>NC_092329.1:10626754-10940131 GCF_036785885.1 Coffea arabica | reverse complement strand
TTCCTTCAGATTTTATTTTTAGCACGTTACCATCAAGTCCAAGAATTCAACTAGAAAATATTTGGGCCTGCAAGTGAAGCTGGTGGATCAATAATAATATGTATATTGCACAAACCCAATGGAAAAGCTACAAGAAGCAAAGTCAAAAGTTGCTACGAAGCTAAGTCCCATCATGCCCAAATTGATTCCTGCTGCTTCTGCTAAGATCCGGGTCGTGCCCCGTGACATAAGTTTTTGCGTTAGAAGATCGTAACAGAGAAGGATATCTTTTTTGTCTCGTTCATAAGGCGAAATGGTTAAAAATCTAGGAGTGTGCAGCAAAAGATTCTTCTGACGGGTTTGCGCAACATATAGAGCCTATCCAATCCAAAACCATCCGCTGATTTTTTAAGGAGGTTTACAGAGAGCAAAGTTGGCCCGGGGCTCCATTCTAAATTAATGGGGCCTGGCGGCCTTCAATCCTGTAACTAATTGTTTAGAGTTCAATGTTGATGGTCCAGAGGTACAGCGCTCTCTCTGGGACTGGGACTGGGAGATCGAGGGTTACCAATCCAGAGGCTTCTTCAAAATGAAACTGGACTTCCTCTGTGTCAACTGTGATTCTTTTGGGTCTGACTGATGAATAGGCTCCAAAAGTACCACATCCCCGTGCTTTGACGCATATGTTCTTTCCATAACCCACTTCTTTGACCGCTCCACCTGAATTGAACATCCTGATGAGGCCTATAGGAGCGAATCGAGAACCATTTGATGTTTCCTTGACAGGAACAACCGTGAAAACCTCGTACTCCCGTGCCATCAGTGTAATTGGCAGAGCAGCATTGCTTGGAAGGTAGACTAGATGTAGGGGGTTTTCCGGCGGCTTGGGGGGGGGGCTTAAGCCCCCACCAGCCCCCCCTTAAATCCGTGGCTGTTGGTAAGGGAATAAAGTGAAAAGATATGATAATTAATCGTCAATTGTGAAGTTACGTTGCAAGTAACTAACAATTTCAAATGGACTGACCGTAGCAAAAACTGGGGAACCAAATATTTACGAATTAAAATAAATCTAAAACTCTAGGCAAAAGGGGTTGGGATTGTGCAGGCATATGGAGGCTTGTAATAAAAAACCACAATACATATAGATATAGATTGGGCACTCAATTGGCCTACACATTGTAATCCAACCTTTGTGTTTAACCTTTGTTGGTGCAATTTTTAAAGGCAGTAACTCTATACTTAATTTTTCTTTTTGTTTATTTTTTTTCCAAGGCAATACTGGTTTGTCAAAAAAATAAAAAGGAAATTTCAGGCAGTAACAAACGAATAGAAGTACAAATTATTATCGTAAAATTGGATGCAGAACTAGTGCTGCATTTGGATTGGTCATTTTTTGAAGTTTTTTATATACAATGTTACAATAATACACAAACAAAAATAACTTCAAAAACATCAAAAACAAACTAAAAAACAACCTCATCTACAGTAAAAAATTTTCACTTACATTACTACAATAAAATATTTCAAAATTACCTCTCAAAAATAGTTAATCCAAACGGAGATCCAAAACAAGAAGAAACACTCAACTTCCGACTTTTATAATAGTACCTTACTACTTGTTAGAGAATAGGATCTGTAGGATACATCAAATATATTTTCTTTCTTCTTATTTTACCCTTGGCGAGTAAACTAATCTATAAAAGATTTTAAGCCATTTATGAAAGTAGTATGAGTTTAAGGTCTCTAATAGAGAGCTTGACAAGTTCAGAATAATTTAAGAGCAATGTTTTGAGTTTCTCTTTTGGGATTTGTTGTCACCATCCCTCATGATCTGGGGGCACCTCCATGATTCCCAACAAGGTGCATATATTGTAAAATATACCTAGATAATCTAGATGTTAACTAACTAACGAATTTTTTTCTTCCCTCTTTGGAGAAAAGGATAAACAAAAATCATATAAAACCCACATTTTTTTATTCCACATTTTTTTATTCAATTTTATTTCTCTCATTAATTAAGTGGTACTTTTCCTACGGATAAAAAGTAAAATGACATGTAAAAAATGTTAAGGGGTTGATTGGGAGTTGAGGAGGAGATAAGATAGGATAAGTTAAAACAAAAGAAAAACTCCAACCATGTAACCACCATGTAGTGGGTAGTTATTAGAGATTTAAAACACTTATCTAAAAAATTAAAGAAACAACGTTGTTCTTAATTCTCATTATCTTCATTCACTTAGGTCCATTTGGTTCACAGACTATATGAGATAAGATGACTCATCCTCGGATTATTAATCCTGGGTTGAGTCATTTCCGAATAAATAATTCAAGTTATCTAGTGTTTGCTTGGTTCTGATTTGGATAGAATATATTGGTAAATAATCCTATCATGTGTTTGGTTGAAGATTGGATGAGGTAGGATTACTATTTTAATGACCAAAGCACCCTTTAATTTATAGATTCTTTTTACTAAAATATTAATAAAATAATTTAATAAAAATTTTAATATTTATAAATTTTATTAAAATAGAATATTTTGAAACTTTAGAATTATACAGTAAATCAAGAGTTTTGATCTATAAAAATTTGTATTCACTCAAACTTAGTCCATTCGAGCCCTTAAAAATACATTTTGACCAAGTTTTTGAACAAAAATTTAAAATCCAATTAAATAATAAGTTGAGTTTTTGCTAAATTAGGGTTAAATCAATTAAAACCTAAAACATTTAATAGCTTTAAATGAGTCGAATTTAGTCCAAGGGCAATATAGTCCTTCTATTATGATGTTAGTATGGCATATTAGTCAAAAATTTCAAATTACTTAATAGGGGTAAGTCAAAAATTTTAAAATAATGAATGGGGGCAAATTAGTCAAAAAATTTTAATATAATTAGTAGGGGTTAATTAATCCATTTATTATCATATTATTACATGAGAGTATGGTTATATAATAATCAGTATGAATTTGAATCATTCATAAGGGTAAATTAGTCCAAATATTGTTATATCGGTGGCAAGGACAAATTAGTCAAAAAAATTTTAAATTAATTAGTAGGGGCAAATTTGTCCATTAATATTATATTATCATGTGGGAGTAGGGTTATATAATAATAAGAATATAAATTTGTATTCTTGTAAGGATAAATTAGTTTAAAATTTTATTATTCTATCTGTTAGTCACCCTGAGATGACTAATACCATCTCTCCCATGGGATTATTTTATCCCATGAATAGGGGATTAACTTGGTTAGGTAGGATGTGTCATCCTATGTATAAAATATAACCAAACATAGGTTGACACGGGATGATTAATCCAATCCTATGTCATCCCCATGAACCAAATGGATCCTTAGAACAAGAACTATCTAAGAAGAGAGAAAGAGAAAAAGAGGTCACTGTCGATCAAGCAAACAACTAATCATCTAAACCAGTAAGTCTGTAACGTATGTTAAAACTTTTCCTTTTAAGTTTTGTTAATTTCATGAATTATTTTAACGATTTTATGTATATGTATGTATGTATGTATATATATACCTATTATGAGGAATTTAGGAAGATTCATGTTTGGATTAGTGGAAATATTGTGTTAAATTTTAATTGTGTGATGATGATGTTATTAGGGCTTTGAAAATTTTGGTTTGTGTTGGAGTTTGATTCTGGAAATCTAAGGAAGAGGAAGAAGGACCCGTTTGTGTGAAATGGGTCAAAATAGGTGTATAAATTAAGTAAATGGGTTGGACTTGAATAAATGGAACCAGGCCATTTATAAATGGACTACTGTTGCTTCTTTTAGTTGGACTTTGGGCCGAAAGTTAAATGGGTGATATGCTAAAGATTAGAAAACACAAAAAAAAAGGAAATTGTTGGGCTAAACAATCATATTGGACTAGAAATTACTGTTAGGTCCAATAGTCTTTAATTACATAAACTCATGAATAAAGTCTAGACTAATAATGTGGGGTATACATGTTATTAAGCAATAAATCTAACGTATATTAGTTTTGAACTACTAAAGTTGGTCCAATAATAATAAAATAAAAAACACTTAATACAGACCCAAGTCTTATTAATTAAATGATATTAAGTAAATAGAGGAACAACAAATGTAAGTTTAAATGATCATAACAAAGAAGTAATCAATTAACGTAATAAGAATAATTAATTAATTAAATGATCAATTAATCATTAAAATAAATAGAAATCATTGATTAATTGATTTAATAAATAATTAATTAAATACTATAACTAAAAAAAATAATTAACTAATTAAACTAAGAAGTTAATTATTAAAGTAGTACTAATGATGAGAAATAATTAATTAAATTTATTAATTAATCATTATGATAAAAATAAAAATAAATTATTGATTAATTTAATAATTAATTAAATTAAATTAAAATTAATTAATTAATTATGGGAATAAAATAGAATAAATGACTAATTAATTAAGCATTAAAATAGTGACGATTGGCAAAGATAAAATAATGATAATTAGTAGTAAGTAAAGACAAGGTCATGAATAATTACTTTAGGGAAACTCACATATGATGAAAATTCTCTAAATTAGGAAATCTACTAAAAAAAGGAACTTTCCAAATATTCCAAATCTAGAAACTTCCAATTTAAGAAAGTTTTTAAAATTTTATGTAGAAGATCTAAACATGAATCCCAAAATTACATGGAATATCAACTGATTAGAATGTCCATACACTTGATATAGGTACAGAACAAGTCTAAGCAGCCTAAGTCTATTTCATCGAGCAGTCAGTCAAAGTTAGTTGGTAGTTACCTTACTGTGATTTTAAAAGTTCAAAGTGAAATTTTTATTACTAATTCTATTTTGAAGTGTCAATTGGGAATTTACTTGATTAAATGATTTACTTGGGGAGTTATGCAAGTTCTATTTTTACCATATAAAGATGGACCATGTGTATTTTTTGAAGTATTTGTATATATTATCATGTACGAAATGGGTGGTATCTTTGTAAAATCAAAGAATTATTTATGTGACGTGTGAAATGAATTTATGTCAAGTAAAGGTCAAAATAGTCATGGAATAGATGGTAGGGGCTATAGTCCTACTTAATAGTTATGGTAACCTTGTGTAGAGTCCAACCGATTGACAAGATCAAAGTAGTTTAGTATAAAGTCTGGCCGATTGACAATTATGATAGTTCAGTATAGAGCCCAGCCGATTGATTGTCATAGTAGTTCGGTATAGAGTCCGGCCGATTGACAAGATCAAAGTAGTTTAGTGTAGAGTCTGGCCGATTAACTGTCATAGTAGTTCGGTATAAAGTCCAGCCGATTGACCTATGTATATAATAAGACCAATCGGTAGTCATGAAATCTATTAGTCGCTCACCTAAAACGAGTTTAATTTCTAAGTTGAGTACTCAGAAGTCGATCATTCCATGTACTTGTTATGAGTTGATATGAAATGATTTACAACTATATGGTTTTCATATACGGTTATGTATGGGATGTTTACAAGTTGTTGTGTCACTCATTATTATTAACTGTTTTACGAATAATATATTTTCAATAATTATGCATGTGAATTGTGTGCAAATAATTTGATATATATGCATGTATATGTAAGCTATGGTTGCATGGTCCAACAGAAGAGTAAACGCTACCTATTGCTCAACCTATTTTTTCCATTTTTGCAAATTCTAAAGAGTATGAATTGGTTTACGTTGAAAATCCTAAGGGTGATTTTTATTAGCTCTAAGTGGATAGAAATTAGAGTCTAGCTGCTTTTGGTTATTAATTTTATTTAATATTTTTCACGTTGTTTCGTCTAGAAAATAAATGTACAAATTTATTGGATACTCGTAAACTACCATCCATTTGAGATTTGTACCGCACTATATTTAGTTATTCTATTCAGTATTTTCTTAATTTTATTCTAGTTTAATGTTGCTTTGTATTTTTGAGTGAGACTTGAGAATAAAGTGAATGTCATGTGACTGACATGTGTGGACCAAGGGCTTGACAAATCATGTATTTTAACTTTCTGCGGAGGGAAGTTCAGAAATATCACATTGCTATGATACTTTAAATGTAAAAATAAATGATTTGCTTCATAAAAAATTTTTAAGATCATTCTACTGTTAGTGTTTGGATTGAAGATTATTTCATTTTATCTACACCTTATTTACACACACTGATTTACTTGCATTATCAACACATTTTTCAATCATCTTTTTATTTCACATACATCATATCAAAAAAAGTGTTACAGTAAAAATGTCTCAAATAATTTACAATCCAAACACCGTGAATTAATATAGAAGTGTGTCGCAAAGTTCCTGTAATGTTTGCTGAGTTTGATGTAACTCAAACCATGAAGGAAACAATTTATAGGAGAGAAATTATTCTTAGGTGGGAATGGAAATAGTTGCCAAGGTACTACATCTTCATTTCATAATTCGACAAAGCTTGAGTGCCATTAGTGTTTTTTTTCTAGCACCTCCGAACTCATACAGTATCCAAACATCTATGAATGCGTTGTTTGAGTTTACAAAAACAAAAACTCCTAATCTGAGAGACAAGACAAAGATCTTTGACATCCAAAGTAAACTTTTGTTTTTCTTAGTTTGATACAAAAAGTCTGTTCTACTTTGCAGTTTTATTTGTGAGTATATCCTTACATTGATTTATTACCATAGGTTCAGTTTCATGAATCCTTATTTGGCTTTCAATTTTATTTGACAGATATTGAGATCCAAAATTACAGCGCAAGTCCAAGTCTTTGTAGTTCCCAGAGCTTGCAGTCCTTTCAAAATGATGCTTAATAGTTAAGATAACCAATTTATAAGTGCAAGAATCTGTTTTAGTTTATAGAACCATGTGATCATGATTTCATGTTTTAAAATGGCACCCTTAACTTCCAAATATCACACTATTTACATCTTCTGTCAACTATACATGCCCACCAGAAACTAAATTATACGTTTAGAATATAAAGCTATAATCAGGTGAAATTTTACTCTGAAAAGATATAGAATGTCAAGCTGTGCAAGCTCAAACTAATCTTTTCTGTCCAGCACTTTGATCTGTAATATGAAGGCCAAAGAGATGCCGAATAAATATCGTCCAAGCATGTACATCTAAAGGGCTAGCTCAAGTTACCTTGGCTATCCAATCAAGCATCAGGATCTTGCATAAAATGTTGTTGCCCGCGTTGACGCCTCTGCTGTATCATGCTTGCAATCAAGTAACAAGGATGAATTCTTCAACAGCAAAGATGGTGCTCACATTAGTTGCTCAGTCCTCCATTGCTACAGCAAATTATCTCGATCACCAGCTAAAACAAAAGGAGGCCTTGCCTTGAAGACACAAGCATGCAAGATGAGCTAATAATTATTAAGGCTGAATTAATAGAGCAACAATAAGATATTGTAGAAAAGAAACCGTCTTGCCCCTATCCAACACAGGCAAAATCCCTGTAGTAAAAGCGTGGTGACATGATATACTGTATGTTTCAGCATCATGCTATGTTCTTATAAAGTAACATATGTTTAATATGTGTAAAACTATTTGTTCCACCAATTAATATTATTTACTGCAACTGGCACCTACGAATGAGTGGATTTTGACCAAAAGCCTGCAAAGTCGTTTTGACCTGAGGGATGGCATGAACCTGGACTACCTGTGTGAAGATGTCCATTGTGATGATAAGGAACTGTGAAAGAGACAGGGAAGTCAAAATTTGATTGATTGTGAGTTAAATGATTTTCCTCTTTTGCTGCCGGACACTGTCCTATCAAAGGGTGTGACACAATTTGCTTCTGTGTGTGTGAGCCATCGCTGTTTACTAAAAAAAGAGATATAATATAAGGTCAATTTGTATGATAAGCAATTTTTTTTTCTTTTTTTCTTGGAGAAATTTTGTTGAATGATATACATGGCTAAAAAGAGTAAAATATTTACACTCTAAACAACTCTACCTTGAATATTTCTTCTAACTATTTTTCGACCAATTATTTACTTTATATACGTCACATCTTGAAAAATATTTCTCCAAAAATCCTCTAAAAAATACAATCCAAACTGCCTGTTAGCCTCAACAATCACAACCAGTCGCTTGGGCTGTGGCTGCTGCGGCGGCGCAACTTCACACATAGCCAGTCGTTCGATGATGTAAGATGTTACGCTCTTTAGTAGGCTCGTTTGACTCCAAATCTCTGGGATGCGCGTGTAGCTGAAGGCCAGTAGAATGGACAACTTTTATAGACTTTTTGGAATCACTGATGACGTCATGTCATTTTATTACTTCTTTGTTTTTTCCCTAGTTTGGTTTTCGGTGGAATCTTTTTTTCTAAGTGCTGAAATTTTGAAAAAGGAACTCGAAAAGCACAGATGAGATGTCGATACTCAAAAATAAAAAAAAAAATTTTAAACATAAATGAGATGTCAATACTCGAAAAAAATAAAAAGGATCTTTCTGTTGTTAAATATCTGGCGCGGATATATCATTTAGCAAATCTGAGTAATTTACTATCACATATCACGTCTATCAAGTGAAAAGAAGTTTCTGCTGCCCAGTAAATTAATGTTTTGTGGTGTGAAGAACTTCAAATTTTATTTGATGTCATGAGGTCTTTATTATTTGTCCAATTGTTAGTCTGAATCGAAATAAGATTTGACATATATACATTGTGTTGTAATTTTTCATAAGATGTGACTATGTCAAACTACGGTATGAAAACACAGATTATGTCAAACATCACCATGTGAGAATAGGCCTGTCAACGGGTCGGATCTAGATCCGGATCCGGACCGAATCCGTGAAATTATTGTGGGTATGTATAGGGATTTAATTCTGTTTTCCGGATTCGGATCCGGATCCGTTTTGTCAAACAAAAACGGGTCGGATACGGAATATAGCATTCCGACCCGTATTAGACCCGGATCCGGATATAAATGAATTAATAATTTAAAAAATATATATTTATCAATATAATTTGATTAGGGTGATGTATTTTAATAAAGTTAATTTGATTTCTTTTCTTATTTGGTTTTTTCTTTGCATTGGTTAGAAATTAGTTTACAAATATATATTTTTTTCATTTTTATTAGAAATTATAAATTTTAATAAATTTGTTCGGGTAGACCCGGATCCGGATTCGGGACCCGTCGGATCCGAATCCGGAACATAGAATAAAAGACCGTCGGGTAAACGGGTCGAATCCGGATCCGGCATAGTAATTCGGGTCCAGATGCGGAATAATGAATTTCGGCCCGAACCCGGCCCGTTGACAGCCCTATGTGAGAAACAAACCGGCCTAAAAAATTAGGTACGTGTGTGTGGTTTTTTCAGTTTCTGAAAAAAAAAAAAAAAAAAGAGAACCAAACCGGCCTAAAAATTAGACCAAAAGATTTTGGGACGATTATGGTTCAAACATTAAACCCAAAAAAAGGAAAAAAAAAAAAAAAGGATCTTTGGACCCCACCCAGGTTGGCAGTCGCGAGCTTGCAACCAAGAAGATTCTTCTGTGAATTCTACTTGAACACTATAAATATGCATTGATGAGATAATTCATTCTCTCATCTGCGCAACTTCAAGCTACTCGAGGCATCAGAAAGAAGAAACTTTTTTGTATCATCAATTAAATTCTTGTTCAGTAAGAACCAGAAATGTCAAATAAGGCTGAGAATGGAGAACAGGAGCAACAGCAGCGTCAGTCTATCCTCCCTTTACTCACCCCATACAAAATGGGCAACTTCCAGCTTTCTCATAGGTACTCTTCCTTTTTCTTTTTTTCTTTATTTTCCTGCTAGAAATTTTCATTTTTTTCATTTTATTTTTTTTGGGCCTTGTCTTTTTGTAAAGAATATTGCATTCTGTAATGGAGAATAGAGTGTTTTTGTATTTCCTTCTTTTTGGATTTTTTTTTTCTCTTTTTTATGGGTTTATGAGAAAAAGTCTATTTTTCTGGGGAAATTCCAGTTGGGATTCTGCTTGGTGCATTACTGAACTAGTTACAACTATGTTTATTATTTTTGTAAGTATAACCAATTCAAGACAAAGAAAGGAAAGAATGAAAGAAAGGATTTCTTATGGCCTTGTTTTGAAGGATAATCAGAGTATATGTTGCATTCTCACTTCTCAGTTATCTTGCGGTTGGATTATTGCAATTCTGTTTAGTCTCTTCCTGAAGGTTTGTTTATAAAAGTCAAATCTTTGAAGGGAAAGAAGCTCTGGACATCAATCAACTGAAATGTGTCTAGATACATTGACTGAGACTATGAATTAGTGTTCACATATTATGATTTCTTTGGCCGAGTTTATGAACTGAAAATCTAGAAGAAGTTTTGTCTCATATTTAACCCCAAAAAATAAAAATGGAGGAAGAACTAAAGAAAGAGGGATAGTTGCATTTTATTTGTTCTTTCCATTATGCGGTCAATATGTGCTGATTTTAGATGCCAATTAGACTTCAGATAGTCAATTAGCTTTGATTTTATTGAAACATTTATGTGATTCATGTAAAAAGTTTTGCCAGAGCATCTCAGGTGGAGAATATGGTTCCACTTTAATTCCTTGAAACAGGGTTCAAAAATTAGGATTCTGCTTCTGGGTGTCCCCTAAGTTGAGGTTTGGAGTTCATAAAAGTGATCTTTCTTGCCCTTATGCAAATGCGGATCTATCCTATATTTGCTCAACGGACCAAAAGCAACTTTTTTGTTGGTTGCCAAGCCGATTTTTGTGAGATTGTGAACATTGTATATCTATATCCTTTAAAACATTTTTCTCCTTTTTTTTTTCTTTTTTTTTTGGGTCGCAAAAGAATCTAGTATTGCAATGAATTAGGCAAATATCAGGAAGCATTTCAAGTTTTAAATTTGCTAAATTGGAATGTCATAATCACATTTTTTTTCTTTTGTTGCTGGGATTGGATTATTTAGAATCCGGTGCTCCTGATACTTCAATTCAACTGAAAGAAAGAAATTGGAAACTAATTTGTTCACCATTTCTTTTCTGATTTCCTACAGAATTGTTTTGGCACCTCTGACAAGGCAAAGATCCTATGGAAATGTACCACAGCCACATGCCATACTGTATTACTCTCAGAGAACCACCAAAGGTGGTCTTCTCATAGCAGAAGCTACAGGAGTTTCTGACACAGCTCAAGGGTAATTGGTTTTAGTATTTCTTTCTATCTTACTGATTCATAGATTCCACGAATGCCTACACATTTGGCAGTACGTGTATTGTTTTACCTGTCTATACAAGAGTTTTATGTTTCTCCCAATTGTAGGTATCCAGATACACCTGGTATATGGACAAAGGAACAAGTTGAGGCCTGGAAACCCATCGTAGATGCTGTTCATGCCAAAGGTGGTATCTTCTTTTGCCAAATTTGGCATGTTGGAAGGGTTTCAAATTATAGTAAGTCCTTCTGTCATTACCTTTCCCTAATTTTCTGCCTTGTTGGATGTCAAATGTATAGTGGAATTCATACAAAGATCAGAAATGAATTGTTATTTAATATTCACTTGACAAGACCAGATCACTCCACATGATGTATTACAGTTTTGATTTTCTGTTGGGACTAAGCTTTTATGAAGAAATGATTGGACTTGTAGGCAATCCACAATATATAATTTCTTGTTATGCCGTCTCTCGGCCTATTAATGATCCATATTATTGGTTATGGAGTCATAAAACCTCGTATTTCCTCTAAGATCTGCTTTATCTGACTGTCATTCACAGGTTATCAGCCCAATGGACAAGCTCCGATCTCATCTACTGACAAGCTATTAACTCCTCAACTTCGAGCGAATGGTGTTGATGTTGCGGAATTTGCACCACCACGCCGGTTGAGGACTGAAGAAATTCCTGAGATTGTTAATGACTTTAAGCTTGCTGCAATAAATGCTATTGAAGCTGGTAAGGATTTTTGTCATGATTAATATATATTTGAATCTGTAACGTTTGGATGTAGCTTTTTGAAGGGGAATGGTAAATCTGGTAACAGAGTTGTATACTTCGTTTTGTGATGGTTTAAAGGCAGTAAATAGAGTCAAAAAAGAAGGAATTGTCTAATTAAGCAACTTAACTATTCCACAAAAAGATCAAAATATCTACAAACCTTGTGATGCTGCAACTTATTTAAAAAATTTGCCTTCTAGCTTAGAGCACAATGATCAAGTAAGCTTGCTTGAATTGCTTGCCCTGGAGGGCGGAACTATTCTTCAGGTTCTAAATCAGTTACCTATAAAACTGTGCTGCCTTGCTACTTTATGAATAAAAAATACACTTTTTTAAATAGTAGAAATATAATGTCTATTCTGACGTTACTTTGGACAACGGAGAATATGAGAACTATATCCTGAAAAGGAAGCTCAATCACATCTTTCTCTAACTTTATGTATTCCACAAATTATGAAGCAAAGGAAATTTGGGGGAAAGCAGGCTATGGTTCGTTGGCTAATATAGCCTGTTAAATTTTGCAGGATTTGATGGTGTTGAGATCCATGGAGCTCATGGCTATTTAATAGAACAGTTTTTGAAAGACCAAGTCAACGACCGAACAGATGAATATGGAGGCTCTCTGGAGAATCGTTGCAGATTTGCTCTGGAAATTGTTGAAGCTGTCTCCAATGCAATAGGAGCTGATAGAGTTGGCATCAGGCTCTCCCCATTTGCAAGCTACTCCCAAGCAGGAGATTCAAATCCAAATGCTCTTGGTCTTTACATGGCTGCAGCTTTGAATAAATATGGACTTGCATACTGTCACATGGTCGAGCCAAGGATGAAAACTGTTGGGGAAAAATCTGAAACTCCCGATAGTCTTTTGCCCATGAGAAAGGCATTCAAAGGTACTTTCATGGTTGCTGGTGGTTATGATAGGAAAGATGGCATTCAAGCAGTCGCTGAAAGTCGTGCTGATCTTGTTGCTTATGGACGATTGTTCTTGGCCAATCCAGATTTGCCAAAGCGATTCGAGTTAAATGCTTCTCTGAACAAGTACAACAGAGCCACTTTCTATTTACCTGATCCTGTTGTTGGCTACACTGACTATCCATTTCTTGAAACCACAGCGTAATTCTAAAAGAATATTCATTGTATTGCTGGGTCAGAATTTTAAAGCGTACGGCTTTTTTTTTACAGATTCTACTGCAGATATACAACTGAAAATCATATACAGAATTTCTTCAAGAAAAGCTTGGATGATGACTTTTTCCTGTGATTGGGGTCTGTTTGGTTTTTTATTTTCAACTCAAAATATAGACACGGCTTCCAAATATTACACAAATTGGAAGTTCATGTTGCATCCTAAAAGATAACTTCCGAATTTGCAAATTGAGAAATTGTGCTAGTTAACGTTGCCTCCTGCCACTACACCTAAACATATGGTAACCAGTTTCAATAAAGTAATTCATTAGACTAGAGTTTTCCAATTTTCAGTTCCTTGGGTACATATGTGTAAAGTACTTGGTACTACAATAAAACTTGGATCACGAGAATTGTGTAATGCATGGTCAGCCTGCAGCTATGCATAGAGCAGCCATGCATAAACTTGAATAATTTTCTGTTTCACGAGAAAATTTGCTGTCATCTGGGCTGTAGGCCATTTTCCAGCCTGCTCCGTCCCCCTTATGCTCTGCACCTCTACCCTTGCCATACAAAGTGTTCTCGGAGCTACAGATGCCACCTTTACGGCTGGCCATCAGCCGTTGCTCAAACTAGGGAAGACAATAGTATAAGAACAAGTTTACATCTCTATCAAATGAAAGTGGAAGTCAATAGATATTCTTAAAATATGACCAATGCATACGATTAAGAACCCGGGAAAAAAAAACAGTTGTCGATCAAGCACTTTTAAACCTCTTTTTCCCCTTTTTGTTGAGAATTTTTCGGGCCTTGTCTCTCACCCACAAAACGTAGATACCGTTGAAAATTGATCACCAACCTTGTTTCTCTAATATGTTTAGAACCACTTGTTAATTAAATACACGGGCTAACATTTCTTATTATTTGATCCCGATTCCCTAATTAACAATAATAACCAAGTTTGTCAGATATATACGTACAAAAATTAGTAGTAAAAGTTTGGCTATGATCAGCCCCTTGGTGTATACTGGCTGGCTAATATCAGCAAAATGCCAAAGCATCTGGATCCAGCTCTATAAATATTTACACATTAGTTGCTCGCATACTGCAAATTAAGACTAAGAAGAGGAGTGGAGAGACAAGTAGCAAGGCATGGAAATTGAGACAGATGATGGAGCAGAACAGCAGCAGCAACCAATTCCTTTACTGACTCCATATAAATTGGGAAATTTTCAGCTCTGTCATAGGTATATGTCTGTCTACTTATCTATTTGATTCTTGTTTTTCCGTTTTGTTTTCAAGATTTATGTAGTTTTCATTCTCTTATGAAGAATCAAGAATGTGATGTTCTTTTATTGACTCTTGAAAATTTCTGGTTTTTGATGAAAATGAAGATTTTTGGGGGAAAATCCCAGTTGGGAAATTAGCTCTTTGATGCATCAACTGTTGTAATTACTCGTGATTGGAGATTAGAGAGTAGCCTCATTACAACTTAATTCAGTTCATTGATTTCATAAATGGCTTACGTTCTTCAACTTTATTTGTGCCATGACAGAGATATTTGTGGTCCATATGGATCCAAGACCTTATCGTAACAACAAAATCTGGACGAACAAGACATTTTTTTCTATGGCCTTCAATCTTCATAGTTGAAAATGCAAACAAAAGTTTTCAGAAGACAATGGAAAGGATTTATCTTAGCTTCATCGAAACAGAATTGAAAATTACTCAGAGAAGCAACGAAAAATTGATTGCAACTCCTCCCATTTCTACTTTTACCTCATGCTTCAAGTTTCAACATTCAAATTTTTACATTGCATTTCACTGTTTGGAAGTTGCTTTCAACTTCCAAAGTTTGATTGTCACACTCAAGGCTTGATCCATACCAGAAAAAGTTTGAAGGCTAATGTTTTCACCAATTTTGGTTATGTAAATCCATTCAGAATTGTTTTGGCACCTCTGACAAGGATGAGATCTTACGACAATATTCCGCGGCCACACGCCATTTTATACTACTCTCAGAGAGCTACTAAAGGAGGTCTGCTCATAGCCGAAGCCACCGTAGTTTCTGAAACAGGCCGTGGGTAATTACAGTAGCATTCTTATTTGAACTCTTAATCGCTCAATGACATTCTTCTTTTGGTTATTGCGCAATTTCTGAACTTAGTGTTCCCTTTATAACCAAAAAGATGTCCAGCTACACCAGGCATTTGGACAAAGGAGCAAGTTGAGACCTGGAAACCCATTGTAGATGCAGTACATGCCAAAGGCTGTATCTTCTTTTGCCAGATTTGGCATGCAGGACGGATTTCAAATTACAGTGAGTTCTTATCTTGTTACAATTTTCGTAACTTTTTGTACTCTATATGCCGTGTTCTTCTTGGACCACTGCCCTACACATAAATGGACTACAAATCTTAAAGAAGACTCACATGACAAGACCTCTGTGGACGGTGCATTGTACCTTCAAATATCGATTGGAATCAAGCATGTATAGAACTCTGAGCTGTCTTGGAGGCAATTCATAATTCTTTTTCCTCTGTTGTGCAGTGTTGTATAAAATTGAGATTTTTTGTTTCTTACTTGTGCAGCTTGGGAGGCGAAGATTGGTTTATCTGTTTCATGCTTTTTTTTTTTTTTTTCTATTCCAGGTTATCAGCCCAATGGACAATCTCCAATCTCATCAACAGACAAGCAATTAACTTTCAAAGTTCAAAAGAACGGCGTAGATGATTACAAGTATCCACCTCCACGACGCCTAAGAACAGAAGAAATTCCTGCGATTGTCAATGAATTCAGAGTCGCTGCAATTAATGCTATTGAAGCTGGTATGGCTATACAAAAAACGAACTGAACTGAAAACCTTTCATTTACCCTTTTTGCAGAGAAAGACTGAGCTCAGGTTAAAGAACTTTGGTCTACTTATCGTTTGTTTACTATGAATAGCAAAATTATTGAAGGGGAGCTAGAAGAGTAAAAGAAAAAGAAAATGACAAAAATTTAAATGGAACAATCATTAAATCTTCAGGATATTAAATAAGCAATGCATTTGATGTTGGAAATAGTTTGTAATACAACTCAGAATGAAAAGAGCTGAAGTGTGCAATTGATGAAGATCCGAATTTGGATCCCTGTAACGGTCATTTTCTGTAAATTCATTTGGCACCTTTTCATGTGAATTTTCTGAAAGATTGCCTGTAAATTTTCTGCAAATTCATTTGACACCTTTTCATGTGAATTTTCTGAAAGGTTGCACCATCAATTCATGCCTGTTAACATGAACATTTTTCTAGGTGTTATAGCAAAATAAATAACTGTTTTAACAGAAGAAAAAACTAACTATTTTTCAGCATTCTAATTCTTGTCAAGACAATCCAAGAACTTGTTATTTGGTTATCATCTCGAATTCATTGTATCATAAAGTTTTTGCCCAATACCTGATTAGCAAGATAGTAGGGGCAATCAAACTTCAAGAAAAGTGATTACACACCTTGAATTCACTTAGTGTTATCAAATTCCCCTTATTTTGTGTCTTTGCAATTTTTTCTAGAACTTCATCATCAATTCTTTTGTTTTTGACTTACTTGTTGTCTTATTACAACCCCTTTGTCAAACAAAGTTAGGTTAGTTGCTAAAGATTATAGGTAAAAGGAATAGACTATTTTGATGCATATGCACTTGTAACTAGACCTACTTCTGTTCGAGTGCTTCTAGCTTTAGGTTATGTATTTAGCCTTTATGTACATCAAATGGATGTTAAAATATCTTTTTTATATGGTGACTTACATTAGGAGGTTTATATGGAACAACCGGCTGGCTTTATGCTACTGGGTAACGAATATAAAGTGAGTAAATTAGTCAAATCTTTGTATAGTTTAAAACAAACTCCGAAACAATGATATGAGAAATTTGAATCTATTTTACTCTCTAGTGGATTTAGGTACAGTAATGCTGATTAGTGCATTTATAATAAATTTAATAGTGAGTATGGTGTGATCATTTGTCTTTTATGCGGATAATATGCTCATTGTTAGTACTATGAATAAAGGTGTAGTGAAGACTAAGAAATATTTATCTCCTAAGTTCAAGATGAAAGATCTTGATGAAATAGATACTATCTTAGAAATTAAAGTTAAGAGACATAGTCCCGGTTTTGTCTTATCACAATCACATTACGTGGAAAATATATTAAAGAAATATCAGCACCTACATGTGAAGGAAGAGGAGACTCTCTTTGATCCTAAATTTAAGTTATATGAAAATACCGGTAAACCAATTGCTCAGCTGGAATATGCTAGTGTAATTGGTAGTCTTATGTATGCAACGAGTTGCACTAGACCAAATATTTCATACTCAGTTTGTAGACTTGTTAGATACACTAAAAATTCGGGACCAGATCATTGGAAAGCCATTGGTAGAGAACTTGGTTATCTTAAAAAAATCGAGAATATTGAACTCTTTTATAATAGTTTTCCTAGTGTTCTAGAGGGATTTTCAGATGCTCGTTGGATTACTAGCATTAGTGATCAAAGACCTACAAGTGGTTGGATATTCTTACTGGGTGGCAAAGCTATCTCATGAGTTTCAAAAAAGCAAACAATGATAACTCATTCAACCATGAAAGTTGAACTTATTACATTATCTTCAGCTTGTAAAGAGGTTGGGTGGCTAAGGGATCTTTTACTTGACATTGATTTTTGGCCTAAACCAATGCCTTTAATAATATCTTTTGTGATAGTGAAACTACTATGTCTAGAGTATTGAACAAGATTTACAATGGCAGGTCTAAACATATAAGCTTGAGGTATGCATTTATTAAAGAAATGCTTGCAAATGATGTTGTTGGTATTGTGTTTGTAAGGACACACAAAAACTTAGCAGAGATTCGTTGACCAAGCCTTTAGTAAGAAAGTTGGTAAATATGACAATATCCAGAATGGGATTAAAGCTGTTAGACTAAAATCACTTAGTAATGGTAACCCAACCTTCTTCTAGTACTACCTCTAGTTTGAAAGGTTTAAAGAGTAAAAACAAATTGTTTTAGGTGGTAGTGAGCACTACAATTTAGGCTAATTCCTTAGATTATAGATGGAAAAAAAAAAGAAAATCGGACAATTGTAGGTCTGACAAGGGGTTTTGCAAAACTATAGCTGCTGTTCTGACTTAGCACAGTAGGACGAAGTAAACATTTTTTTTTTTATAAAGTTAGATGTTGCAAAAAAAAAAAAAAAAAACCTGCAAATCTTGTCCCCTGCCGGTCTGACTTGGCCCGGCAAGAGTGATCCTTAAAAATAAAATGGCAACCTAAGGCTTTCTATATATATATATAGAAAGTTGCCTCTTGCCGGGCTAAGTGAGCCCGGTAGGGGGTGATTGTTTTATAAAAAAAAGGGGTTAATTATACTTTTCCCCCTTCTACTTGGATTTTGTAACACTTTGTCCCCCTAAACTCCAAACATGTACACTTTATCTCTTGTGATCAACTTTTTGATGGGGTTAAGATGAAATAATATTTTTTACACTATACATTTTGATCTTTTAGCACTAAAATGAATTAAATAATTCATAAAAAAGAAGTCTAAGCAACTCAATGAGTTTATGTCAATGTCGTAGCAATACTTCTTTTAAATAAAAGATCGAAATGCATAATGTAATTGTATTTAAGTGCATTTAGCAAATATTAAAGAAATAGCTATTTATTATGTTACAATTATTATAAGTGTTTAAGAATTAATCAGGGATATTTTGGTCATAAAAAATATTATTTCATCTTAACCCCATCAAAGAGATGACCACAAGAGATAAAGTGTATATGTTTGGAGTTTAAGGGAACAAAGTGTTACAAAGATCCAAGTGGAAGGGGCAAAGTATAATTAACATTTTTTTTATAAGGCAACTTTATATATATATATATGTATATAAAGGCTTTAGGTTGCCTTTTACTTTTGAGGATTACCCTTGCCAAGTTAGCCCGGAAGGGGATTTGTAGGCTTTTTTTTTTTTTTTTTTTTTTTTTGCAGTATCTAACTTTACAAAAAAAAAAAAAAAAATTTACTTCTTCCTACCGTGCTGACTTAGCACGGCAGCTATAGTTTTGCAAAACCCTCTTGTCTGACCTACAATTGTTCGATTTTTCTTTTTGTTATCTATAATCTAAGGAATTAACCTACAATTTAGGTGTAGACCATTCCAAGGAATCACACGGGATCCTCAGTGCCACTTTTCTAGTGGCAATTCAGTGTCACTTCTATATTTATGTCAAGTGTCCTATTTATTAATTTGTCATAAGTTGTTTATTTAAATTTCTTCTACCATCATGTGATTAGTGAGATTAGCACTGAATTTGGCACCGAGTAGTGGCACAGAGAATTCCAACTGCCAAGAAATAGTATCAATTGTTACTCTTAACTGAGTAGGATGTGAAATTTCTTTTAACAAACATGCTTTTTAGTGCTTTATGTATTAAAGTTAAAAATATAGTTTATTTATATGATGATAGAAGTGGTGCTGCTTCTAACAAAAATTTGGGACAATCTTTTGTATATGATCATCAATTAAGATGAGCAAACAGTCAGTAATAGTGCTAAAACTAAGTGTGAATTTATGAATGCTTTGAAAGTCCATATGTGCAATATTTCTTTCTTTGTTGAGTCTTGGTTTAAGCAACATAGTCACCATTGACTTAACTTAGATATGTGATATATGAATATTATGAAGAAAGTTTGAAATGAAAATTATCTCCCTTTTATGTATGACCTCTTCGATGTTAGTTTTGGAATTATATTACAAACTACGTGGGGAATATTGAAAATAGTTTGTAATACAACTCAGAATGAAAAGAGCTGAAGTGTACAATCGATGAAGATGCGAATTTGAATCCATGTAATGGTTATTTTCTGCAAATTCATTTGGCACCTTTTCATGTGAATTTTCTGAAAGGTTGCCTGTGAATTTTCTTTAAATTTGTTTGGCACCTTTTCATGTGAATTTTCTGAAAGGTTGCACTATCAATTCATGCATGTTAACATGAACAATTTTCTGGGTGTTATAGCAAAATAAATAGCTGCTTTAATAAAAGAAAAAAACTAACCAATTTTTCAGCATTCTAATTCTTGTCAAGACAATCCAAGAACTTGTTACTTGGTTGTCTTCTTGAATTCATTGTATCCTGGAGTTTTTACCCAATACCTGATTAGCAAGACAGTGGGGGCAATCAAACTTCAAGAAAAGTAATTACATGCCTTGAATTCACTTAGTGTTATCAGATTCCCCTCATTTTATATCTTTACAATTTTTCCTAGAACTTCATCATCAATTCTCTTGTTTTTGATTTACTTGTTGCCTTATTACAACCCCTTTGTTTTCCTACATTTGAAATAGTACTCATTTGAAACTTCCATCTCAAACTGCTGATGGGGTGACCTAGCTTGCATTTCTTGCTCTAAAATATTTTGCATGTCTAAGGTCATTGACTGGTAGTACATGTTGAAGTCGTATCTTTATAGATCTTTAATGTAAAAGCAGACTACAGTTTAACATGGGAGAGACATGATACGGGAGGGAGAACGAGCAGAAGATAAGTGAATGCTGATGCAGTCTGTTCGTATTTGCAGGTTTTGATGGGGTAGAGATCCATGGAGCTCATGGTTATATAGTAGAACAGTTTCTGAAAGACCAAATCAATGACAGAACAGATGAATACGGAGGCTCATTGGAGAACCGTTGCAGATTTGCTCTGGAAATCGTTGAAGCTGTCTCCAATGCGATAGGAGCTGATAGAGTTGGCCTCAGGCTCTCCCCGTTTGCAGATTACATGGAATCAGGAGACTCAAATCCAACAGCACTAGGTCTCTACATGGCTGAAGCCCTGAATAAATATGGAATTCTGTACTGTCACATGGTGGAGCCAAGGATGAAAACTCTGGGGGAAAAATTCGATTGTGCAGATACTCTTCTGCCAATGAGGAAGGCATTCAAAGGTACTTTCATCGTTGCTGGTGGCTATGGTAGGGAAGATGGCAGCGAAGCAGTGGCCAAAGATAATGCTGATCTTGTTGCCTATGGACGTTTGTTCCTGGCCAATCCAGATTTGCCAAAACGATTTGAGTTAAATGCTCCTCTGAACAAGTACAACAGAACCACCTTCTACATACCTGATCCTGTTGTTGGCTACACTGACTATCCATTTCTTGAAACCATTGCATGAATCTGTAAAAGGTACGAAAAGACAACACCATTGTATTGCAGGACCACTGAAACCATGTTAAGGTCTTTTTTAGGTGCAATTTGTATTGCAGGACTGCTAATTTAAGCATTTGGTACAATTGTAACTTGATACTACTATTTGTCGATTGCATTATGAATTTCTCTGTCTCTCTTTCTCAGTTACACGAGGCTCAATGGCCAAAGCAATGATTAGATCTTGTTGGAATTGGAATCTTAAACAGCTTTTACAATAATCATCCTGAAAAGTAACTGAAACTATTTAAACAAATTAGAATAGAAAACACTCTCAAAAGAGGGGACTCTGCCCACAATGCTTAGATAATCGGTCCATTGGTCCAGCAACCACCAGGAGGGACTCTTTAAGTCCCTCTCCGGTGCTGGTTGCGAAATCAAATCTCCTTACCACCATGAAATGCCAACAATTCTTGGTTTCCCAACTGATTTTAGTCCCCTCTAAATTCTAATGGCCAATAAATCCCTCCTAATTTGTCAACCTAAGCTTTAATAAATTCTTAGGCCAATGGTCTCATTGGGTTTGTCCCCAAAAAAAAAAAAAAGAAATCCCTCCTAATCCATTGACCTGAGCCTTAACAGATTCTTAATGGGACTACTGAATTAATATTGTTCCTTTTTAAGTCTATGAAATAACATTAATCATAACATAATTTAGTCTCTTTTATTTCTCATTTACTATTTTAGTCCTTGTAAAGTATACTTAATCAAATTTAGCCCCTTATATCCCACTATTGATATATTGTGCACTTATATTTTAGTCCTTGTAAGATGGACGTAAAGAGAGGACAATAACTAATAAATTTATGCCGCCCGGCGGACCTTTGCCCTTTGGCATCAACGGAAAAGTGTAGCAAAATGCAAGAAAGTCAAGAAACGTATCACCTAAAAAATAATAGTCTTATATAACAAGACATAAATTTGGGAAATTTTTTTTTAAATATTATCTTTCATGCATTATAAATACATTCCTAATCATTATTTTTATCTCTCATAAATCACATCATAAAAAGTGTTACTGTATTATTCTAAATAATTTTTTTGAAATAATCTCCTATCCAAACACACCACAAGATTGTAGAGTTTTCATTTTTTCTTCTTGTTAGAAAGGAAAGTATTTGAGTCAATCTTCAATTTAAATATTTGACAATGAAATGCGATTTAGTTGGTAAAAATATTTTCATTTGTGATGAGAGGGTCATACGAGTGGAATCTCACAATTATCACAATTGATACTTCAGGGATGATTGCGCGGTAAGATGGAATAAATTATAAGTAGGAAGT
The DNA here is from genome assembly GCF_036785885.1 of Coffea arabica. Classification (NCBI taxonomy): domain Eukaryota; kingdom Viridiplantae; phylum Streptophyta; class Magnoliopsida; order Gentianales; family Rubiaceae; genus Coffea; species Coffea arabica. Next base: position 10,917,561 of record NC_092329.1, on the reverse strand, counting down.
TTGGATTAAAAAACTCACACTTATTAAAAAAACAAAAGTATATCACAGGTGATACTCTTCAAAATGGAAAAAGTGTAATAAATTGTTATATTAATCTTCTTGTATGTACTAGGTTGAAACACACGTCTTCTTCCATTTAGTTTCGATCTCTTTTTGCACACAGAGCATAAATTAGACCCGAAACATGTTGTACAAAGGCAAGACAAATTGGCAATATTATGTGTACATAAAGTAAAATTCAGTGTGAAGTTTCAGTGGAACACGTAATTTGGAAAGTAAAAGGTTCTTTGTACTTTATTCTAATCCACTGGTATAATTAATAATTGTATAGGAGACTAGACAAATTAGGCTATGATCAGCTACATGGTGGATAGTGAATACTGGTGCCTGCAGTTGCCAGAATAACCAAATCTTTTTTTCAGCTCCCACACTGGTTCACTCAGTTGCATGGTCCTTTGAGATCAAAGACCAAGAACACTTGAGATTTAGAGATAGTAAACAGAAATGGAAAAGAAGGTAGATGATAGACCGGAGGAGCAAACAATACCTTTGCTGACTCCCTATCAAATGGGACCTTTCCAGCTCTCTCACAGGTAATATATTTAGTACCAGAATTTCTCTTCCTATATTTCAGTCAGGCTATATAGTTTTGAACCTTTTTTTTTTATGAAGGAAACGATCAGCTTGTGTTCACTGTTGAAAATTTCTGAATTTGGATTAAGAAGCAGATTTTTAGGAAAATCCCACTTGGGAAATCACTTTGATGTATGTATTTATCTATTTGCTAGCTTTTGACTTGGGGTGAAACCAGGGTCATTAGGCAAGTAATTTCAACCTTTATATTATTCAAGAAGCAGACAAAGTTAGATTACTAAAACGAAGGACTTGGTTGTAGTGTTTTGAAGGAGGGATTACTGTCTCAATAATCTGGGCTGAAGTGCCATCTTTCTTCCTTAAGTGATAGCTAATAGGAAAGATGTATTTATACACCTGGTAAAGTTGATCGGTAACTATGAATAATAACATAATTTGATTTGGAAGAAAATGCACTAAAAAAGTTTCTGAATTTGTTACATTAACAGACTTTGTACCTACTTTTCTGATCATGTCATGATGTGAAGAAATTTGCTGTCCTAAGGATTTGAAGAGAAGAAATAGAAGCTATATGTTGTAAAGGAGTCACAGAGGCTACTTTCAGTTTGAACTTCAAAGAGTCACAAATTAAAGAAATGCTCCAAGCTGGGCAGTCTTATCACTCTGTCCCTGCCTCATTGTGGGAGAGCACATTCTAATTTTTCTTTTCCTCTTTTCCTTTCCTGATCTTTCAAAGTGATCAATGGCTCAGTTTGAACTCACAGGAAACGAAATAGAAAAGAAAAAGATTCTAGAAGATCAATGACAAATTGGCTTGAAACTTTGTGTAGTTTGTCATTGCGTATAAATGTAACTTATCCTAAGGATTGTTCTTGAGTTCTTGCTCTTATGTACACTTTTCTTATTCAGCGCAGGTAGAAGTGTAAATGAGAACAAAAAAGACTTGTTCATTGGGAACTTTAACTTAATTTTCAGCAAGTAGGATAAATTTGAGCTAGTAACATACTGGAAACTTCTACAAAATAATCTTCTGATTTGCAAGTGCCTTATCTGCATTTCTTTAGTTAAGATTACAATTTATGTCCTAAATGGCTAAATCATTCATTCTACCAATGTTGCAAAGAAGATGAGAGAACAACCTTAAAGTTATCAGAAGATCATGTTTTGCCCTATCCAGCTTAAGTCTATTCTGCAGGATTTGATGGGGTTGAAATCCATGGAGCTCATGGTTATCTAATCGACCAGTTTTTGAAGGACCGAGTCAATGACAGAACAGATGAATATGGAGGATCTTTGGAGAGCCGCTGCAGATTTGCTTTGGAAATAGTTGAAGCCGTGTCAGATGCAATAGGAGCCGATAGAGTTGGTATAAGACTTTCGTCCTTTGCGAATTACAATGGAGCAAGCGATTCAAATCCGAAAGCGCTAGCTCTGCATATGGCTGAAGCCTTGAATAAATATGGAATTCTGTACTTGCACATGGTTGAGCCAAGGATGATAAAAGTTGGAGAAAAATTTGAGTGTGCCGATAGTCTTCTGCCAATGAGAAAGGCATTCAAAGGTACTTTCATTGCTGCTGGTGGTTATGAAAGGGAAGATGGAAACAAAGCCGTGGTAGAAAATCGTGCTGATCTTATTGCATATGGGGCGTATATTCTTAGCCAATCCTGATTTACCCAAGAGATTTGAGTTAAATGCTCCCCTGAACAAGTATAATCGAGCTACATTCTATATACCTGATCCAGTTGTGGGTTATACTGACTATCCATTTCTTGAAACAAATGCATGACTTACATCTTATTGTATTGGCTGGACTACTGTTGAAAAGGATGTGAATTTTGTTGGACATTGTATTGCAGAGGTAGTTAGAAAAGGGCATGGCATGAAATGGCTCAGCATCCGCCTGGTATTAAATGTGATGATTAAGGATTTAACAATCAACACTGCAAATTTACATATACTTTCGAATAGCTAAGCTAAACAGATCAATGATCTTTATGGTCATTTTTGACTGTTTATTCCAGCAATATGTATGCATTTGATAAAACTGAAGTCTGAAATCTGAAATTTGAATCCATTAAGTTATTGAATTATTATGTATTAAATCTAGTGTATATCATATTCAGTGATAAGTGAATAGCTTATCACTTAATTTTGGGAGCAAGTTTGTCTAGGAAATTCAGTGCCGCTTAATTAATTCCGATGTTCAATTTTTGGTTATCAAATAGTTTGACTATGTTAAAATCTAAATCTATTAAATTTAAGTGTTGAATTGGGTTATCAAACAAGATCTCAAATATTTGTACACATGGGAAAATTCAGGTTGCACTTTGACTGAGTTTTGCAGCTTGAGGATTTCAGAAAACAACTATTGCAATTAGCAACAGCATATCAGCAGAAGAATAAACCATTTATCTCATAATTAGTACAAGAATCAGAGCTTTAGGTTTTCAATTTTCTGTTCTTTTTTGTCATACATATAAAATTTAGGATATGGTCACATTTCAAGTATTAAAAAACTGGAATTCCTGGACGTGTGGCATGCAAGAAATCTACCTTAAATGGTTTTGAAAATCAAAGCTATATGCTTTACCGCGGAAGCGAAATTTGTTCTGAAAATCTATACAATTTTTGGATACTGTTTTTCCTTTCTCTGTTTAGTATTTTTGCAAATTCATGATTTAACCAGAAACAAAATAAATCTTGAAAAGTATATTGCTTAAGCACTAAATAATTAGTACTTGCAAATTAAAAGCTTATAGGCTATTGCAAGTACTATTGAAACTTGATATTATTATTATTTTTCTATTAGGGCTTCAACATGCTGCAAGACTGAAGTTGAACTCGACTGACTTGGTTTAATTTTGAGCATAAAAAAAGGGTAAATTTATAAAAATATCTCAACAAATCAGGTGTAATTTGCTTGCCGGGAGGCAAACCCGGATGTAATCGCTTAAACCAATTAGGTGCCACAATGGATCTTAGACCCTATTTGATAATCTAATTTAACACGTAAATTTAATAGATTCAGATCTTAATATGTTTAGATGCGTTTAATACCAAAAATTGAATATCTAAATTAATTAAGTAGCATTGAATTTTCTAAGCAAAACTTGCTTATAAAAATAAGTGATAAACTATTTACTTATCACTTAATGTAATATACACTCAAATGTATCAGACTTACTAATTAATAATTCAATAATTTAATTGACCAGTTTTTGAACTTTAATTACCCTGAGTCATTTGTTGATATAACAATTTCAATTAATTATATAAAACTAACCCTATTTAATAAATCAATTCAGTACTTAAATCTAAAATATTCAAATCTTAACATGTTCAAACATGTTTGATAACTAAAAACGAAACATTTGAATTAATTGAATGGTATTGACAAAATTTGCTACCAAAAGTAAGTGATAAACTATTTACTTATCACTTAATGAGATATACATTCAAATGTATTAGATTTAATACTTAACAATTCAATAATTTAATAGATTCAGACTTTAAATTTTAGATTTCATATTTTAGTTTCAAATTTCAATTTTATCAAATGCAAATCTCTTTGACTTTTCACGTCTATACCCCATTTCCCCATTCTTTTTTCTCGCGCAATAGATAATAATTTGGGGAAAACTATGTTAGTACGAAAATTGTTCAAAATATCCCTCATATATTACTAATTGAATTTTTTGGTCCTTTACTTTTAAAATGTTAACTTTATATCCCTTACAAATTCAAGATAGTAAAATTTAGTTCCAACACCAGTTTCTAACATCTTTTTAATCTGAAATCACTACGTGACCTACATGCAATCATTTTTTATGCGCAAAAAGATTAGATCTTATCTTTTTAGTGACAAAATCGAATATGAATTGATTTAGATTAGGGTTGGAGCTAAATCGAGCAACTTAACTTGAACTCGCAAGTAGCTTAGTCGGTTGCTCGACTCTTGACCGAGCTTGAGTTACTTGACTAAGCTGGTGAGTCAAGCTCAAGCAAGAATGTGATAAGATCGAAGCTTGATGAGTAGTTTGAGCTCGATAGCCAATTTATTTAACTAGTAAATTATAATTATTAAATTACTATATTAGGCATATGAGTTACTACATGTACGACCTTAAGAGGTATACTTACAAAATTATTGAAGGATGAATAAGTAATTTTGCAAAAAAAACCCCTTGAATAAACTTAAACAAAACAAATGAGCTTCATTTCATTTCTAATTTTCCATCTTCTTCTCTCCCTCGTTCGATCCGAGTTCGAAGGCCGAAGCTCAACTACTCAAGTAGCTAAGCTCAAGTACCAACTCCAAGTCCATTTTGCTTCAGCCTTCAGCAATCAACTTCTTGGTGGAGCTGTTGGGGCATCATAGCATACTGATTCATTGCTAAAACTGAAACTTGGATTCTGGAAATTGGAAACTGAAGTAGCAGGAATCAGATTGAGCTTGCAGAAACTGTTTTTTGAGCTTGAGTACTCAAGCTCGATAAGGAGCCTTAGTACTCAAGCTCGATAAGGAGCCTTATCGAGTCGAACTCGAGCTCCCTTCCTAGCTACGAGTTCGAGCTAGAGTTGAGTGCATCATATATGAGCCGAGTTCGAGCTCGATCTGACTCGATAGCATCCCTAGTTCAAAGCTTATATTTTTAAGAAAAAAAAATTGAATATGATTCAGGTTAGATCTCACATTTTAAGGACAAAAATGAATATGGAGCCGGACGTTTGTTTAACTATAAATGGGATATAACTTTTTTGCTTCGATAAAAATGACTATATATGGGTCACGTGATGGAATTAGAGTAAAAAATATAGTAAAAAATCTAGGTTGTAACCAAATTTTTTAACTTTATTTTATAAGGGATATAAAATTACTATTTTAAAAGTGAATGACGAAAAAATTCATTAGCAAAATGTGATGAACATTTTGAAAGATTTCTCATGTTGGTAACCCCTGAACAATTTCATATTGCTACTTTCCCACAAAATTTGTTAGCTCTAGTTTTTGAAGTCCTAATTATCTCTCTCTCTCTCTCTCTCTCTCTCTCTCTCTCTCTCTCAAAATCTTGTGATCGACAAAATCCCACTAATATTTTTGCATTTCCTTTCTTTTTAGGTAACCTCTTTAAGTTTTCTAAATTCAAAATTATCCTAAATCAATAACAAGTCTGTATCTTGTACAAATATGCAACAATTTGAAAATGTAGAAATTCACGAGAAAAATTTCTTTGGTAGGGAATTTCTTTCCTTTGGAGATTCCCAAAAAAAGAAATCAAATGAGGCTTGTGTTTTGAAATTCAAATTGGATAGTGATTCAATCGAATTTGAGGGCTAGGGTTAATGAGTTTGACCAAAGTTAGACTGATCTAAGAATGTGATGATATCATCATAACGTCATAAAATATTTATGACATTAATCACCATACAAAGTACATAAACTTTGGTATATTTCTTTTTCCTACACATTTCCTATATATCATACTCACCAAATAAAACCAACTTTGGAAATCTAAACATGTAAAATCCAGTAACTTCAGAAAATGAGGAACGACCACCTCCAAATCCAACCAAACTAACAAACTAAACGAAATAGATATCTATTACATATTAAAATCTTAAGAGAATGAAAAAACAATTAAAATTCCACCTGTCTACTTTAGTTCTAATGGTTCCAATGTTCCATAGGCGATATCACTGTCATTGTGTATAGTCATCAACTCCCCTAAAAATCTTATACTACACTTTAATACAAATTGGAAATTGGAAACTACACTTTAATACAAATTTGTTACAAACTTAAACTTCGACGCAGCAACATAATCTGAAAGAACAAAAGCAGCACAAATTGAAGTATAATAAATTTTGTTTAGGTATTGACATACTAAGTTTGTATACATTGAGTTATTTAAAAATTCTCTAGGCCCAATATATACATTTTAGTTCTTTTTCTTAGAATCCATATATCACAAATTATTGCAGAATATATTCTTAGCAAATTCTTACATGCGAAAGATCTAAACTACAAATGCCAAAAAATAAAAAACGCTAATACAAAACTTGATTATGAAATAGTAGTATAATTATTACTTACTATTCTACTTCTTGTATTAATGCACTCTTTTCACTACTGCTGGTACTATGTTTCAAACATTAGGCCTATCTTAATCTGGAATCATTCCATTCCACGCATCAAAGTAGTTTTGTCGTGTCAATCCATGGGTTAACAAGGTTAATTGTAGGTTGACAGATTAATTAGAAACCTATAACATGATATGCTTATTATTCAAGTGATCGATGATATTAGATCTTTCTGTTTCTTAGGGTTTCTGACTTTTGTAAAAGAGAAGGTGAAAGGGAGAAGATTCATCAGCATTAACTTTACCTGCAATTTTCTGAAAATGGCTTTTGATATTCTGTATTATGTATGGTTAATATCTGGCAAAACTGTGTTGTAAACCCCTAAATAATTTCATATTGCTAATTGCATGCTAAATTTGTAAGCTCCATTTTATGAAACCCTAATTATCTCTCTCACTCTCTTTTTCTTTAATATTTTTATTGACAAAATTCAAGTAATCTCTTTGAATTTTATTTTTCTTTTTTTTTTTAGAATAATCCCTTTGAGTCAAATAACAAGTCCATATATGCATATATCTTGCACAAATTTGCAACAATTCGAAAACGTGGAACTTGATGAGAAAATTTTCCTTGGCGTGGAATTTCTTTCCTTTGGACATTCCCAATCAAGGAAATCAAATGAGACCCAAAAAACTTAATAAAACCTAAAAATCAGACACCTAAAGCAAAAGCCAAAGGTGACCGTATCCTAAAAGGGCAAGTATTTCCAAAGAGATTAGTAATAATTAGGTTAATAACTCCAGTATTCTTGAAACTTGAATCTGTGACCTTTCTCCTTAGGATTCTAATTTGGCTCTAGATTGAACAACTGTGTAATCAAGTAATTTCTTTATCCAAGAAACCGTATTGGTTTATAATGTACATTAGGTTATTTATTTTCAATTTAAGACTTAGTACTATAAATCTTGGGGAGCAATTACTTAATTTGGGTAGTGCAATAGAAAGTGAATGAAAGCATTAGCGCTTTGGTTCAATTAGAACGGATTTTGATTGCTTTACAAAAAAGTTAATTTTGCAACGCTGAGACTTCATCATTGTCTACTGCACTTTACTCTTTGAGGGGCAGAAAATCTCTAATATTTCAATGCTGAGCAACGAAACAAGAAGATAAATTGAAATACTTCCAAAACAAAAGAGAAAAAATATTCCGCTGCCGGGAGTCGAACCCGGATTGCAATACTTCCTTTTAATTCAGTGCTACAGCGGATCTACACCATGTACAAGCTATGACTTGTTGGTCTTCATTTCCCTATATATTTATAGAAGACAATTAGTGGTTTGTGGCAAAAGTGGATAAAACTTAGCAATCAACGGATTAACACTTCGAAGAAGCATAGTTATTAAACCCTGCCCGGAAAGGAGACCGGCGAAGGTAGTGGGTCAACGGGTTACTAGTTCATCCAGTGGATGAGTGGTTGAACCAGTGGGTCACTAAATATATTTAAATATTATATCTTATAATTTTTTATATAGGATATATGATATAAATTTTAATAAATAATGTCATAACAAATGCTCATTTAATTTAATTTGCTGTAGAATAATTAATTCATATAAGAATCAGCAAAATATAAATTAATTAGTGATCCACCAAGCTTCAAGTGCAAAATTTTATCTATGTTTAGTGTAATTATCTAGGTTACTTACGAATTTTAAGTGCAAAAAAATTATTAAAAATAATATTTGTCTTTAAAATAAATTATATAATATGTTATTTTTGAAATCTATTTTATAATTTATAGAATTTGGGGGTCATAAGTTTGTATTAAAAGAGTCCAAATAAATTTGTTTTGGAGAAATAAAAAAGGAATAAAGATAAAATTGATAAAACGTTCATATAGTATAAGAATGGTAGTTAACTAACACGTGGCAAAATGGTCTGGTGGTGAGCTTGTCATAAATCTTGACCTAAGGACATAGGTTCGAATCTAGTGAAAAACTTGTAAAATCTTTTCCTCAAAACCGATTTCTCCGTAAAATCGGTTGGGTTTCCGGTTTAATCCGGATGAACCATTGAATTAGAGACTCGATTTAATCCGGTTTAATCCGATTTCCAGTGCTTAACCGATCTAATTAGAGACTCGGCCCGGTCTACTGGCGGGTTCACTGGATTGATCAGTTGGATCACAGGGCTGGGCCGGATTTTATAACTATGTGAAGAAGAGAAGATGGGCCAATAATAAAATTTGTTCCGCTGCTGGGAGTTGAATCCGGATTGTAGAGTTGTCCATATTTTTTTGGTATTTTAATATTAAATAAGGGTTAATGATAATTTATCCATTCTAAAGTATACCCTGATTTTCACTTTATCCCCTAACCTTTATTTTTTGTCGCTTAACCCCCTAAGGGAAAAAAAATACTTCTTTATTATGTTAAGTACTTATTTTGAAATTTTCTACTTCCTTTAGTCATTGAACTTTTTAACTTGCGATTTGATTTTGATCACTCTAATTGATGGTGGCAAGTTTCACATAAGATAAGTATATATTAGGACATACACTATTTTTAAAAAAAAATTAAAAAAAAGATCATAATAAGCAAAAATTCATTATATGAAAACAACCAAAGAATGTCCAGTACTGACATATGGACATGTGATTGTAAAAATGGATAATTGATTATGAATAGTGTAATTATAAGGAAATAGAATAAAATTTTTTTCTTCATTTCTTGAATTGGAAAATAGATGAAATTTATTTGTAAAAATGTTTTTTCAGTTTTGTAAATTAGGGAATGGACATCAAAATTTTTTGTTAGATAATTTTATTATTTTATTATAAATAAATTTTTGAAAAAAGAAAAATAATTTGTAATAAAAGATAGAAAAAAAAAGAAAAAAATTTGCATCATAGAGGGGTATTTTTATCTCTTAGGGGGTTAAGTGATACAAAATAAATGTTGGGGGACTAAAGTGAGAATCAGGATACCCTTAGGGAGATAAATTACAAATAACCTTTAAATAATTATAGGGTGGTGATTTCAACACTGGTTGATTACACAATTCCAACATAGTGAAAGAATCGCGGCCAAAAAGAAAAAAAAAATTGGGCGGTTATAAATAGTTCAATGTAATTATAACATGCAAAAATTAAAGATTGGTTCATAACTAATCATAGGTTGACTGATTATAGTGAATTTGAGTTGGAAAAGTAGACATTGTTTTAGTTTGTATTGTACATGAGGAATTTATTTGTTGTTTTGATTATAGTGAATTTGATTTGGAAAAGTAAATACTGTTTTTGTTTATATTGTACATGAGGTAATTCAATTCTTCCATTTGAGAAAAGCATTGTTTCTTTTGTTCAAAATGAACATATCCATTGCATATGAAAAAAGAATAATAATTTTTCAACGTTGAGCTTTCAATTTTCGTTATCATCTGCTGCACTAACAAATCTGTAATAATTTAATTGCTGAGCTTTCTTGTGAACAGCCGGGACAACGAAACAAAAAGAAATGCCTGAACACTTCCAAAATTCAAAAAAAAATAAAAAATCAACACTGAAACACTTTTGCAAAGCAAAAACTGGGTGGAAAAAAAGGGTTACTGATTCCGCTGCCGGGAGTCGAACCCGGAATATAGTATTGCCAAGTTGATAAAGTGCTACAGCGGAGCTAAGTCAAATACGACATGTTCAAACTTTGGTTCCTTTTCTATATATATACATTTAGGTGTCTTCTACGGAAAAGCAAAATAAAAAAACCAATTTAGTATGTAAAAGGCAAAAGTAGTAAAAAAAAATTAGGGTTAAAAAAAAAAAAAAACCACCATATGCAATGATGGAGCCAAGGCATGGCTGAGGGGAGCTATGGCCCCTTAAGTTTTGAAAATTTGAACTCATAGTATGTAAATTTATGTGTAAAACAAAGTTGGCCCTTCTAATTTTTCACAATTTTAGTTTATATTATGAGAGTTTATATATATACACACACGCACACGCGCGCATGCGAACACACACACACACACACACACATATATATATATATATATATGAATTAACCACATTTGGATTACTTTTTTCATCAAAATAAGTTATTTATTTTTATTGTGCTAATTATTTAACTTTCAAAAAATTAAACATATAATTTGATGATCCATAGTAAATCTACCCAATTTAATATATTATAATAAAGAGATCCAATTCACAATTATCAATGGGCCAAAATAAAAATATTTACTTTATTAGCCCATATACAAATGCACAGCTTTGCCAAATGACTAGACTTTTTCTCACTTTTCCTATATTAACTGCAACTAGAGAATGGGTATTTTCAATTATGAAAATCAATTAGACTAAACTCCGAAACAAGATGGAAGATAATTTCTTAAATGATTGCCTAACTATGTATGTAGAAAATGAAGTTGTTGAAAAATTTAGTACTGATTTAATCATGGATGAATTTAGTTCTATGAAAGAACGTAAAACTCAATTTAGTTTTAAGAAAAGATGTCGAAATTTCAAGGTATGTTAACATAACTTTTATTTTTTTAATTGAAAATAGTTATATTTGTATTGCACATATAATATATATATATATATATATATATATATATATATATATATATATATATATATATATATATTGCACAGGTGACATATTAGTGCATCTTCTCTTTTTTTTTTTTTTTCCGGAAACGTAAGAAGATAATTAGAGCATCGTCTCATAATGTGCAACTTGGGTAGTTTATGATGTTATAGGATGTTTAATCAAAGGTTATTTTTTTATCTTAATTTTCGTTATGACTATGCTGCATATTTATGAATAGACATACATTTATAATTAAAGTTAATATTTGATGTTTTTATATGTCATATATTTAAATAAATGAAAATTATTTTGAATATGATATATGAAGATAATTTTGTTGGGAAAAAATCCCGGCTTCGTCACTGACCATATGGCGTGACATATATTGACACTTTAGTTTTCTATAGTTTGGAGACCTATACTTTAACTCTTTATAGCTATAATGAAAGTAAAACTAATAGATTTCACGATAAAACTTAAATAGTCAAACTTTTAAAATAAAATTACTATGAAATTACAATCAATTTTCAAACTAAGATTAACATCATGTTCGAAATAAATTTTGAGGCAAATTGTACTTTTAGAAAATTTTGAAGTAAAAATAAAATTTTAGACAAAAATTTATATTTATTTATTTTATCTATTGGATTCTACTATCGTGACATGACAAAAAATTCATTTTTTTTCATCTTTGGCAAGAACAAATCAATCTGAAAATATAAGGTTTTGTTATCGCAATGGGGTTTAATGTGCGCACAATTAAGAATTGTCAAATCATATAAAATAAAAAAGAATTCCATGAATGCAAATAGTGTGTTTGGAAGGGGAATTCAACTGATTTTTTGCAGTTAAGAAGGAGAAAGCTTGGTATTTGTCACATTGATTAATGATCCTATGGATGTATCCAAGTCCAAATTGATATTCATTGATGTAATGTGGTCCTTGAATTACAAAATTTATCAATAGTTTTTGCCTTAAGAGGCAGTAGAGAAGATTTACCGCCTGACCTGAATGATTACAAGGAGGAAAATTGTGGAAAATGCTGGTGGAAGTTCACTATTGTTATTCGTTGGTCAGTAGCAGAAAAGATTTTAATTTACTCCTTCAGCTTGTTCCTCCATTGCTAAAAGTCCCTTTGTACACGTCTGAGCCCGTCCCACTGAATTGGTGCAGCTGTCCAAATCAAATCGCCATGTTTGCAAAAGAAAAGCATATGCTCTACAGCTTCCTACCCTTCTCGACAGCGTTTACGTCTGTTACCTCTTGAATATGAGCTCATTCACCGGAAGTGCTTTGTCAAAACATTTCCTTACTAAGTGCTTGATTTTGTGTTTTGCATTTAAGTTCCACAGCATCTCCCATATTCTTGAACTCTGATTAACTATACTACATTTTCCCTCAAACTGATTCCATCATTCATTTCTTTTTTTCCACATTTTTTGCTTCATTGTAATCTGACTAGACTGTCTACTGGCCACATGAGTCATGCTTTCAGTATATCCTGTCTGCTTTCCTAGTTAAGACTTATTGGCATGCTGAGCATGTATTGAGCATCTTCATTGTTGAAAGACTGCTTAACAAGCTGTATATTCCAGTTAAAATTCACAATCAACTAACCGGCTGTGGTCAAAAGCTAGTTCTGCGGCATCCTGATTGTCACTTTACAATCTATCATTACCTCGAATCTATTTATGTTGCCAAATAGCCTGTTCTGCCCTCCCCAACTCTATTCCTGAGGCCATGTTCCAGCAACTTTTTTGCACTTGTGACACTTTTCCATAACCAAGCTGCATTCTTAGGAGGGAGGACCGAGTATTGTTCCTAACAACAATCACATAGCAGCGAAGCCCATAAACCAAGTTCTTTGGATTCTCCAACTGTTAGCCTAGGTAATGAATCAAAACTAAGCAGGCCCATGGCTGAAACTTTTCTAACATTCTTCCTTGATTGCATTCCTTGCTATCCAATTGGTCCAGAAATAGAGATTCATGACAGCCTTCATTTACGTCTATTATCCAGCATGGAAAACTTGTAAACTGGTATCAGTCTGAAACCAACTAAAGCCAGTGCCCCTAGATATGCCTCGTCTTCATAAACTCCCTAATTTCACTTGCATTGTTCCATCTCCCAGCCTCTGCCAAGGTATTTGATAAAGCAACATATGCCCCAGGATGACTCTCAGCATTTAACCTGATTAGTTCATTGGCAGCTAAATTAGCTATATCTATATCTGCATGCAGCCTAGAAGAACTCAGAAGAGCAGCCCAAACATCAGAAGTAGGCTTTCAAGGCATTTTCACAGTCAATTCCAATGCCTGATTAAGATTTCCTGCACGGCCTAAGTGATCAACCATATGCACGCATAGTGCTCCATCCTTGGTTTGATGAAACAGTCTCTCTCCAAGCAGTAAAAGATCTCCCATCCTTTTGCAACTAGTCCGGCATGTGCACAAGCAGTAACAGCACTGAGAAAGGTAACATAGTTAGGCTTGACTAAGGGATCTAATAGCGTCCTATTGAAGAGCTGAAGTGCTTCAGTTGAAGCACCATTTTTACCATAACCATCAATCATGGAAGTCCACGTAAACACATTCCTTTCAGGCATATGATCAAAAATTCTTCTTGCGTCTTCTGTTCCTCCACATTTTGAATACATACCAAGAAGAGCACTCCCCATTTTTATATCCATGAACAATTCAGTCTTCTTAAGTTGCCCTTGAACCTGATGACCAACTTCAAATGATGATATTACAGAACAAGCTCCAATAATGCTTGCAAAGGTTGAAATTGTGGGCATCATCATCACCTTTGACAGCGAGATTACACTTTGAAAACTAGATCCCTTCAATATCATCGAAAATGTAAAACCGTCAGCCTTTTCACCTGAAAAGGTCAATTTTCTAAACTAATCAAGGATTTCTCAGCGAACCCATGTTTTATGTAACCTGCTAGCATATAGTCATAGGAACTAAGAGTTGGATGAGGCAATTCATCAAACATTTTCTGCGCGTATGCCAAGCAAGAAGATTTGAGGTGAAGCATGAGGATCTTGATGCAGATATTAAGATTGGGCTTGAACCTAGTTTTGATATAATGTGGGAATGAATCTTTTGTCCATGAGAAGGGTGGTCTGGGTTGATGTAATATTGGAGGGCCGATGAGACACTGGAGTATAGTTATTAAACTCGGTCCGGAAAGGAGACCGGCGAAGGAGATGGATCAACGGATCACTGGTTCAACTAGTGGGTGAGTGGTTGAACCAATGGATCACTAAATATATTTAAATATTATATCTTATAATTTTTGATAGAGGATATATGATATAAATTATAATAAATAATGTCATAACAAATGCTCATTTAATTTGATTTGCTATAGAATAATTAATTCATATAAGAATCAACAAAACATAAATTTAATTAGTAATCCACCAAACTTCAAGTGTAAAATTTTATCTATATTTAGTGTAATTATCTAGGTTATTTACGAATTTTAAGTGCAAAAAATTATTAAAAACAATATTTGTCTTTAAAATAAATTAAGTAATATGTTATTTTTGAAATCTATTTTATAATTTATAGAATTTGGGGGTCATAAGTTTGTATTAAAAGATTCCAAATAAATTTGTTTCGAAGATATAAAAAAAATAAAGATAAAATTGATAAAACGTTCATATAGTGTAAGAATAGTATTTAACTAACATGTGGCAAAATGGTCAGTGGGGTGAGCATGTCATCAACCTTGACCTAAGGTTATAGATTCAAATTTCAGCAAAAAACTTGGTGAAATTTTTTCCTCAAAACCGGTTTCTCCACAAAATCGATCAGATTTTTGGTTTAATCCGATTGAATTACTGAGTCATTGACCAGTCAACGGTTCCAGTGCTTAACCGATCTAATTAGAGACCTTGCCCGGTCCAATAGTGGATTCATCGGATTGATCGGTTCAACCACCGGACCGGATCGGGTTTTATAACTATGCACTAGAGGAAGTTAACGGGTTCAAAAGGTAGTTATTTTCTGTTGGTGGGTAGTTAGTCGTTGATGGGATCAGGTGTTTGACTTTTGCACATTTTGACATCTTTTTAAGAAATTGCAGGATTGAGGCCTCATTTTTTGGCCTATTAATACATTTGTCTTTTTTTTACGACACAAGGGGTATTCGGGTTTTCAACCCGACTAATCCGGCTGCAGCTCGGGAGAGGGCGCCCCAACGCACTCTGAGCCCGGTAGCCACGGGACTAGAGCACTGGTCAATGCCTTAAAAAAGAACTATATGACCGGCCAACCTACCCCGCGGGAGCTATTAATACATTTGTCAATTAGGGGTATTTGGAATTGTATTTTTAACTTTTGCATATCAATTAAAATCTTTGTTTTGTATCTTTTTTTGCTAATTTGTCTTCTTCCATCTTTTCAAAGAATGGCAAATGATGTACTTGTGTTGTATGCTAACTTTTTCTATTGAACTCGCTTGAGGTATGGATGCTCTGAAAGAAATATGCATACGTTATTTTCATGAAGAAAATATGCAAGTTTTGTATTGGACCATTGTAGGGTTAGGGCTACCTATACTATTGTCATTAACGTTATATGTGTTGGGGTTTTTACTAGAATATATTATATGATACTTTTGCCCTTTATTATATTATATTAGCATCTACATTTATATGTGTTGGGGTTGGTCCATATATTTTGTATTAAAGCATATATTATATGGTAAATTAATATTGATAATTGTAAACTTTTTATATCCTTTTTATGGTAAATTCAAGTGTTTAAATTATATATATATATATATATATATGTATGTATATGTATTTATGTAATTTAAATACTTTTAATTCAAAGGCAGATTTTTAAATTTAAGTGAAATCCAAAGTAGGGAAGCTCTGAAAACTCGATGAACTATTGTTGGATGTTAATTCTTGCACTTGTCATTGCTGGATTTGTTTACTAATTATATATGATTGGTCTTTTTTTTTTTGGGATAAATGGGTCATAGCGGACAGCCTAAATCGAACCAAAACTTTCCCACATTTCATGATACCTTCTAGATTAGTAATGTTCAAACCCCCCCCCCCCCCCCCCCCCCCAAAATTGGTTGTTACAAATCTTCTAAAAAATACACACTTAGATACAGTCCTTATAAATTAGAGAAGGTTAAAAAAAAAATTAGTTAATTTGTCTGATTCAGAAAGCCCACCATAGACTTTTAGCTTTTATGAATTTACTAATGAAGTACTTTTGAATCCCAAAATTACATGGAATATCAACTGATTAGAATGTCCATGCACTTGATATAGGTACAGAACAAGTCTAAGCAGCCTAAGTCTATTTCACCGAGCAGTCAGTCAAAGGTAGTTGGTACTTACCCTTCTATGATTTTAAAAGTTTAAAGTGAATTTTTTATTACTAATTCTATTTTGAAGTGTCAATTGGGAATTTACTTGATTAAATGATTTACTTGGGGAGTTATGCAAGTTCTATTTTTACCATATAAAGATGGACCATGTGCATTTTTTGAAGTATTTGGATATATTATCATGTACGAAATGCGTGGTATCTTTGTAAAATCAAAGAATTATGTATGTGACGTGTGAAATGAATTTATATCAAGTAAAGGTCAAAATAGTCATGGAATAGATGGTAGGGGCTATAGTCCTATTTAATAGTTATGGTAACCTTGTGTAGAGTTCAGCCGATTGACAAGATCAAAGTAGTTTAGTATAGAGTCTGGCCGATTGATTGTCATGGTAGTTCGGTATAGAGTCCAGCCGATTGACAAGATCAAAGTAGTTTAGTATAGAGCCTGGGTGATTAACTGTCATAGTAATTCGATATAGAGTCCATCCGATTGACCTATGTATATAATAAGATCAATCGGTAGTCATGAAACCTATTGGTCGCTCACTTAAAAAGAGTTTAATTTCTAAGTTGAGTACTCAGAAGTTAGTCATTGCATGTACTTGTTATGAGTTGATATGAAATGATTTATAACTATATGGCTTTCATATACGACTATGTATAGGATGTTTACAAGTTGCTGTGTCACTCATTATTATTGACTGTTTTACGAATAATATATTTTCAATAATTATGCATGTGAATTGTGTGCAAATAATTTGATATATATGCATGTATATGTAAGCTATGGTTGCATGGTCTAACAGAAGAGTAAACGCTACCTATTGCTCAACCTATTTTTTCCATTTTTGCAAATTCTAAAGAGTATGAATTGGTTTACGTTGAAAACCCTAAGGATGATTTTTATTAGCTCTAAGTGGATAGAAATTAGAGTCTGGCTGCTTTTGGCTATTAATTTTATTTAATATTTTTCACGTTGTTTCGTCTAGAAAATAAATGTACAAATTTATTGGATACTCGTAGACTATCATTCATTTGAGATTTGTACCGCACTATATTAGTTATTCTATTCAATATTTTCTTAATTTTATTCTAGTTTAATGTTGACTTGAGAATAAAGTGAATGTCATGTGACTGACATGTGTGGACCAAGGGCATGACAAATCATGTATTTTAACTTTCTGCGGAAGGAAGTTCAGAAATATCACATTGTAGACCTCTTATTTCTTTGTAGCAGCTTGCTGATTCAGCAGTAAAACACTAATGTTGCAGTCCTTTCTTTTCGTGACTTTGCATTCTTGTTTGTGCTCTTACTTAATGCTTCGTTAGTTCTGTAGAAACTAGAAACTAAAACCCAATTAGCAAGTGAAGTTTATAGAATACGGATTATGGATAGGATCAGATTATTAGGGATTAAGATGCGCTGGTTAACAATAACATCCCTCAAGTAAAATAAAAAGATATTGGTTTCACTGTAGCAGCTTCTTTTCTTGACAAGTGGCAACTTCGATTATTTTAGTTGAATTCTTTCCTCCGCGTTTTCTTCGATTTGTCAAATCTACCTTGTATATAAGAAGAAAGCCAAGTAACTGTAGCAGCCTATCTTTTTGACACATGTATTACATATATTTTTGACAAGTGGAATCTTGATTATTTTAGCTAAATTTTTCCTTCACTTTTTTGATTCAATTGGGCCAAAATGATTAAAATATTTTTTCTTCTTGAGAAAATCAACTCCATTTCTTTTTCTTCTTCTCGCCACAGCTGTTATCATCCCTCACATTTTTTATTTTTTATTTTTTAAACCTAATCTAACTAAGATTGTTGTCATTTGTTTCGTCGAGATGATTAGCTACTTAACAAAGAGAAGTCTTTATTATTTTTTTATCCCATTTTACATTTTTTTTTTTGTATTTCTAATCTCTCATGTTTGTTCTATTCTTTGATCATAATGTTATAGCCAACTGGCATTTGTTTGTAAAATTTTTAGGATGACGTTGTTATTTAATATTTCTTCATGGATAAAAGGTAAAGTATTAAAATATGTAAAACAAATCTTAGAATTCATTTTATACCAATGATAATTTTCTATGAAGAATAAAACAAAAATTCATTCTTTTCTTTTCTTCTCCCAAGATTTGATTTCTTACTTCACATTTTTTCCTTTTCTTTTTTTTGTTACATTTTGTAATTATCTACAATTTTGTGTATTTTTTAGGAGAAAAGATATATCATGTGATGCTTCCACCAAGATAAATCTAACTAGAATTTCGTCTACCTTTGTTTTTCTCTGTTTCTTTCTCCCCCTCCCCCCTTTGGAATTACTTTATGGTCTATTCAATTTAATTGACGGATCGAATAAGATTTTGTATATATATTTAAACTAATGTTAATTTTTGTTTGTTTTTAATTACTCAAGTGTTGTAGTATCAATTGGGTTGGCATACAAGGATTGTAGTTGGTGATGGAAGTCACAGTCCAGACTTTCAGCCTAGAGTGTGACTTGACAAAAATTTGTTAGAAAATTCAATTTTGATTAGGAAGATGTTTTTGCAATAAAAAAAATGATTTAGTTCTAATTTGTATATGTAGATCTGGAAACGTAGTAATTCATATTTTTTTTTATCTAACCTTGCTATTTATATTATGGAGTTGTAGAATAATGTTGTCACCTTTAGGCAGGATTTAAATAAATGAACTAACTTCTTCTATCAAAAGAATGAAAATGTGAAAGTTTATGATAAGCTATATTGATGTTGAAGATTGTGTCATGTCTTAGTGGCTTTCTAAACTTTTTCTCATTATTTAAGTATTGGAAGTATTGTGACTGCTTTTGGTTTAGTTACAACTAAAACTATACTGCTATTAATACAGCAATGCGCTTGTAGTGCATTAATTCTCTCTCCTTTTTGAGTATCATCATAATAGTGGTTTAAAAATCTTTATTTAAATCACAATAAATAGGGGGGGTTGGTTTCATAGATAGAATTTCTCTTCACAACAAATTTTGAGGGAAATTTTATTTATACTCCATATTTCGTTAATTGTATTCCTACAATAAATAAAAACTATATGATAAAAATAATAATGGAAGTGCGATTAATAAAAATGAGGGTTCAAATAATATTTGACAATTTTAATTGTTTTGATACTCAATTTTCTCCTATGTTTCTATTCATTCATCATGTGCCAAAATAATTTGATGTTGTGTGTTGGACTAAATTTCTAGGGGGCCCAAGCTGTGCTTTGCACAGCTGAAGTACCTCTAGTTTAGTCCTAAAAAAGAAAAACTCTCCTCTCAAAGTCACAACACGATACACAGAAAACCTACCTCACCTTAGTTCTTTCTCTCGCCGCTATTACTTTCAACCCTTATTTCTTATTTGTTTCTTTTCATATTAATCACACAAACATTGTTGTCTTTCTGTATTTTAGGTTTGGTGATGGATAAATTGATAGATAGGATTAGCTCTTACCTTTTTTCACTCTGGTATAGCTCTTTCTTTTTTCCCTATATTTTCTTTTTATTAGTGAAAATCATCAACTTAAGTTTTCTTCTAGCTTAGTTTGTATTTTTTGCATATTATTCCATTTTGAGTTTTGGCTCCCTCCCTCTCTCTCTCTCTCTCTAATACGTATCGATGTTTCTCACTTTTTTTTTGGTGTGTTCGCATAATGACCAGCAGAAATTAATAGTAGCCCTGAATTGACCATTAATCATCTCACTAGGTCAAGATGGAATAATGTTAGTTTTCTTGCTTAGTTTCTTTTGGGCTTAAAAGAGAAACGTACAAAAAATTGACCTTTTACCCTGTTGTTCTTGCCATTTGTTTCTCTGGTATGCTTCTTTTCGTTTTACTTCTTCTTTTACTTCAATTGCATGCTGCAAATCATGGACTTAAGCTTTTACGTATTCTATAGACTTTGCTCCTTTTTTTTTTGTTTTTTTTCATTTTTTGGTCTCCTTATCCTCTGTATGTCTGATATTTCTCTCTTTAATTTTTTTTCGAGGACAAGATTGGCATCTTATTTATAGCCTCTGTCTGTTTTGCTCCTTCAAGTTGGCTCTCCTTTCGTAAGGTTTGTCATAAAACTTGATGTGGTCTCTGTTGGTATTTTACGTTGTTTATTATGTTCAAAGTTTTGCTTTTGTTTGTCAACTTTCAATGGGAGGTTTTCTGCATTCCATTGGGAAGTTACAAACCATTTATGTATTATTTTTATTTAGATACTATGTTAGGAACTGAATGTCGTGCTTATACTTTTATTTTTACTTTACACTGACTATTTGGTCTTTAGTTTAGACTTTTAGTTTTAGTTTGCTCAGGAGGGGGAAAGAAGGAGGCACAAAATGCAAAAATTGTCAGAAAGCTGATTAGACAATGGAGGAGCTATATAATAGTCAGCTGTTGCTAATATCCAACAATGATTGCCATGATACTTTAAATGTAAAAATAAATGATTTGCTTCATAAAAAATTTTTAAGATCATTCTACTGTTAGTGTTTGGATTGAAGATGATTTCACTTTATTTATACCTTATTTACACACACTGATTTGCTTGCATTATCAACACATTTTTCAATCATCTTTTTATCTCATATATATCATATCAAAAAAAGTGCTATAGTAAAAATATCTCAAATAATTTACAATCCAAACACTGAATTAATATAGAAGTGTGTCGCAAAGTTCCTGTAATGTTTGCTGAGTTTGATGTAACTCAAACCATGAAGGAAACAATTTATAGGAGAGAAATTATTCTTAGGTGGGAATGGAAATAGTTGCTAAGGTGCTACATCTTCATAATTCGACAAAGCTTGACTGCCATTAGTGTTTTTTTTCATAATCGAGATTTTGATTAGTTGAACTATAATACCTTATTTTGATTAATCTAGGTTTCTTTGGTGATTCGGAGTACAATCCGAAAGGAAATTTTTGACATATCTCTTGCTCATATTGGTGAGTGTTCTTGTGTATTTGTACAACAAGTGACTATGTGACTATTTGTGAATGTTTGCTTGAATGT
The DNA here is from genome assembly GCF_036785885.1 of Coffea arabica. Classification (NCBI taxonomy): domain Eukaryota; kingdom Viridiplantae; phylum Streptophyta; class Magnoliopsida; order Gentianales; family Rubiaceae; genus Coffea; species Coffea arabica. The sequence goes on along the minus strand of NC_092329.1, from coordinate 10,895,899 downwards.
TAAATGCTTTCCAAGGATTGTTAAATGGATTTTTGATAGGCGAATGTGTACTTCATCGTACTCGACCCAAGTCAAAGTGAATTTTCAATGATTGAATGCTATTTTGTGCATGAATGTAAGCCTTTTGGCTGAATTGACCCCTTGCCCTTCGTTGCCAGTCGACTCGAGCCAGAAGCTGACTCGATCGGGCGGCTGGTGACCTTGGGATAGTATTTTGGTATACTCGAGTATGACTACGAAGGTTGGTAGAGAACTAGCCAGTGAATTGGCTAGTGGTGGGAAATGAAATCAATGATTGAATATCAAGAACACTGGAGGAGTTTTCACTTGCAATTTTTTTTTTTAATAATTGGAGGAATAAGGAAAATGGTTGGCGAGTGAATGAATAAATGGATCCACGTGAGCATGTATCCTTTTAATGAGTGTGTTTTCATTGCTTTTATATTGTAAATATTTTCCTGATTGATTGTGCTTAAATGACTAATGTTCTTATTTTAATTATTTGATTATGTGTATGGGAACTTCACTGGTTTTTTAGCTTATTCCTTTAGCGTAATCTAGTTTTTAGAAATTTTATAATTGTACTCGCGCTAGTGCTTAACTAGGGTTGAATGTATATGGAATTCAACACTTTTGTCATATTTGGGATTGTATGAATGTTTGAGATAGAAATGAATGTAAGTATCCCAAGTATGGAAACTGTTATTTCACTTATTCTCGAGAGTATACCTTATTATATTTGAAGAGAATGAATGAGTTTTGACGAGAGTTGGGCAGACGGTCCACCAAATCGTGGGGTACGCCCTAGGGAGAGGTGGGATCGTCACAAAGTCAATTTAATTTCTTTTCTTATTTGATTTTTTTTTGTATTAGTTAGAAATTAGTTTACAAATATATTTTTTTTTCTCATTTTTATTAGAAATTGTAAGTTTTGATAAATTTTTTCCGGTAAACCCGTCGGATTCGGAACATAGCGTAGAAGATCCATCGGGTAAACCGGTCGGATCTGGGTCCGATATGATGTGCTAGGTTTGGATCCGGGTTCAAAATAATGAATTCTGGCCCGGACCCGGCTCGTTGACAAGCCTTACAGATGCCACCTTTACAGCCGTTGCACAGACTACTGAGGACAATAGTATAAGAACAAGTTGTTCATGTCTATTAAATGAAAATACAGGTAATCATCACATCAGGAACTTGGTCAATAGAAATGCTTAAAATATGACCAATACAGATTATTTAAGGCGGAAAATGTTTGCAGGATAATGTATTCACCAATTTTGGTTATGTAAATCCATTCAGAATTGTTTTGGCACCTCTGACAAGGATGAGATCTTATGACAATATTCCGCGGCCACACGCTATTTTATACTACTCTCAGAGAGCTACTAAAGGAGGTATGCTCATAGCAGAAGCCACCATAGTTTCTGAAACAGGCCGTGGGTAATTACAGTGGCATTCTTATTTGAACTCTTAATCGCTCAATGATATTCTTGCGCAATTTCTGAACTCAGTGTTCCCTTATAACCAAAAATATGTCCAGCTATACCAGGCGTTTGGACAAAGGAGCAAGTTGGGGCCTGGAAACCCATTGTAGATGCGGTACATGCCAAATGTGGTATCTTATTTTGCCAGATTTGGCATGCAGGACGGATTTCAAATTACAGTGTGAGTTCTTATCTTGTTACAATTTTTGTAACTTTTTGTACTCTATATGCCGTGTTTTTCTTGGACCAATGCCCTACACATAAATGGACTACAAATCTTAAAGAAGACTCATATGACAAGACCTCTGTGGACGGTGCATTGTACCTTCAAATATCGATTGGAATCAAGCATGTATAGAACTCTGAGCTGTCTTGGAGGCAATTCATAATTCCTTTTCCTCTGTTGTGCAGTGTTGTATAAAATTGAGATTTTTTGTTTCTTACTTGTGCAGCTTGGGAGGCGAAGATTGGTTGATCTGTTTCATGCTTTTTTTTCCTATTCCAGGTTATCAGCCCAATGGACAATCTCCAATCTCATCAAAAGACGAGCAACTAACTTTCAAAGTTCAAAAGACCGGTGTGGATGATTATGAGTATCCAGCTCCACGATGCCTAAGAATAGAAGAAATTCCCAAGATTGTCAATGAATTCAGGTTATCCAATGCTATTGAAGCTGGTATTGCTATACAAAAAATATTTTGCCGTCATATTTTTGTTCATTATCCTGCAAAATAAATCTTCCTATTTGTTCCACCAATTATTTACTGCAACTGGCACCTACGAATGAGTGGATTTTAACCAAAATCCAACAAGTCGTTTTGACCTGAGGGATGGCATGAACCTGGACTACCTTCGTGAAGATGTCCATTGTGATAATAAGGAACTAAGAAAGAGAAAGGGAAGTCAAAATTTGATTGATTGCGGGTTAAATGATTTTCCTCTTTTGCTGTCGAGACATCGTCCCACCAAATGGTGGTAATAGTACAATTTAAGCCATTGACTCTCTGAACATCGTGCCAACTCAAGTGTCAACCTTTTGCTGCTTAGGTTCTGACTATCGATTTGCTTCTGTCATCAAGTTTCGTCAAAGCACCGTGCCCTTTCTGATTTTTTGTGCATCTTTTGCTAAACCAAAGGCTTTCTCATATATATATATATATATATATATATATATATATATATATATATATATATATATATATATATATATATATATAGACAACTTTTGAGACGATAGGTTAGAGAAAAGAGATGTAAGATTTTTTTTTATAAGAGGTGAAAGATAAACAGGTAAAGCTTCAAAACTAATCAAATTATAAGTAAAAGAGATAATATAAGGTAAATTTGTATGATAAGCATTTTTTTTTTCTTTTCTCTAGGAAAAACTTGGTTGAATGATACATGTGGCTAATAAAAAAAGAGATATAATATAAGGTAAAGTTGTATGGTACGCAATTTTTTTTTTCTCTTTCTCTTGGAAAAATTTTGTTAAATGATATATGTGGCTGAAAAAAGTAAAATATTTATAATCTAAGCAAGTTTACAATGAATAATTTCTTTTATATATTTTTCGATCATATTTTTTATTTTAAATACATCACATTTTGCAAAGGTGCTAGGGTAATATTTCTCGAAAAATCCTCCAAGAAATACAATCCAAACGCGCTGTTAGCCTCAGCAATCACAACTACTCGCTTGGGCTGTGGCGGCCCCAAATCCAACACGGAAGCTGCTGCGGCGGCGCAACTTCACACATGGGCCACATGGCCAGTCTTTCGATGATGTAAGATGTTACGCTCTTTGGTAGGCTTGTTTGACTCCAAATTTGCGGGATGGGAATACTACTAGAAATGGACAACTTTTATATACTTTTGGAATCACGGATGACGTCACATCATTTTATTACTTTTTTTTTTTTTTTTCCCTTGATTTGGTTTTTGGTGCAATATTTTTTTCTTCGATGTGCTGAAATTTTGAAAAAGGAATTCGAAAAGCACAGATGAGATGTTAATACTCAAAAATACAAAAAATGTCTTTAAGCACGGATGATATGTCAATATTCAAAAATAAAAAAAAAAAATTTTTACCATTAAATATCGAGTACAAATATATTATTTAGCAAATCTGAGTAATTTACTATCACATATTACGTTTATCAAATGAACAGAAGTTTCTAATGCCCAATAAATTAATGTTTTGTGATGTGATGAACTTCAAATTTTGTTTGATGTTGTGAGGTCTTTATTTGTCCAATTGATGGTGTTAATTTAATCAAAACTAGCTATTGAATTTGTCACATAATTAGTCAGAATCGAAATAAGATTTCACATATATACATTGTGTTGTGATTTTTGTAATTTTTCATAAGATGTGACTATGTCAAACTAGGGTATGAAAAAACAGATTATGTCAAATATCACCACGTGAGAACCAAACCGGCCTAAAAAATTAGGTACGCGTGTGTGTTATTTTCAGTTTCTGGAAAAAAAAAAAAAAAGAAGAGAACCAAACCGGCCTAAAAATAAGACCAAAAGATTTTGGGACCATTATGGTTCAAACATTAAACCCAAAAAAGAGGGAAAAAAAAAAATAAGGATCTTTGGACCCCACCCAGGTTGGCAGTCGCAAGCTTGCAACCAAGAAGATTCTTCTGTGAATTCTACTTGAACACTATAAATATGCATTGATGAGATAATTCATTCTCTCATCTGCGCAACTTCAAGCTACTCAAGACATCAGAAAGAAGAAACTTTTTTGTATCATCAATTAAATTCTTGTTCAGTAACAACCAGAAATGTCAAATAAGGCTGAGAATGGAGAACAGGAGCAACAGCAGCCTCAGTCTATCATCCCTTTACTCGCCCCATACAAAATGGGCAACTTCCAGCTTTCTCATAGGTACTCTTCCTTTTTCTTTTTTTCTTTTTTTTCCTGCTAGAAATTTTCATTTTTTTCATTTTATTTTTTTTTGGGCCTTGTCTTTTTGTAAAGAATATTGCATTCTGTAATGGAGAATAGAGTGTTTTTGTATTTCCTTCTTTTTGGATTTTTTTTCTCTTTTTTATGGGTTTATAAGAAAAAGTCTATTTTTCTGGGGAAATTCCAGTTGGGATTCTGCTTGGTGCATTACTGAACTAGTTACAACTATGTTTATTATTTTTGTAAGTATAACCAATTCAAGACAAACAAAGGAAAGAATGAAAGAAAGGATTTCTTATGGCCTTGTTTTGAAGGATAATCACAGTATATGTTGCATTCTCACTTCTCAGTTATCTTGGGGTTAGATTATTGCTATTCTGTTTAGTCTCTTCCTGAAGATTTGTATTATAAAAGTCAAATCTTTGAAGAGAAAGAAACTCTGGACATCAATCAACTGAAATGTGTCTAGATACATTGACTGAGACTATGAATTAGTGTTCACATATTATGATTTCTTTGGCCGAGTTTATGAACCCGAAAATCTAGAAGAAGCTTTGTCTCATATTTAACCCCAAAAAAAATGGAGGAAAAACTAAAGAAAGAGGGATAGTTGCATTTTATTTGTTCTTTCCATTATGCGGTCAATATGTGCTGATTTTAGATACCAATTAGACTTCAGATAGTCAATTAGCTTTGATTTTATTGAAACATTTATGTGATTCATGTAAAAAGTTTTGCCAGAGCATCTCAAGAGGAGAATATGGTTCCACTTTAATTCCTTGAAACAGGGTTCAAAGATTAGGATTCTGTTTCTGGGTGTCCCCTAAGTTGAGGTTTGAAGTTCATAAAAGTGATCTTTCTTGCCCTTATGCAAATGCGGATCTATCCTATATTTGCTCAACGGACCAAAAGCAACTTTTTTGTTGGTTGCCAAGCCGATTTTTGTGAGATTGTGAACATTGTATATCTATATCCTTTAAAACATTTTTGTCCTTTTTTTTTTTTTTTTTTTTTGGGTCGCAAAAGAATCTAGTATTGCAATGAATTAGGCAAATATCACGAAGCATTTCAAGTTTTAAATTTGCTAAATTGGAATGTCATAATCACATTTTTTTTTTCTTGTTGCTGGGATTGGATTATTTAGAATCCGGTGCTCCTGATACTTCAATTCAACTGAAAGAAAGAAATTGGAAACTAATTTGTTCACCATTTCTTTTCTGATTTCCTACAGAATTGTTTTGGCACCTCTGACAAGGCAAAGATCCTATGGAAATGTACCACAGCCACATGCCATACTGTATTACTCTCAGAGAACCACCAAAGGTGGTCTTCTCATAGCAGAAGCTACAGGAGTTTCTGACACAGCTCAAGGGTAATTGGTTTTAGTATTTCTTTCTATCTTACTGATTCATAGATTCCACGAATGCCTACACATTTGGCAGTACGTGTATTGTTTTACCTGTCTATACAAGAGTTTTATGTTTCTCCCAATTGTAGGTATCCAGATACACCTGGTATATGGACAAAGGAACAAGTTGAGGCCTGGAAACCCATCGTAGATGCTGTTCACGCCAAAGGTGGTATCTTCTTTTGCCAAATTTGGCATGTTGGAAGGGTTTCAAATTATAGTAAGTCCTTCTGTCATTACCTTTCCCTAATTTTCTGCCTTGTTGGATGTCAAATGTATAGTGGAATTCATACAAAGATCAGAAATGAATTGTTATTTAATATTCACTTGACAAGACCAAATCACTCCACATGATGTATTACAGTTTCGATTTTCTGTTGGGACTAAGCTTTTATGAAGTAATGATTGGACTTGTAGGCAATCCACAATATATAATTTCTTGTTATGCCGCGTCTCGTCCTACTAATGGTCCATATTATTGGTTATGGAGTCATAAAACCTCGTATTTCCTCTAAGATCTGCTTTATCTGACTGTCATTCACAGGTTATCAGCCCAATAGACAAGCTCCGATCTCATCTACTGATAAGCCATTAACTCCTCAACTTCAAGCGAATGGTGTTGATGTTGCGGAATTCGCACCACCACGCCGGTTGAGGACTGAAGAAATTCCTGAGATTGTCAATGACTTTAAGCTTGCTGCAATAAATGCTATTGAAGCTGGTAAGGATTTTTGTTATGATTAATATATATTTGAATCTGTAACGTTTGGATGTAGCTTTTTGAAGGGGAATGGTAAATCTGGTAACAGAGTTGTATACTTCATTTTGTGATGGTTTAAAGGCAGTAAATAGAGTAAAAAAAGAAGGAATTGTCTAATTAAGCAACTTAACTATTCCACAAAAAGATCAAAATATCTACAAACCTTGTGATGCTGCAACTTATTTAAAAAATTTGCCTTCTAGCTTAGAGCACAATGATCAAGTATTGCTTGCCCTGGAGGGCGGAACTATTCTTCAGGTTCTAAATCAGTTACCTATAAAACTGTGCTGCCTTGCTACTTTATGAATAAAAAATACACTTTTTTAAATAGTAGAAATATAATGTCTATTCTGACGTTACTTTGGACAACGGAGAATATGAGAACTATATCCTGAAAAGGAAGCTCAATCACATCTTTCTCTAACTTTATGTATTCCACAAATTATGAAGCAAAGGAAATTTGGGGGAAAGCAGGCTATGGTTCGTTGGCTAATATAGCCTGTTAAATTTTGCAGGATTTGATGGTGTTGAGATCCATGGAGCTCATGGCTATTTAATAGAACAGTTTTTGAAAGACCAAGTCAACGACCGAACAGATGAATACGGAGGCTCTCTGGAGAATCGTTGCAGATTTGCTCTGGAAATCGTTGAAGCTGTCTCATATGCAATAGGAGCTGATAGAGTTGGCATCAGGCTCTCCCCATTTGCAAGCTACTCCCAAGCAGGAGATTCAAATCCAAATGCTCTTGGTCTTTACATGGCTGCAGCTTTGAATAAATATGGACTTGCATACTGTCACATGGTCAAGCAGTCACTGAAAATCGTGCTGATCTTGTTGCTTATGGACGATTGTTCTTGGCCAATCCAGATTTGCCAAAGCGATTCGAGTTAAATGCTCCTCTGAACAAGTACAACAGAGCCACTTTCTACTTACCTGATCCTGTTGTTGGCTACACTGACTATCCATTTCTTGAAACCACAGCGTAATTCTAAACGAATATTCATTGTATTGATGGGTCAGAATTTTAAAGCATACGGCTTTTTCGTTACAGATTCTACTGCAGATATACAACTGAAAATTATATACAGAATTTCTTCAAGAAAAGCTTGGATGGTGACTTTTTCCTGTGATTGGGGTCTGTTTAGTTTTTTATTTTCAACTCAAAATATAGACACGGCTTCCAAATATTACACAAATTGGAAGTTCATGTTGCATCCTAAAAGATAACTTCCGCATTTGCAAATTGAGAAATTGTGCTAGTTAACGTTGCCTCCTGCCACTACACCTAAACGTATGGTAACTAGTTTCAATAAAGTAATTCATTAGACTAGAGTTTTCCAATTTTCAGTTCCTTGGGTACATATGTGTAAAGTACTTAGTCCTACAATAAAACTTGGATCACGAGAATTGTGTAATGCATAGAGCAGCCATGCATAAACTTGAATAATTTTCTGTTTCACGAGAAAGTTTGCTGTCAAATCTGGGCTGTAGGCCATTTTCCAGCCTGCTCCGTCCCCCTTATGCTTTGCGCCTCTGCCCTTGCTATACAAAGTGTTCTCGGAGCTACAGATGCCACCTTTACGGCTGGCCATCAGCTGCTGCACAAACTGACAGATGTCGTGCCTGTGCAATAATAAATACCTGCTTAAGAGAAATAAATTTTCTGTGTATAGTAGTAAGCAGGGTCGAATCCACAGGGACTGGAAAAAATTTGATTCTTTTTAAATTCGAGACACGGGGGATTTTTATCAGATAAAACTAAAAATAAATAATTTAACAATTTAACTAAAAATAATTAACCAAAAATAAATAATTAATTAATACAATTGTAAATAGCAATTAAATAAATGATAAATAAATTCTAGCCAAGGATACAACTACGCAGACACAGTCCATTCATCCGATCATTGATGCAAAGAAGGTTCACTTAATTTAATTAATAGGCTAGTTATAGTCGCCGATAAGCTCTAACGACCAGCTTTTCCTTAATTTATTGATAACCAAGGTACGACCGTTGATTACCTCTAACTAGGAAATACTTCTAGGTACGACCGTAGGAATTAATTTCCTAATTGCATTAAAAACTAGAAAAGCCTAACCCAAATTAATAACACGCTACGAGGGTTATTTAAATCAGATTGCATGTTCTCCTAGTATGTGAAAATACTAGTTGCCACTAATATTAACCAACTAAACAATTACGGATTTAATTGATTAATTTGACAAGAGATTAAAAAGTCAAATTGCACATCGGGCCCTTGATATCCAATTAACAAAATAATCCCATGGAAATTAAAATAGAAAACATGCAAATATTAACAAATTAAGGAACATGTAAAATTAATTAGATCTCACAGATATTTGGGACTGCGTCTTCGCGTTGATCCTTGACTAGAGGAGAAAATTAGCCACGCCTCATAAGAAAATTCCCACGCAATTCAATTGAATTCATAGACATAAATAAGTAACTAAGAATTTAGGAAGAAACTTGAGTCTCGGTAGACTCTTTTAAGAAAAGTTGCACACCACACAACAAGAGAAGGAAGAACTCCTTCTCTAAAAACCAAAAACTACCTCTAAGCTCCTACGGAGCTTCTCTGGAAAGAAAACTAAACCTTACTAGTCTCCTGTCTTCTGCCATCGTCCTATATATATAAGGCAAGCCTTTAGTCTTCATAGCTTTTTCATAGTCTTTTCTCCTTGAGCCCACTAATCTAGTGCCTTCTTATTTTATTGGAGCACTAGTCTCTTAAGGGACTAGCTACGTAGGGAGCAATTGGAAAAGTAATCTCCTGATCAAATGCCAGCCATAGCTAATCAATTACATCTCCCAAAAGAGGAACCAAATGTCTAAAGCAATTCCTCAACTTTCTACGTGGTCCCCGCTTTGATTTCTTATTGCTAGTGGATTTCATCATATCAATTCAATTCTTCATCAGCAATTCCGTTGGTTTGCACAATTTGGGCTGATTGTGGAAAGCTTTTAGAAGCTTTCTCGTGTGGAGAAATCTTCTCAAGAATGTCCCCTTTTTAGCATTTTTCTGCTCCATTTTCTGAAATTATATCCAAATACCAAATATAAATATATATTGACAATTAAAACAATATTTGGCAAGAATAAAGAGGAGAATTAACGATAAAATTACTAACAATTAATACCCTATCAATTCCCCCCACACTTAAATCATGCTTGCCCTCAAGTATGGGAACACTAAACTCAACAATGGCTAACTCTCATTTCATTTACTGCCAAGCTGCGCTTATCCCAAAATCAAGTTTTTGTGGCTAAGTGTCAAGACATATTTCTCCTGGTTAGCTCCTGAAATCGCAGACTCGTCCAATTCATAGCTAACTCGTCTAAGAAATCAAAATATTAAACTAGCAAAAGTTAGCAATTTGGTCAACTGAAAACCAAAATCTCAACATTGAAGAACAAGGATCGGCAGGCCAACATGATCATAAGCTTACGCATTATTATTATTATTTTTTTCAATAAATGTTTAGTCCCAAGCTATTCAAGTCTTTTGACGTGAACTCTGACATTTTTAGATGAAAGAGCCCAGTTACTCAATTTTTCACAGCTTCAGGACTAACTACTCATAGATATCGCCACTTTTTGACGCGAAAGTCGACACTTGTGGTGAAGACTCCCGGTTACTGGGTGACGGCACTAGCGGAGTAGAGTCATTTATTAATCACAATTAAAGTACCAGAATGCCAGATAATTAAAGATCATGGCCCACGTCATCTCCTAATATGGAGAACTAAGATCAACAATTGCCCAATCCACACAAAAATTGCTAATAAAATATTTATATTGCCTAAACAAGTTAACCACAATTTGCACCAAGTCATTAAACTCATGATATTCACCAAGATAACATGCGTTTACTTGCCATCTAAACAAAATTCATAGGATAAATCACAACCAGCAATAGAAGAGTGAGTTGCCACATTTATTCATCAAGACAACAATAAGAAAAGCAACAATTTAAAGAAACTCCAATTAAATCCAAATTATTCATCCCCCCCACACTTGAAATATACATTGCCCTCAATGTAACAAATATATAGAAAAAGTAAGAAGAAGGGCAACGAAACTCCCCTGAAATCATCAAGACATCGGTGGATTAGCCCTTGGGGTTGATCTGAGTCTCACCATTTTCTCCAAATATCACTCCAATGAACAATAGACAACCATTTCCAACAAATTGTAATAACAATTGTAATAAATATTGGGGCCTCTCGCTTAGTTAATTTAAATAACAAAATGCACACTTCAATCACCCACAAGTTATACAAATATCCCAACACTTATAGTAAATGCAATCAATAAGCTCTTGTGGTTCCAAACTTAGCCAAATGCAATAACAATGCACCTCAAAATCACCCCAATCAATGTAATAATTGAAATGGAAAAGACCAAAGACTCTCACACAAGGCAATTAGAGACAATCTACTTCAATAAGCAAATTTAAGCATTACAAGCACCTCCTAATTTAACAAACAATCTCAGCAAATTACCCACAATTGGACACAAATTACAGCAATTTAAACACAATTTGACCTAAAATATATATATATATATAATGACAGGTGTCGAAGTAAAATCAATAAAGATATGCAAAACACCCTAAACTAGTATCATCGGTGCACGCATAAGGAATAAGTAAATCACACGACTAACCACAAATCAATCTACTAAATAAATAAAAATCAAGCAAAGTAAAAAGAAACAAGCAAAGTAACACAGAAGTACCCAACTAAGGAGGAATAGAAATGTCAGGTAGTCCAAACACGCAAAACTTTCAAAAATGTACTATAATAAAAATAATAAAAACATGCTGCAATAATAAAATAAGAAAATAAAAAAAATAATAAAAAGAGATTGAAGCAGACGCGTGCATACGAAGCCAGTGGTGCGATGAAGGTGGTGGCTGTGAGAGAGAAGAGTTTGCGGCAGCTGGATCTGGTGGTGCTCAGCGACTGCGGGTGGTGGGCGACGGGTTGGGGTAGCGCGCGCGAGGGAGCGGCGGGCTCCAGGTGGCGCGCGAGGAGCGGCGATGGCGTCGGTGGAGCAGGAGGAAGGGAGGAGACCTGGGGCGGCGGCGGCTCTGGTTGAAGGAACCAGAGAAAAGGGGAAAGCAGGGAAAGAAGAAAGAAAGAAAGAAAGAAGAAAGAAAAAGAAAAGAAGAAAAAGAAGGGTTTTTTTTTTTTTTTTTTTTAGGTCGTCAAACACCGCGTGGGCATGCCAAGATTATAAAACATCCACTGACCTCAGGAGACACCAACGCCGCGTGGGCACGCCAAGATCTCACTTCCTGATTTCAGTAAAGGAAATATGAGTACTGATACTACCCAACGAGTAAATGACCCAATGCAAAAGAACCAACTAGAAAGAACAAAACAACTAGAAATAACAAAACTAATATTTGGGTTGCCTCCCAAACTAGCGCCTTTCTTTAATGTCTTTGGCTAGACATAGCCCATAATTTGCTTAAACCAAGCAAATTGGGTCCTCCAAATGCGTCATCTCTACTCGCTCAACTGGAGCCTCATCATAATAAGGCTTGAGACGATGACCATTCACCACAAATTTCTTCTCCGTCTTCAAACTCTGGATCTCCACTGCACCATAATCAAAGACATTAGTTACAACAAAGGGACCAATCCAACGAGAACGTAGCTTACCTGGAAATAACTTCAATTTGGAGTGGTATAGTAAAACTTTTTGCCCGCAGACGAATGTCTTCCTAGAGATATGTTGGTCATGAAAGATCCGATTCTTCTCTTTATAGATCATTGCATTCTCGTATGCTTCATTTCGGATTTCTTCCAACTCTTGTAATTGCAACTTCCTTTGAATTCCGCCCTCCTCGATATCCATATTGCATTGCTTGACCGCCCAAAACGCTTTATGCTCAAACTCTACCGGGAGATGACATGGCTTTCCAAATACCAATCGGTAAGGGGACATGCCAATGGGTGTCTTGTATGCCGTCCTATATGCCCATAGTGCATCCTCTAGTCTCACACTCCAATCCTTCCTATCGGGTCGGACCATCTTTTCTAGAATTGATTTGATCTCTCGGTTCGATACTTCCGCCTGACCATTTGTCTGAGGATGGTAGGATGTAGAGACTTTGTGCAAGACACCGTATCTCCTAAACATTGCAGCGATCGTTTTGTTGCAGAAATGAGTACCCCGATCACTTACAATTGCTCGTGGCATCCCAAAGCGGACAAAAATATTAGACTTAACGAATTCTGCAACCACTTTGGAATCATTAGTGCGGGTGGCCTTTGCTTCTACCCACTTCGAAACATAATCTACAGCAAGCAATATATACAAAAAACCACAGGACGAAGGAAAAGGACCCATAAAATCAATGCCCCAAACGTCAAAAATTTCAACAAAAATCATTGGGGTTTGAGTCATTTGACCCCTACGAGAGATATTACCCACTCTTTGACACTTATCACATGACTTACAAAATGAGTAGGCATTTTTGAATAGAGTTGGCCAATAGAATCCACTCTCTAGCACCTTACGAGCCGTTCTCTTCGGTCCAAAGTGACCTCCACATGCAAAAGAATGACAATAGGCTAGAATGGATTGAAATTCAGCTTCACTTACACATCTACGGATGATTTGATCGGCACCCCGCTTCCAGAGGTAAGGATCATCCCAAATGTAGAATTTTGCATCGCTCCTCAACTTATCTCTCTTTGCCTTAGGCCATCCTGTAGGAAATTTGTCAGTGACTAGAAAATTAACAATATCTACATACCAAGGCAAGGATGAATTAATAGAAAATAAATGCTCCTCAGGAAATGCTTCTCTCAATGGGAGGTCCTCTTCGACGACTTGTACTCGACTCAAGTGATCTGCTACCAGGTTCTCTACCCCTTTCTTATCTCGGATCTCCAGGTTGAACTCTTGTAACAACAATATCCACCGTATCAATCGCGATTTTGCCTCTTTCTTGGTCAACAGATACCGCAAAGCTGCATGATCAGAAAAAATAATAACTTTAACACAAAGTAAATAAGACCGAAATTTCTCTAAGGCAAAAACAACTGCTAAAAGCTCCTTTTCGGTGGTTGAATAGTTCAATTGAGCTCCGTTCAAGGCTCGAGATGCGTAGTAGATAGCATGAGCTGCCTTTCTTACTCTTTGACCCAATACCGCACCCACTGCATAGTCGCTGGCGTCACACATGATTTCGAATGGGAGGTTCCAGTCAGGGGGTTGGATAATAGGTGAGGTGGTCAATAACTCCTTTAACTTATTGAATGTCCCCTTACATGTTTCATCAAATTCGAAGGATACATCTTTTTGCAAAAGTTGGAACAAGGGTGCTCCAATTTTCGAGAAGTCCTTGATGAACCTTCTATAGAAACCTGCGTGACCCAAGAAAGAACGAACTTCCCGCACACTCGCGGGGTAAGGTAAAGTAGATATAACATCTATTTTTGCCTTATCAACCTCAATACCTGTAGATGATACAACATGACCCAAAACTATCCCGTGTTCAACCATAAAATGACATTTTTCCCAATTAAGCACGAGATTAGTTTCTATACACCTTACTAAGATCAATTTCAGGTTATCTAGACAGTTTTCAAAACTTTCACCATATACACTGAAATCGTCCATGAAAACCTCAATAATCTTCTCAACATATTCTGAAAAGATACTTACCATGCATCTTTGGAAGGTAGCAGGTGCATTGCACAATCCAAATGGCATCCTTCGGTATGCAAATGTTCCAAATGGGCAGGTGAAGGTAGTCTTCTCTTGGTCTTCGGGTGCGATGGCAATTTGAAAATAACCTGAAAATCCATCCAAGAAACAATAGTAAGCTCGACATGCTAATCGCTCCACCATTTGGTCAATAAAAGGGAGGGGAAAATGGTCCTTTTTCGTGACGGCATTTAGCTTTCGGTAATCGATACACTGTCGCCATCCGGTGGGCTTTCGAATTGGTACGAGCTCACCCTCTTGGTTTGATTCCACTGTCACCCCTGCCTTCTTCGGGACCACCTGTACTGGACTTACCCATGGGCTGTCTGATATTGCAAATATAATTCCAACGTCCAGCAGCTTTAAAATCTCTTTCTTTACGACCTCCATCATGAGAGGATTTAATCTCCGTTGAGCTTGCCGTATAGGTTTAGCATTCTCCTCGAGTCGAATTCGGTGCATACACACCACGGGGCTAATTTCCTTGATATCGGCGATGGTCCATCCTATCGCCTGCTTATGTTCCCTAAGAACTCGAAATAGTTTCTCTTCTTGAACCTTTGATAAACCCGCGGAGATGATCACTGGAAGTGTCTCCCCTTCACCTAAGTATACATACTTTAGGTGTTTCGGCAGTGGTTTTAGTTCCAAGACAGGTGCATGCACCACAGATGGAAGTAACCTTTTGTGAGGTTCAGGTATAAAAATGGGTGCGAGGTCATACCTTGTCATCGTGGTTGGTAACGTTTGCAACGATCCAATCACGCATTTAAGCTCTTCACTCAACTCTACTCCAGAGGTCGTTTCGGACTCGAAGTGCCTGGTCAGAATGACCTCTAGTTCATCCCTGCCTTCAATTTCAAAAACCTCCTGTATAGCAGGGTCGATAACATTTACCGAGAAAACAGAGCCAACATTTGAATCGGATGGATATTTCATGGTCTCAAAAATGTTAAAATGAACATTCTCACCATCAAATTCCATAGACAAAGTACCCTTATTAACATCAATTTTGGTTCGGGCTGTGCTCAAAAAGGGTCTACCTAACAACAAAGGTGACGGATCACGGGAGTGTTCATCCTCCATGTCGAGCACATAAAAATCAGCTGGAAAAACCAATTCGTTAATTTTTACCAAAACATCTTCAATCAACCCGTCAGGGTATGCATTGGTCCTGTCAGCTAATTGGATTATTATCCCAGTTTCTTTCAAAGGGCCTAAGTTCAAAGAAGCATAAATAGATTTTGGCATGACATTAATCGATGCTCCTAGATCTAACATGGCCTTTCCAATCAAAATATTACCTATCCTACAAGGAATAGTAAACATACCTGGATCTCCGCATTTCGGTGGAAGCTTTCTTTGTAGAATTGCTGAAACATTCTCCCCAACTATAACTCGTTCATCTCCCTTCAACCGCTTGCGGTTGGCACACAGGTCCCTCAAAAATTTTGCGTACCTGGGTACTTGTTTAATCGCATCCAGTAGGGGTATGTTGATCTCCACCTTGCGAAAGATCTCCAGGACCTCTTTTTCCTTGTCTTGCTTCTTTGGTTTCTCTAACCTGCTAGGAAAGGGAGGTGGATTAGTTTTAGCTGTAGGAATTGGGTTCGAGGGTACCTTTGCATTTTTGTTGTCTCTGCCCTCCTCTTCCAATTCTTTCTCAATCCGTTCCTCGTCCTTGTCTTTAGGAATCACCGGTTCGGGTCCTTGAACTTCCTTACCATTCCTCAAGGTCATTGCGCTTACATTCTTTGGATTTGCCTCAAGTTGAGATGGCAACTTTCCTTGAACTTGGGACTCCAAACGGTTGATTGTTATAGCCATTTGATTCATTTGATTTTGCAATGATTGCACCTGTCCCAGTTGATTTCTCATGCTTTGCAGGTCTGAATCCGTCTTTTGTTGATTAGCAAGTAATTGCTTCATCATCTCTTCCATGGACGGACTTGAGTTTGAAGGGGGTGGTGGTGGTGGTGGGCGAGGATGATACTGCTGTTGGTGCCCTTGTGGTCTATTTGGCACAAAGTTAAACTGCCTATTTCCTCCATAGCTAAGGTTGGGGTGATCCCTCCAACCAGGATTGTAGGTGTTTGAGTACGGGTCGTACTGCTTTCTTGGCGCAGGCACGTGGCCAGCCATGTTCACCTGTTCTGCCGTTTCTTCTTGAACCAGTGGACACATTTCCGTAGGATGA
This sequence comes from Coffea arabica, assembly GCF_036785885.1. NCBI lineage: Eukaryota > Viridiplantae > Streptophyta > Magnoliopsida > Gentianales > Rubiaceae > Coffea > Coffea arabica. The sequence continues at coordinate 10,879,380 of NC_092329.1, read as the reverse complement.
CTCACGGCAGTGCACACCCCACACACTTTGGCTTGTGAAGCACTCCCCACAGCTAATTGTCTTACGAAAGATGTTAATTCGGAGATCTGCTGTTGGATAGAGGACGTTTCCACCTCATTCACCCTACGCGTCGGGATGTCCTCTCTTGAACCAAACTGTTGTGAGTTCTCAGCCATCCCTTCAATCAACTCCCATGCTCCTCGAGGGGTTTTGTTCACCAACGCCCCTCCACTTGCAGCATCGATTATGCTTCTGTCCCTGAAAAGCAACCCCTCATAGAAATATTGAATAAGCAGTTGCTCACTTATCTGATGCTGAGGGCATTTGGTGCACAGTTTCTTAAATCTCTCCCAGTACTCATAGAGAGACTCGCTAGGGTGTTGTTTGATACCACATATCTCTTTCCTTAGGCTCGCAGCTCGAGACGCCGGAAAGTACTTGTCCAGAAATTTTTTCTTCAATTGGTCCCACGTGGTGATACTACCAGGCGGTAGGTAGTAGAGCCAGTCTTTTGCGGAGTCTTTCAAAGAGAAGGGGAAGGCCCTCATCTTTATTTGCTCTTCTGTAATTTCCGGGGGTTTCATACTGTTGCAAACGACGTCGAACTCTTGCAAGTGCTTGTAGGGCTCCTCACCTGGTAGACCATGAAAAGATGGCAAGAGATGAATTAGACCAGATTTTAGTTCAAAGGGAGTGTCATCATTTAAATTTGGAAAAGTAATGCACAAGGGCTGCTGATTTAAATCAGGAGCAGCCAACTCCCTTAGTGTTCGTGCATTTGCCATAGTGACTTCCTCTTGGTCTGAATCACTCGAATTGTCACCAGACAAATTTGTCGGCTCAACCTCTGGATCAAGTCCCTGAGGTGCAATACCGTATTGCTCTTCTCTGAGCCGCCTGGTTTCTTTCCTCGTTCTACGCGCGGTCTTCTCTACTTCAGGGTCGAAAATTAATTCGCCTGTACGAGAAGAACGAGGCATAAACTAGAAAAATACCAGAAAATTAGAACAAAAATGAACTTAAAAAGAAACAAATAATTAACGCCAGTCCCCGGCAACGGCGCCAAAAATTGACAGGTGTCGTGCCTGTGCAATAATAAATACCTGCTTAAGAAAAATAAATTTTCTGTGTATAGTAGTAAGCAGGATCGAATCCACAGGGACTGGGAAAAATTCGATTCTTTTTAAATTCGAGACACGGGGGATTTTTATCAGATAAAACTAAAAATAAATAATTAAACAATTTAACTAAAAAATAAATAATTAATTAATACGAATGTAAATGGCAATTAAATAAATAATAAATAAATTCTAGCCAAGGATACAACTACGCAGACATAGTCCATTCATCTGATCATTGATGCAAAGAAGGTTCACTTAATTTAATTAATAGTCTAGTTATAGTCGCCGATAAGCTCTAACGACCAGCTTTTCCTTAATTTATTGATAACCAAGGTACGACCGTTGATTACCTCTAACTAGGAAATACTCCTAGGTACGACCGTAGGAATTAATTTCCTAATTGCATTAAAAACTAGAAAAGTCTAACCCAAATTAATAACACGCTACGAGGGTTATTTAAATCAGATTGCATGTTCTCCTAGTATGTGAAAATACTAGTTGCCACTAATATTAACCAACTAAACAATTACGGATTTAATTAATTAATTTGACAAGAGATTAAAAAGTCAAATTGCACATCGGGCCCTTGATATCAAATTAACAAAATAATCCCATGGAAATTAAAATAGAAAACATGCAAATATTAACAAATTACGGAACATGTAAAATTAATTAGATCTCACAGATATTTGGGACTGCGTCTTCGCGTTGATCCTTGACTAGAGGAGAAAATTAGCCACGCCTCATAAGAAAATCTTCACACAATTCAATTGAATTTAAAGACATCATCTTTCTTCGATAATTGAGAGAGTGAATAACAAAGCTCTCGGAAGAGAATAAGAAAATTGCACACTAGAATTCAACAAACCAAAACAACTCCCTATTCTCTCCTCTGGAACATCCCTCGGAGAGAAAACTAAAACTCCTCTTCCCAGACGGAAGAGAAGAAGAAAAACTCACTCTGGAAATGTGCGGCTCTCCCACGCATAAAAACAAGCCAATTCGAAACTTCACTCCACGCTCACAAAAGAAAAACATTCCTTCCCTACCTAATCAACTCCACCGAAAACAAAAGCAAAGCCAACTATGGTTTGTCGGTTTCCTTTGACCAAGTGCACACGTTCACAAATAAGAGAGCAAACCAAAAATGTGTCTTTACACAATGGTCAAGTCTTCGCGGTCCCCACCTAATTGAGATGTTGGCCAGCCAAATGCAATTCAATTCCTTTTCATCATAGAAAGAAATGGACGTTGGTTTACACCATGCATATGGGCCAATTGTATAGAGTTTCACAATAATCTTCTCAGGAAGGTTTCTGCTCCACTTTAATTTGCGGTCCCCACCAATTTTGATATGTTGTCTAGCCAAATTGAATTCCCAAATGCAATTCCATTCTTTCTCGTTGGTTTGCACCAGAATTGTGTAAAGCTTCACAATAATCTTCTCAAGAGGTTTCTGGTCCAATTTCTGAAATTATATCCAAATACCAAATATAAATATATATTGACAATTAAAGCAAATTAAAGCAATATTTGGCAAGAATAAAAAGGAAAATTAACAATAAAATTACTAACAATTAACATCCTATCAGAACAGTTTCCGAAAGACCAAATCAATGACAGAACAGATGAATACGGAGGCTCATTGGAGAACCGTTGCAGATTTGCTCTGGAAATCGTTGAAGCTGTCTCCAATGCGATAGGAGCTGATAGAGTTGGCCTCAGGCTCTCCCCGTTTGCAGATTACATGGAATCAGAATACTCAAATCCAACAGCACTAGGTCTCTACATGGCTGAAGCCCTGAATAAATATGGAATTCTGTACTGTCACATGGTGGAGCCAAGGATGAAAACTCTGGGGGAAAAATTCGAATGTGCAGATACTCTTCTGCCAATGAGGAAGGCATTCAAAGGTACTTTCATCGTTGCTGGTGGCTATGGTAGGGAAGATGGCAGCGAAGCAGTGGCCAAAGATAATGCTGATCTTGTTGCCTATGGACGTTTGTTCCTGGCCAATCCAGATTTGCCAAAACGATTTGAGTTAAATGCTCCTCTGAACAAGTACAACAGAACCACCTTCTACATACCTGATCCTGTTGTTGGCTACACTGACTATCCATTTCTTGAAACCATGGCATGAATCTGTAAAAGGTACGAAAAGACAACAACATTGTATTGCAGGACCACTGAAACCATGTTAAGGTCTTTTTTAGGTGCAATTTGTATTGCAGGACTGCTAATTTAAGCATTTGGTACAATTGTAACTTGATACTACTATTTGTCGATTGCATTATGAATTTCTCTGTCTCTCGTTCTCAGTTACACGAGTCTCAATGGCCAAAGCAATGATTAGATCTTGTTGGAATTGGAATCTTAAACAGCTTTTACAATAATCATCCTGAAAAGTAACTAAAACTATTTAAACAAATTAGAATAGAAAACACTCTCAAAAGAGGGGACTCTGCCCACAATGCTTAGATAATCGGACCATTGGTCCAGCAACCACCAGGAGGGACTCTTTAAGTCCCTCTCCGGGTGCTGGTTGCGAAATCAAATCTCCTTACCACCATGAAATGCCAACAATTCTTGGTTTCCCAACTGATTTTAGTCCCCTCTAAATTCTAATGGCCAATAAATCCCTCCTAATTTGTCAACCTAAGCTTTAATAAATTCTTAGGCCAATGGTCTCATTGCGTTTGTCCCCAAAAAAAAAAAAAAAAAAAAAAAAAAGAAATCCCTCCTAATCTATTGACCTGAGCCTTAACAAATTCTTAATGGGACTACTGAATTAATATTGTTCCTTTTTAAGTCTATGAAATAACATTAATCATAACATAATTTAGTCTCTTTTATTTCTCATTTACCATTTTAGTCCTTGTAAAGTATACTTAATCAAATTTAGCCCCTTATATCCGACTATTGATCGATATATTGTGCACTTATATTTCTATGACTTCTATGCTATGAAATTATGTTTTCCTCAAACAACTAAATGACCAAGTACCAATACAAAAGATTAAAATTACTAATATACAAATAAGAGCAGTAAAAGCGACATAACATCATAAATAAGGAGGTAGAAATCTTATTTTCCTTCTCTCTTTCCGTTTCTTAAATTTTATCTCTCCCCTATTAGAAAAAAAAAATTTTTAAATAAAGATCTAAAACTGAAACATCAAATTCAAATTTTCTAATGAACATGAGGGTCTTAATAGAAAATTACCCTTTTGTTGCTTTTAATGTACTGGGATCTCTTTTTCTTGTTAGAGCCATGAACATGGACGTAAAGAGAGGACAATAGCTAATAAATTTATGCCGCCCGGCGGACCTTTGCCCTTTGGCATCAACGGAAAAGTGTAGCAAAATGCAAGAAAGTCAAGAAGCGTATCACCTAAAAAATAATAGTCTTATATAACAAGACATAAATTTGGGGAAAAAATTTTTAAATATTATCTTGCATGCATTATAAATACATTCCTAATCATTATTTTTATCTCTCATAAATCACATAATAAAAAGTGTTACTGTATTATTCTAAATAATTTTTTTGAAATAATCTCCTATCCAAACACACCACAAGATTGTAGAGTTTTCATTTTTTCTTCTTGTTAGAAAGGAAAGTATTTGAGTCAATCTTCAATTTAAATATTTGACAATGAATTGCGATTTAGTTGGTAAAACTATTTTCATTTGTGATGAGAGGGTCATACGAGTGGAATCTCACAATTATCACAATTGATACTTCAGGGATGATTGCGCGGTAAGATGGAATAAATTATAAGTAGGAAGTTTGGATTAAAAAACTCACACTTATTAAAAAAACAAAGGGCAAATTCCATTTTACCCCCCTGTGGTTTAGCGTTTTTTCACATAACCCCCCTATGGTTTCAAAAGCTATACATAACCCCCTTATGGTTTGGATTAAAGTGTCAAAGTAACGGAAATAGTCACTCGTAATGGCGTCACCTAAAATGTCAAAAATACCCTTATGTAAGGTTGAAATTTATGTATTAACCAAGGGGGGTTATGTGTATATTTTGAAAATCATAAGGGGGTTATATGGTAAAGTATTAAACCATAAGGGGGTTATATGGTAAAATATAAAAATCATAGGGGGTTAATATGTCATGTATTTATAAGGGTAATTTCGACATTTTTAGAAGTTCCGTTACGAGTGACTATTTCCGTTAGTTTGACACTTTAATCCAAACTATGAGGGGGTTATGTATAGCTTTTGAAACTATAAGGGGGTTATGTAAGAAAAAGGTAAACCACAGGGGGGTAAAATGTAATTTACCCAAAAACAAAAGTATATCACAGGTGATACTCTTAAAAATGGAAAAAGTGTAATAAATTGTTAGATTAATCTTCTTGTATGTACTAGGTTGAAACACACGTCTTCTTCCATTTAGTTTCGATCTCTTTTTGCACACAAAGCGTAAATTAGACCCGAAACATGTTGTACAAAGGCAAGACAAATTGGCAATATTATGTGTACATAAAGTAAAATTCAGTGTGAAGTTTCAGTGGAACACGTAATTTGGAAAGTAAAAGGTTCTTTGTACTTTATTCTAATCCACTGGTATAATTAATAATTGTATAGGAGGCTAGACAAATTAGGCTATGATCAGCTACATGGTGGATAGTGGATACTGGTGCCTGCAGTTGCCAGAATAACCAAATCTTTTTTTCAGCTCCCACACTGGTTCACTCAGTTGCATGGTCCTTTGAGATCAAAGACCAAGAACACTTGAGATTTAGAGATAGTAAACAGAAATGGAAAAGAAGGTAGATGATAGACCGGAGGAGCAAACAATACCTTTGCTGACTCCCTATCAAATGGGACCTTTCCAGCTCTCTCACAGGTAATATATTTAGTACTAGAATTTCTCTTCCTATATTTCAGTCAGGCTATATAGTTTTGAACCTTTTTTTTTATGAAGGAAACGATCAGCTTGTGTTCACTGTTGAAAATTTCTGAATTTGGATTAAGAAGCAGATTTTTAGGAAAATCCCACTTGGGAAATCACTTTGATGTATGTATTTATCTATTTGCTAGCTTTTGACTTGGGGTGAAACCAGGGTCATTAGGCAAGTAATTTCAACCTTTATATTATTCAAGAAGCAGACAAAGTTAGATTACTAAAACGAAGGACTTGGTTGTAGTGTTTTAAAGGAGGGATTACTGTCTCAATAATCTGGGCTGAAGTGCCATCTTTCTTCCTTAAGTGATAGCTAATAGGAAAGATGTATTTATACACCTGGTAAAGTTGATCGGTAACTATGAATAATAACATAATTTGATTTGGAAGAAAATGCACTAAAAAAGTTTCTGAATTTGTTACATTAACAGACTTTGTACCTACTTTTCTGATCATGTCATGATGTGAAGAAATTTGCTGTCCTAAGGATTTGAAGAGAAGAAATAGAAGCTATATGTTGTAAAGGAGTCACAGAGGCTACTTTCAGTTTGAACTTCAAAGAGTCACAAATTAAAGAAATGCTCCAAGCTGGGCAGTCTTATCACTCTGTCCCTGCCTCATTGTGGGAGAGCACATTCTAATTTTTCTTTTCCTCTTTTCCTTTCCTGATCTTTCAAAGTGATCAATGGCTCAGTTTGAACTCACAGGAAACGAAATAGAAAAGAAAAAGATTCTAGAAGATCAATGACAAATTGGCTTGAAACTTTGTGTAGTTTGTCATTGCGTATAAATGTAACTTATCCGATTGCAGGTCAGGATCATCTCTTTTTACTGCAATTGATAGATTTTCGTACACTTCATTACTCTGTTAGTTTGACTGCTTGTTGTTCCTTTTTTAAGTTACATGGAGGCAGAAAATATGTCAATACAACGAGAACCGCCTTCAAGTAAACACACTACTTCGCATTTTGCATCAAAAGAAGTTTGCTCTGCATTTAGACTATGAAGCTCTCCTTCTATCCTCCTTAAATAGAAATAGGACTGGACTTATAAGCTCAGTGAGTAAATCTTCCATATCACAAGATTTACTATTTCGAATGAGACTAAACTTAGAATTCTCCTTTCCTCTTTGAAGGCAATAACTCAATTGAAAAAAAAAATTGTAACTGAAGTTTGTATGATATTACATCTTTCTTATCAGAATTACGACTACTTTAACTGATCAATTTTGAGGTTCCATCACTAACCCCTACATCAAAAAGAGTTTCAGGGCTAAATTTTGCACCATCTAATATTAATTCCATGCAGAATTGTTTTGGCACCTTTGACAAGACAGAGATCTTACAACGATATTCCACAGCCTCATGCTATTTTGTACTACTCTCAGAGAACCACGAAAGGAGGTTTGCTCATAGCAGAAGCCACTGTAGTCTCTGACACAGGCCGAGGGTAATTCTATTAGCATTCCTTGTTTTCCATTGATCTAAATATTTCAAGCATTCACCCTATGTTTGTTATTTTGGCCATTTCTACTAAGTGTTGAACTTTTCCTCATATATAAAGCTATCCAATGACACCTGGAATATGGACTAAGGAACAAATTGAGGCTTGGAAACCAATAGTAGACGCAGTTCATGCCAAAGGTGGTATATTTTTCTGCCAACTTTGGCATGGTGGACGGTTTCAAACAATGGTGATTTTCTTACTGATTAATTTTTTTTTTGGTTAAGTGTGCTATATTAGACATGCTAGTTGTGGACCAAGGTTTACTATATATTCAACAGGAATACAACTGCTGTAAACTAATTCATTTGGCAAGGCCACTCTGGATGATGCATTTACACCTTAAAATTTCATCTGGAATCAAGCATGGATATAAATCTGAGGATTGCTTATGGCAATTGAGATTTCTTGTTTCAGTCTAATGTGTTATCGGAGGCACTAGTTCCTGTTCACTTTTTGGGCGCTAGACTTCTATTCCTTTGAAGTTGATTTAATTAACTTCCATTTGCAGATTTTCAACCCAACGGACAAGCTCCAATATCATCTACAGACAAGCTGTTAGCTCCCCAAGTTCGAACAAATGGTATTGATGTTGCAGAATTTTCACCTCCCCGAAGGTTAAGGACAGAAGAAATTCCTCAGGTTGTCAATGATTTTAGACTTGCTGCTTTGAGTGCTATTGAAGCTGGTAAGACTTTCAGTATATGCAGACCTTGTTGAAGAACTGAAAAATTAAAATCTATCTTTTGGAGATAAAGGTGGAATCCTGATTAAAGAATGACATTGTTCTTGAGTTCTTGCTCTTATGTACACTTTTCTTATTCAGCGCAGGTAGAAGTGTAAATGAGAACAAAAAAGACTTGTTCATTGGGAACTTTAACTTAATTTTCAGCAAGTAGGATAAATTTGAGCTAGTAACATACTGGAAACTTCTACAAAATAATCTTCTGATTTGCAAGTGCCTTATCTGCATTTCTTTAGTTGAGATTACAATTTATGTCCTAAATGGCTAAATCATTCATTCTACCAATGTTGCAAAGAAGATGAGAGAACAACCTTAAAGTTATCAGAAGATCATGTTTTGCCCTATCCAGCTTAAGTCTATTCTGCAGGATTTGATGGGGTTGAAATCCATGGAGCTCATGGTTATCTAATAGACCAGTTTTTGAAGGACCGAGTCAATGACAGAACAGATGAATATGGAGGATCTTTGGAGAACCGCTGCAGATTTGCTTTGGAAATAGTTGAAGCCGTGTCAGATGCAATAGGAGCCGATAGAGTTGGTATAAGACTTTCGCCCTTTGCGAATTACAATGGAGCAAGCGATTCAAATCCGAAAGCGCTAGCTCTGCATATGGCTGAAGCCTTGAATAAATATGGAATTCTGTACTTGCACATGGTTGAGCCAAGGATGATAAAAGTTGGAGAAAAATTTGAATGTGCCGATAGTCTTCTGCCAATGAGAAAGGCATTCAAAGGTACTTTCGTTGCTGCTGGTGGTTATGAAAGGAAAGATGGAAACAAAGCCGTGGTAGAAAATCGTGCTGATCTTATTGCATATGGGCGTATATTCTTGGCCAATCCTGATTTACCCAAGAGATTTGAGTTAAATGCTCCCCTGAACACGTATAATCGAGCTACATTCTATATACCTGATCCAGTTGTGGGTTATACTGACTATCCATTTCTTGAAACAAATGCATGACTTACATCTTATTGTATTGGCTGGACTACTGTTGAAAAGGATGTGAATTTTGTTGGACATTGTATTGCAGAGGTAGTTAGAAAAGGGCATGGCATGAAATGGCTCAGCATCCGCCTGGTATTAAATGTGATGATTAAGGATTTAACAATCAACACTGCAAATTTGCATATACTTTTGAATAGCTAAGCTAAACAGATCAATGATCTTTATGGTCATTTTTGACTGTTTATTCCAGCAATATGTATGCATTTGATAAAACTGAAGTGTGAAATCTGAAATTTGAATCCATTAAGTTATTGAATTATTATGTATTAAATCTAGTGTATATCATATTCAGTGATAAGTGAATAGCTTATCACTTAATTTTGGGAGCAAGTTTGTCTAGGAAATTCAGTGCCGCTTAATTAATTTCGATGTTCAATTTTTGGTTATCAAATAGTTTGACTATATTAAAATCTAAATCTATTAAATTTAAGTGTTGAATTGGGTTATCAAACAAGATCTCAAATATTTGTACAGATGGGAAAATTCAGGTTGCACTTTGACTGAGTTTTGCAGCTTGAGGATTTCAGAAAACAACTATTGCAATTAGCAACAGCATATCAGCAGAAGAATAAACCATTTATCTCATAATTAGTACAAGAATCAGAGCTTTAGGTTTTCAATTTTCTCTTCTTTTCTGTCATACATATAAAATTTAGGATATGGTCACATTTCAAGTATTAAAAAACAGGAATTCCTGGACGTGTATATTTGCGGCATGATCCCACTATCATCGGCATTAATTTTACCTGCAATACTATTCTCTATTACGTGTGGTATGCAAGAAATCTACCTTAAATGGTTTTAAAATCAAAGCTATATGCTTTACCGCGGAAGCGAAATTTGTTCTGAAAATCTATACAATTTTTGGATACTGTTTTTCCTTTCTCTGTTTAGTATTTTTGCAAATTCATGATTTAACCAGAAAAAAAAATAAATCTTGAAAAGTATATTGCTTAAGCACTAAATAATTAGTACTTGCAAATTAAAAGCTTATAGGCTATTGCAAGTACTATTGAAACTTGATATTATTATTTTTTTTCTATTAGGGCTTCAACATGCTGCAAGACTTGAAGTTGAACTCGACTGACTTGGTTAAATTTTGAGCATAAAAAAAGGGTAAATTTATAAAAATATCTCAACAAATCAGGTGTAATTTGCTTCCTTGACTTATTAAACCCAAAATTTTACCTCTACTCAATTCTGATATTTCAAACATTGAGCGTTCATGTGAAGATTAAAAGACGATTTTAGGATAATTGGTTTTCCTTGGACAAAAAAAAAAAAGAAAAAAAAGGAGTCAAATTGTTAATAAAAAGAAAAAGGATTTTGCTTGCCGGGAGGCAAACCCGGATGTAATCGCTTAAACCAATTAGGTGCCACAATGGATCTTAGACCCTATTTGATAATCTAATTTAACACGTAAACTTAATAGATTCAGATTTTAACATGTTTAGATGCATTTGATACCAAAAATTGAATATCTAAATTAATTAAGTAGCATTGAATTTTTTAAACAAAACTTGCTTCAAAAAATAAGTGATAAACTATTTACTTATCACTTAACGTGATATACACTCAAATATATCAGACTTAGTAATTAATAATTCAATAATTTAATTGACCAGTTTTTGAACTTTAATTACCCTTAGTCATTTGTTGATATAGCAATTTCAATTAATTATATAAAACTAACCCTGTTTAATAAACCAATTCCGTACTTAAATCTAATAGATACAAATCTTAACATGTTCAAACATGTTTAATAACTAAAAATGAAACATTTGAATTAATTGAATGGTACTGACAAAATTTGCAACCAAAAGTAAGTGATAAACTATTTACTTATCACTTAATGAGATATACATTCAAATGTATTAGATTTAATACTTAACAATTCAATAATTTAATAGATTTAGACTTTAAATTTTAGATTTCATATTTTAGTTTCAAATTTCAATTTTATCAAATGCAAATCTCTTTGACTTTTCACGTCTATACCCCATTTCCCCATTCTTTTTTCTCGCGCAATAGATAATAATTTGGGGAAAACTATGTTAGTACGAAAATTGTTCAAAACATCCCTCATATATTACTAAATGAATTTTTTGGTCATTTACTTTTAAAATGTTAACTTTATATCCCTTACAAATTCAAGATAGTAAAATTTAGTTCCAACACCAGTTTCTAACATCTTTTTAATCTGAAATCATTACGTGACCTACATGCAATCATTTTTTATGCGCAAAAAGATTAGATCTCATCTTTTTAGTGACAAAATTGAATATGAATTGATTTAGATTAGGGTTGGAGCTAAATCGAGCAACTTAACTTGAACTCGCAAGTAGCTTAGTCGGTTGCTCGACTCTTGACCGAGCTTGAGTTACTTGACTAAGCTGGTGAGTCAAGCTCAAGCAAGAATGTGATAAGATCGAAGCTTGATGAGTAGTTTGAGCTCGATAGCCAATTTATTTAACTAGTAAATTATAATTATTAAATTACTATATTAGGCATATGAGTTACTACATGTACGACCTTAAGAGGTATACTTACAAAATTATTGAAGAATGAATAAGTAATTTTGCAAAAAAAACCCCTTGAATAAACTTAAACAAAACAAATGAGCTTCATTTCATTTCTAATTTTCCATCTTCTTCTCTCCCTCGTTCGATCCGAGTTCGAAGGCCGAAGCTCAACTACTCAATTAGCTAAGCTAAAGTACCAACTCCAAGTCCATTTTGGTTCAGCCTTCAGCAATCAACATCTTGGTGGAGCTGTTGGGGCATCATAGCATACTGATTCATTGCTAAAACTGAAACTTGGATTCTGGAAATTGGAAACTGAAGTAGCAGGAATCAGATTGAGCTTGCAGGAACTGTTTTTTGAGCTTGAGTACTCAAGCTCGATAAGGAGCCTTAGTACTCAAGCTCGATAAGGAGCCTTATCGAGTCGAACTCGAGCTCCCTCCCTAGCTACGAGTTCGAGCTAGAGTTGAGTGCATCATATATGAGCCGAGTTCGAGCTCGACCTGACTCGATAGCATCCCTAGTTCAAAGCTTATATTTTTAAGAAAAAAAAATTGAATATGATTCAGGTTAGATCTCACATTTTAAGGACAAAAATGAATATGGAGCCGGACGTTTGTTTAACTATAAATGGGATATAACTTTTTTGCTTCGATAAAAATGACTATATATGGGTCACGTGATGGAATTAGAGTAAAAAATATAGTAAAAAATCTAGGTTGTAACCAAATTTTTTTACTTTATTTTATAAGAGATATAAAATTACTATTTTAAAAGTGAATGACGAGAAAATTCATTAGCAAAATGTGATGAACATTTTGAAAGATTTCTCATGTTGGTAACCCCTGAACAATTTCATATTGCTACTTTCCCACAAAATTTGTTAGCTCTAGTTTTTGAAGTCCTAATTATCTCTCTCTCTCAAAATCTTGTGATCGACAAAATCCCACTAATATTTTTGCATTTCCTTTCTTTTTAGGTAACCTCTTTAAGTTTTCTAAATTCAAAATTATCCTAAATCAATAACAAGTCTGTATCTTGTACAAATATGCAACAATTTGAAAATGTAGAAATTCACGAGAAAAATTTCTTTGGTAGGGAATTTCTTTCCTTTGGAGATTCCCAAAAAAAAAAAAAATCAAATGAGGCTTATGTTTTGAAATTCAAATTGGATAGTGATTCAATCGAATTTGAGGGCTAGGGTTAATGAGTTTGACCAAAGTTAGACTGATCTAAGAATGTGATGATATCATCATAACGTCATAAATATTTATGACATTAATCACCATACAAAGTACATAAACTTTGGTATATTTCTTTTTCCTACACATTTCCTATATATCATACTCACCAAATAAAACCAACTTTGGAAATCTAAACATGTAAAACCCAGTAACTTCAGAAAATGAGGAACCATTTAAAATTTAGTATCTATTACATATTAAAATCTTAAGAGAATGAAAAAAAAAATTTAAAATTTCACCTGTCTACTTTAGTTCTAATGGTTCCAATGTTCCATGGGCAATATCACTGTCATTGTGTATAGTCATCAACTCCCCTAAATTGAACTACACTTTTATACAAATTTGTTACAAACTTAAACTTCGACGCAGCAACATAATCTGAAAGAACAAAAGCAGTACAAATTGAAGTATAATAAATTTTGTTTAGGTATTGACATACCAAGTTTGTATACATTGAGTTATTTAAAAATTCTCTAGGCCCAATATATACATTTTAGTTCTTTTTCTTAGAATCCATATATCACAAATTATTGCAGAATATATTCTTAGCAAATTCTTACATGCGAAAGATCTAAACTACAAGTGCCAAAAAATAAAAAACACTAATACAAAACTTGATTATGAAATAGTAGTATAATTATTACTTACTATTCTACTTCTTGTATTAATGCACTTTTTTCACTACTGCTGGTACTATGTTTCAAACATTAGGCCTATCTTAATCTGGAATCATTCCATTCCACGCATCAAAGTAGTTTTGTCGTGTCAATCCATGGGTTAACAAGGTTAATTGTAGGTTGACAGATTAATTAGAAACCTATAACATGATATGCTTATTATTCAAGTGACCGATGATATTAGATCTTTCTGTTTCTTAGGGTTTCCGACTTTTGTAAAAGAGAAGGTGAAAGGGAGAAGATTCATCAGCATTAACTTTACCTGCAATTTTCTGAAAATGGCTTTTGATATTCTGTATTATGTATGGTGAGCAAGGATTCTACCTTAAAATGGTTTGGAAATCAAAGCTATATGGCCTTGGAAGAAAAATTTGTTTTCTTAAGCTCAAAATGCAATATTTACATATTATTTCTTCCTTTCTCTGTTTAGTATTTATACAAACTCATGATTTAAGAGGAAAAAATATATCTCAAAATGGCAAAAATAGACTGCTTAAGTGCTAAATAACTAGATTTGCAAAATTATAGCGTATACTAATAAGATTAACAACTCAAGCACTATTGAAAATTGAAGTTACTAGTTTTTTTTTCCTGATAGGACTTCAAATGTCACAAGGTTTGAAGTTGAACTTGCCTAAATTTGTTAAATTTTTGCAAAAAAAAAGTGGGGGGGAACAAAAAAACTTGGTTAAATTTATAAAATATCTCAACAAATTGCTATCCTTGGGAAAGGATGAATATAGGATAATTTGGTATCCTTGGGAAAGAAAACAAAATGGAAACAAATTCATTAAAAAAAAAAAGGAAAGAAACAAAATGCTTTGCGCTGGTGGCAGTCGAACCCGGATCTTAATCATTTGTTGACGAGATGCGTTTAATATATAAAACATAGTTCTTCTGTGCCTCTCTTTTCCCTTTCTTTTCTTGAGAAACTGATAATATCTGGCAAAACTGTGTTGTAAACCCCTAAATAATTTCATATTGCTAATTGCATGCTAAATTTGTAAGCTCCATTTTATGAAACCCTAATTATCTCTCTCACTCTCCTTTTCTTTAATATTTTTATCGACAAAATTCGTGTAATCTCTTTGAATTTTATTTTTCTTTTTTTTAGAATAATCTCTTTGAGTCAAATAACAAGTCCATATATGCATATATCTTGCACAATTTTGCAACAATTCGAAAACGTGGAACTTGATGAGAAAATTTTCCTTGGCGTGGAATTTCTTTCCTTTGGACATTCCCAATCAAGGAAATCGAATAAGACCCAAAAAACTTAATAAAACCTAAAAATCAGACATCTAAAGCAAAAGCCAAAAGTGCATGTTTTCCTGGGGAAATCATATCCAAATATTCAAAAGCTTTTCCTTTAATTGAATTGCACTAAAAGTGGAGAGAGTCAAAAAGAGGAACAAATATAAAAACATGGTATTGGTAGATGGAGAGCATTAGAGGTGGAGTCCTTATCCATGATTATTAAGAATGGAGTGGACTCTATCCTAAAAGGGCAAGTATTTCTGAAGAGATTACTAATAATTAGGTTAATAACTCCAGTATTCTTGAAACTTGAATCTGTAACCTTTCCCCTCAGGATTCTAATTTGGCTCTAGATTGAACAACTGTGTAATCAAGTAATTTCTTTATCGAAGAAACCGTATTGGTTTATAATGTACATTAGGTTATTTATTTTCAATTTAAGACTTAGTACTATAAATCTTGGGGAGCAATAACTTAATTTGGGTAGTGCAATAGAAAGTGAATGAAAGCATTAGCGCTTTGGTTCAATTAGAACGGATTTTGATTGCTTTACAAAAAAGTTAATTTTGCAACGCTGAGATTTCATCATTGTCTACTGCACTTTACTCTTTGAGGGGCAGAAAATCTCTAATATTTCATTGCTGAGCAACGAAACAAGAAGATAAATTGAAACACTTCCAAAACAAAAGAGAAAAAATATTCCGCTGCCGGGAGTCGAACCCGGATTGCAATACTTCCTTTTAATTCAGTGCTACAGCGGATCTACACCATGTACAAGCTATGACTTGTTGGTCTTCATTTCCCTATATATTTATAGAAGACAATTAGTGGTTTGTGGCAAAAGTGGATAAAACTTTACCAATCAACGGATTAACACTTCGAAGAAGCATAGTTATTAAACCCTGCCCGAAAAGGAGATCGGCGAAGGAAGTGGTGGTTACTAGTTCAACCAGTGAGTGAGTGGTTGAACCAGTGAGTCACTAAATATATTTAAATATTATATCTTATAATTTTTTATATAGGATATATGATATAAATTTTAATAAATAATGTCATAACAAATGCTCATTTAATTTAATTTGCTATAAAATAATTAATTCATATAAGAATCAGCAAAACATAAATTAATTAGTGATCCACCAAGCTTCAAGTGTAAAATTTTATCTATGTTTAGTGTAATTATCTAGGTTACTTACGAATTTTAAGTGCAAAAAAATTATTAAAAATAATATTTGTCTTTAAAATAAATTATATAATATGTTATTTTTGAAATCTATTTTATAATTTATAGAATTTGGGGGTCATAAGTTTGTATTAAAATAGTCCAAATAAATTTGTTTTGGAGAAATAAAAAAGGAATAAAGATAAAATTGATAAAACGTTCATATAGTATAAGAATGGTAGTTAACTAACATGTGGCAAAATGGTCTGGTGGTGAGCTTGTCATAAATCTTGACCTAAGGACATAGGCTTGTATCTAGTGAAAAACTTGGTAAAATCTTTTCCTCAAAATCGGTCGGGTTTCCGGTTTAATCCGGTTGAACCATTGAATTAGAGACTCGATTTAATCCGATTTCCAATGCTTAACCGATCTAATTAGAGACTCGGTCCGGTCTACTGGCGGGTTCACCAGATTGATCGGTTCGACCATCGGGCTAGGCCAGGTTTTATAACTATGCGAAGAAGAGAAGATGGGCCAAAAATAAAATTTGTTCCGCTGCTCGGAGTTGAATCCGGATTGTATAGTTGTCCATGTTTTTTTGGTATTTTAATATTAAATAAGGGTTAATGATAATTTATCCATTCTAAAGTATACCCTGATTTTCACTTTATCCCCTAACCTTTATTTTTTGTCGCTTAACCCCCTAAGGGGAAAAAAAATACTTCTTTATTATGTTAAGTACTTATTTTGAAATTCTCTACTTCCTTTAGTCATTGAACTTTAACTTGCGATTTGATTTTGATCACTCTAATTGATGGTGGTAAGTTTCACATAAGATAAGTATATATTAGGACATACACTAATAATTGATTATTTTTTTAAAAAAGATCATAATAAGCAAAAATTCATTATATGAAAACAACCAAAGAATGTCCAGTACTGACATATGGACATGTGATTGTAAAAA
Source organism: Coffea arabica (assembly GCF_036785885.1). Taxonomy (NCBI): domain Eukaryota; kingdom Viridiplantae; phylum Streptophyta; class Magnoliopsida; order Gentianales; family Rubiaceae; genus Coffea; species Coffea arabica. Next base: position 10,862,255 of record NC_092329.1, on the reverse strand, counting down.
TGGATAATTGATTATGAATAGTGTAATTATAAGGAAATAGAATAAAATTTTTTTCTTCATTTCTTAAATTGGAAAATAGATGAAATTGATTTGCAAAAATGTTTTTTCAGTTTTGTAAATTAGGGAATGGACATCAAAATTTTTTGTTAGATAATTTTATTATTTTATTATAAATAAATTTTTGAAAAAAGAAAAAAATTTGCATCATAGAGGGGTATTTTTATCTCTTAGGGGGTTAAGTGATACAAAACAAATGTTGGGGGACTAAAGTGAGAATCAGGATACCCCTTAGGGAGATAAATTACAAATAACCTTTAAATAATTATAGGGTGGTGATTTCAACACTGGTTGATTACACAATTCCAACAGTAGTGAAAGAATCGCGGCCAAAAAGAAAAAAAAAATTTGGGCGGTTATAAATAGTTCAATGTAATTATAACACTCAAAATAAAGATTGGCTCATAACTAATCATAGGTTGACTGATTATAGTGAATTTGAGTTGGAAAAGTAAACATTGTTTTAGTTTGTATTGTACATGAGGATTTTATTTGTTGTTTTGATTACAGTGAATTTGATTTGGAAAAGTAAATACTGTAAAGCATTGTTTCTTTTGTTCAAAATGAACATATCCATTGCATATGAAAAAAGAATAATAATTTTTCAACGTTGAGCTTTCAATTTTCGTTATCATCTGCTACTCTAACAAATCTGTAATAATTTAATTGCTGAGCTTTCTTGTGAACAGCTGGGACAATTCCAAAAAGAAATGCCTGAACAATTCCAAAATAAAAAATAAATAAATAAATCAACACTGAAACACTTTTGCAAAGCAAAAACTGGGTGGAAAAAAAAGGGTTACTGATTCCGCTGCCGGGAGTCGAACCCGAAATATAGTACTGCCAAGTTGATAAAGTGCTACAGCAGAGCTAAGTCAAATACGACATGTTCAAACTTTGGTTCCTTTTCTATATATATACATTCAGGTGTCTTCTACGGAAAAGCAAAATCAAAAAACCAATTTAGTATGTAAAAGGCAAAAGTAGTAAAAAAAAAATTAGGGTTAAAAAAAAAAAAAAAAACCACCATATGCAATGATGGAGCCAAAGCATGGCTGAGGGGAGCTATGGCCCCTTAAGTTTTGAAAATTTGAACTCATAGTATGTAAATTTATGTATAAAACAAAGTTGGCCCTTCTAATTTTTCATAATTTTAGTTTATATTATGAGAGTTTATATATATACACACACGCACACGCGCGCGTGCGCGCGCGCACACACACACACATATATATATATATGAATTAACCACATTTGGATTACTTTTTTCATCAAAATAAGTTATTTATTTTTATTGTGCTAATTATTTAACTTTCAAAAATTAAACATATAATTTGATGATCCATAGTAAATCTACCCAATTTAATATATTATAATAAAGAGATCCAATTCACAATTATCAATGAGCCAAAAAAAAAATATTTACTTTATTAGCCCATATACAAATGCACAGCTTAGCCAAATGACTAGACTTTTTCTCACTTTTCCTATATTAACTGCAACTAGAGAATGAGTATTTTCAATTATGAAAATCAATTAGACTAAACTCCGAAACAAGATGGAAGATAATTTCTTAAATGATTGCCTAACTATGTATGTAGAAAAGGAAGTTATTGAAAAATTTAGTACTGATTTAATCATGGATGAATTTAGTTCTATGAAAGAACGTAAAACTTAATCTACTTTTAAGAAAAGATGTCGAAATTTCAAGGTATGTTAACATAACTTTTATATTTTTTAATTGAAAATAGTTATTTTTGTATTGCACATAATATATATATATATATTGCACAGGTGACAAATTAGAGCATCTTCTCTTTTTTTTTTTTCGAAAACGTTAGAAGATAATTAGAGCATCGTCTCATAATGTGCAACTTGGGTGGTTTGTGATGTTATAAGATATTTAATCAAATGTTATTTTTTATCTTAACTTTCGTTATGACTATGCTGCATATTATGAATAGACATACATTTATAATTAAAGTTAATATTTGATGTTTTTATATGTCATATATTTAAATAGATGAAAATTATTTTGAATATGATATATTAAGATAATTTTGTTGGGAAAAAATCCCAGCTTCGTCACTGACCATATGGCGTGACATATATAGACACTTTAGTTTTCTATAGTTTGGAGACCTATACTTTAACTCTTTATAGCTATAATGAAAGTAAAACTAATAGATTTCACGATAAAACTTAAATAGTCAAACTTTTAAAATAAAATTACTATGAAATTACAATCAATTTTCAAACTAAGATTAACATCATGTTCGAAATAAAATTTGAGGCAAATTGTACTTTTAGAAAATTTTGAAGTAAAAATAAAATTTTAGACAAAAGTTTATATTTATTTATTTTATCTATTGGATTCTACTATCGTGACATGACAAAAAATTCATTTTTTTTCATCTTTGGCAAGAACAAATCAATGTGAAAATATAAGGTTTTGTTATCGCAATGGGGTTTAATGTGCGCACAATTAAGAATTGTCAAATCATATAAAATAAAAAAGAATTCCATGAATGCAAATAGTGTGTTTGGATAGGAGATTATTTGAAATATTATTTAGAATAATTACTGTAGCACTTTTTGTGATGTGATGTATGTAAAATAAAAAAGTAATTAGGAAGATAAAAAGATGTATTGAAAATTGTAATAATGATGTAAACAAATAAATTTAGGTAAATAATATCCTGTCCAAACACACATAAATTCATGGATATGCAGCATTAGTTAAGACGAGCTAACAAATTATTCCCAATCAATTTACCAAAACAAAATAAAAAATTGAAATTGAAAAAATGAAACATAAACGTGAGACCCAAAACAAAAAGAAAAACAGCAAAATGTTTCACGTAAAATAATAATAATGCAGTAATGTTAGCCTTCTCACCCCCTCAATTAACATAATGGCGTACCCAAAGATTCTATAAGATTTTTATCTTTGTTTTTCAACAATTTCATGATTCAATACATTTTCTATCAAGTTCAAATGCTAAATAAATAAAAAAATACATATATAAATGGTAACTTTACAACTCATCAGTCGTATGCAAAAAACGGCGGGAATTCTTGGCGCCATTGACCTCAAACTCCCCATTTTCAGGAGAATTATTCCTCCTCACTTCCCCAAATTCCAACATCCATTTCGCCATGGCCGAAGAGATGAATCTCCAAAACCATAGCCCCGAAGTCAAAGAACCCACCCCAGAAATCCTGAAACTTGGCCCTGAAAATGGCTTGATCCAATCCGCCACCGCCCCATTTTTCCGAGTCAAAAAGCTCTCTGACAAAGCAGTTTTGCCCTCTAGAGCTTCTTCCCTCTCTGCTGGCTATGATCTCTCCAGGTATTGTTCTCCTTCACTCTTTCTTTAACGACGGTATCAAAATTATATGAAAAAAATGTGGAAATTTTGTGGGTTTTTGTTTTTGTGGACAGTGCTGCTGAAATAAAAGTGCCCGCCCGAGGCAAAGCTTTGATCCCGACTGATTTGAGCATCGCCGTCCCTGAAGCAACCTATGCCCGTGTTGGTAATATTCCATTAGAAATTATCCATTTTATCTTGTCTGAAATTGGGCTTTTTTTTTCTGCTCAATGTGAGTAAAATGTTGTTGAATTTATTCAATGATTATAGCGCCGCGGTCGGGATTGACATGGAAGAACTCAATTGATGTTGGGGCTGGAGTGATAGATGCAGATTACAGGGGTCCAGTTGGGGTGATTTTGTTCAACCATTCTGATGTTGACTTTGAGGTGAAGCCCGGTGACAGAATTGCACAGCTGATTATTGGGAAAATTGTGACGCCGGAGGTGGAAGAAGTTGATAATCTGGATACAACCGTCAGGGGAGCTGGAGGTTTTGGATCAACTGGGGTTTAGAGCATTCAGGAATCCAGAGAAGTATTACTGATAGTAGATAATGACTAGTAGCAAAAGGTGGTTTTCTTATATTATTTTGTTTTTATATTTGGTATCAGGGATTAAGGGTGAAGATGGATTGCTCTCCAATACTCTATGGAAAATAAGATGTTTATGCATTACTATTATGTTTTATCTAGTACTGTGGCTGCCTGTTCTTAGTTTTGGTTTATGGTGAATCTAGTATGTCATTCTTTCGAAATGTTGTTTTGTTGATACTAAACAGTTTCCATCCATTTGGTGAATGGATGGTCTTGAACATAATTGACCAGGGTAATATCTGATTAGCGGTGCACCTCAAATCACTAGAGATGGGTCTTTTGGAAGGGGAATTCAACTGATTTTTTGCAGTTAAGAAGGAGAAAGCTTGGTGTTTGTCACATTGATTTATGATCCTATGGATGTATCCAAGTCCAAATTGATATTCATTGATGTAATGTGATCCTTGAATTACAAAATTTATCAATAGTTTTTGCCTTAAGAGGCAGTAGAGAAGATTCGCCTGACCTGAATGCTTACAAGGAGGAAAATTGTGGAAAATGCTGGTGGAAGTTCACTATTGTTATTCGTTGGTCAGTAGCAGAAAAGATTTTAATTTACTCCTTCAGCTTGTTCCTCCATTGCTAAAAGTCCCTTTGTACACGTCTGAGCCCGTCCCACTGAATTGGTGCAGCTGTCCAAATCAAATCGCCATGTTTGCAAAAGAAAAGCATATGCTCTACAGCTTCCTACCCTTCTCGACAGCGTTTACGTCTGTTACCTCTTGAATATGAGCTCATTCACCGGAAGTGCTTTGTCAAAACATTTCCTTACTAAGTGCTTGATTTTGTGTTTTGCATTTAAGTTCCACAGCATCTCCCATATTCTTGAACTCTGATTAACTATACTACATTTTCCCTCAAACTGATTCCATCATTCATTTCTTTTTTTCCACATTTTTTGCTTCATTGTAATCTGACTAGACTGTCTACTGGCCACATGAGTCATGCTTTCAGTATACCCTGTCTGCTTTCCTAGTTAAGACTTATTGGCATGCTGAGCATGTATCGAGCATCATCATTGTTGACAAAGCACTTCCGGTGATCAAAAGCTAACCGGCTGTGGTCAAAAGCTAGTTCTGCGGCATCCTGATTGTCACTTTACAATCTATCATTACCTCGAATCTATTTATGTTGCCAAATAGCCTGTTCTGCCCTCCCCAACTCTATTCCTGAGGCCATGTTCCAGCAACTTTTTTGCACTTGTGACACTTTTCCATAACCAAGCTGCATTCTTAGGAGGGAGGACCGAGTATTGTTCCTAACAACAATCACATGGCAGCGAAGCCCATAAACCAAGTTCTTTGGATTCTCCAACTGTTAGCCTAGGTAATGAATCAAAACTAAGCAGTCCCATGGCTGAAACTTTTCTAACATTCTTCCTTGATTGCATTTCTTGCTATCCAATTGGTCCAGAAATAGAGATTCATGACAGCCTTCATTTACATCTATTATCCAGCATGGAAAACTTGTAAACTGGTATCAGTCTGAAACCAACTAAAGCCAGTGCCCCTAGATATGCCTCGTCTTCATAAACTCCCTAATTTCACTTGCATTGTTCCATCTCCCAGCCTCTGCCAAGGTATTTGATAAAGCAACATATGCCCCAGGATGACTCTCAGCATTTAACCTGATTAGTTCATTGGCAGCTAAATTAGCTATATCTATATCTGCATGCAGCCTAGAAGAACTCAGAAGAGCAGCCCAAACATCAGAAGTAGGCTTTCAAGGCATTTTCACAATAAATTCCAATGCCTGATTAAGATTTCCTGCACGGCCTAAGAGATCAACCATATGCACGCATAGTGCTCCATCCTTGGTTTGATGAAACAGTCTCTCTCCAAGCAGTAAAAGATCTCCCATCCTTTTGCAACTAGTCCGGCATGTGCACAAGCAGTAACAGCACTGAGAAAGGTAACATAGTTAGGCTTGACTAAGGGATCTAATAGCGTCCTATTGAAGAGCTGAAGTGCTTCAGTTGAAGCACCATTTTTACCATAACCATCAATTATGGAAGTCCACGTAAACACATTCCTTTCAGGCATATGATCAAAAATTCTTCTTGCGTCTTCTGTTCTTCCACATTTTGAATACATACCAAGAAGAGCACTCCCCATTTTTATATCCATGAACAATTCAGTCTTCTTAAGTTGCCCTTGAACCTGATGACCAACTTCGAATGCTGATATTACAGAACAAGCTCCAATAATGCTTGCAAAGGTTGAAATTGTGGGCATCATCATCACCTTTGACAGCGAGATTACACTTTGAAAACTAGATCCCTTCAATATCATCGAAAATGTAAAACCGTCAGCCTTTTCACCTGAAAAGGTCAATTTTCTAAACAAATCAAAGGATTTCTCAGCGAACCCATGTTTTATGTAACCTGCTAGCATATAGTCATAGGAACTAAGAGTTGGTTGAGGCAATTCATCAAACATTTTCTGCGCGTATGCCAAGCAAGAAGATTTGAGGTGAAGCATGAGGATCTTGATGCAGATATTAAGATTGGGCTTGAACCTAGTTTTGATAATGTGGGAATGAATCTTTTGTCCATGAGAAGGGTGGTCTGGGTTGATGTAATATTGGAGGGCCAACGAGACATTGGAGCATAGTTATTAAACTCGGTTCGGAAAGGAGATCGACGAATGAGGTGAATCAACGGATCACTGGTTCAACCAGTGGATGAGTGGTTGAACCAGTCACTAAATATATTTAAATATTATATCTTATAATTTTTGATAGAGGATATATGATATAAATTGTAATAAATAATGTCATAGCAAATGCTCATTTAATTTGATTTGCTATAGAATAATTAATTCATATAAGAATCAGCAAAACATAAATTGTAATAAATAATGTCATAGCAAATGCTCATTTAATTTGATTTGTTATAGAATAATTAATTCATATAAGAATCAGCAAAACATAAATTTAATTAGTAATCCACTAAACTTAAAATGTAAAATTTTATCTATGTTTAGTGTAATTATCTAGGTTACTTACGAATTTAAAGTGCAAAAAATTATTAAAAACAATATTTGTCTTTAAAATAAATTAAGTAATATGTTATTTTTTAAATCTATTTTATAATTTATAGAATTTGGGGGTCATAAGTTTGTATTAAAAGATTCCAAATAAATTTGTTTTGAAGATATAAAAAAAATAAAGATAAAATTGATAAAACGTTCCTATAGTGTAAGAATGGTATTTAACTAACATGTGGCAAAATGGTCGGGTGGGGTGAGCATGTCGTCAACCTTGACCTAAGGTTATAGGTTCAAATTTCAGCAAAAAACTTAGTGAAATTTTTTCCTCAAAACTGGTTTCTCCACAAAATCGGCCGAATTTTTGGTTTAATCCGATTGAATCACTGAGTCGTTGACTAATCAACGGTTCCAGTGCTTAACCGATCTAATTAGAGACCCAGCCCAGTCCAATAGCAGGTCCATCGGGTTGATCGGTTCAACCACTGGACCGGATCGGGTTTTATAACTATGCACTAGAGGAAGTTAACGGGTTCAAAAGGTAGTTATTTTTTGTTGGTGGGTAGTTAGTCGTTGATGGGATCAGGTGTTTGACTTTGACACATTTTGACATCTTTTTAATAAATTGCAGGATTGAGGCCTCATTTTTTGGCCTATTAATACATTTGTCTTTTTTTTTTTAGGACACAGGAGGTATCCGGGCTTTCGACCCGACTAATCCCCTTGCGGCACGGGAGAGGGCGCCCCAACGCACTCTGAGCATAGTAACCACGGGACTCGAACACTGGTTAATGTCTTAAAGAAGAACTATATGACCGGCCGACCTACCCGCGGGAGCTATTAATACATTTGTCAATTAGGGGTATTTGGAATTGTATTTTTGACTTTTGTATATCAATTAAAGTCTTTGTTTTGTATCTTTTTTACTAATTTGTCTTCTTCCATCTTTTCAAAGAATGGCAAATGATGTACTTGTGTTGTATGCTAACTTTTTCTATTGAACTCGCTTGAGGTATGGATGCTCTGAAAGAAATGTGCATACGTTATTTTCATGAAGAAAATATGCAAGTTTTGTATTGGACCATTGTAGGGTTAGGGTTACCTATACTATTGTCATTAACGTTATATTTGTTGTGGTTTTTACTAGAATATATTATATGATACTTTTGCCCTTTATTATATTATATTAGCATCTGCATTTATATGTGTTGGGGTTGGTCCATATATTTTGTATTAAAGCATATATTATATGGTAAATTAATATTGATAATTGTAAACTTTTTATATCCTTTTTATGGTAAATTCAAGTGTTTAAATTATATATATATATATATATATATGTATTTTATGGTAAATTCAAGTGTTTAAATTATATATATATTCAAAGGCAGATTTTTAAATTTAAGTGAAATCCAAAGTAGGGAAGCTCTGAAAACTCGATGAACTATTGTTGGATGTTAATTCTTGCACTTGTCATTGCTGGATTTGTTTACTAATTATATATGATTGGTCTTTTTTTTTTTGGGGATAGCGGACAGCCTAAATCGAACCAAAACTTTCCCACATTTCATGATACCTTCTAGATTAGTAATGTTCAAACCCCCCCCCCCCCCCCCAAAAGTGGTTGTTACAAAATCTTCTAAAAAATACACACTTAGATACAGTCCTTATAAATTAGAGAAGGTAAAAAAAAATTAGTTAATTTGTCTGATTCAGAAATCCCACCACAGACTTTTAGCTTTTATGAATTTAATAATGAAGTACTTTTGGAAAACCAATGTTGCATCTTAGTCAATATTCTCCAAAAAAAAAAAATGAAAATCAAAGTGCCATCTGTGGCACAAGCAATGTTATGTTGTAGTCCTCATTGAATAGTTCCTCTCTGACCAAGTAAAATTGAAGTTTGGAAGAAAGGGGTGGAAAAAAGTAATAATAGAATAGAAAATAAGGTCCAAGAAAGCTGATTGGAATCAAATTACTTTTTTGTAAGCTTTCAAATGCAATTGTAGATGTTAATATAATGATTGCCTGCTGTTAATATCAAAATCTTTAACAATCAAACTGTCATAGTCAAAGGAAAAGGGAAAAAAAAATAAAGGAATCAATACTTCCAAAGAATATTTTAGGTAAACAGTCAAATGTAATTGTAGATGTTGACATAAGAACTGTCTGCTATTAATATCAAAACTATTAGGAGTCACCATCTCAAGTAGTCAAAGGAGCCACTGGGCCTTTGGTCCAGTGGTCATCTCAAGCTTAAGGGAAGCTTGGGGTGCGGGAGGTCAAGGGTTCCAACCTTGCCTCCCACAAAATTTGTCACAATATGTGACGGTTTTCATTGACCAGTTTCGATGGAGTCTTTACTTACATCGAGTCCCCTCCCCCTCCCCCTTAGAATAGGCTAGCTTAGATCTCCCCCTTAGAATAGGCTAGCTTAGATTATAGGAATTCTATCGTGTCGACAAAAAAAAAAAAAAAAGTAGTCAAAGGAAAACGCCAAAAAAAAAAAAAGAAAAAAAAAAGGGATTCAATACTTGAACGAAACTAGCAATTGTCCCAGTTCAGCAGTCATTCCCATGCTGCTTTTATATTTGTAGGTATCAGTCCCATGCTGCTTAACATAAATATATTGATTGAATGCGGAATGGGCTTTGCTGGTTTTGTTCCAGGATTCCCTGTATAAGAAAAATAATCCAAGAAATGTGTTGCTTCTTTGCTAACAACAACAAAATTCAACTTTGAAAGAAAGCAAAATTCCAGACGTGAGAATTATAATTGCCATCAAAATTCCCTCATACATTACCAACTTTATTCAATCTGTCAAACACGGGCATTTGTCAATAAGGAGTAGTTTTATATGCATGCCATGTGCACAACAGAAGTTGAGAACAGAGAATGTGTCATGAATCACTATAGACTTTTGTTAGAAGATTAATAATAATCAAGCTTCAAGCACAAATAATGGCACGTTTAGCGTGTAAAAAACTATCTTTTATTTATTCCCAAGTCAATTGGATCGACGACATGGTTCTTGCCGCCAAGATAAAAATAAATTTGTTTGAAAGCTATAAATCCTTGCATTGCTGATACTCATTCCCATAGTTCTTCGAGTAATTGAGACTAAGAACAGTAGTAGAGACAGCAGAGATAGATTGATCATCAGGGATGGACAAGAAGGTTGTTAATGGACAGAAGGAGCAACATCCTCAGCAACCAATCCCTTTACTGACTCCATACAAATTGGGACCTTTCCAGCTCTCCCATAGGTATTATCTGCCCACTCATTTTACTAGATTCTTGTTTTTCCTTCAGTCTCAAGTGAAATTTGTGATCAGTCTTTGCTTGATTTTTGAAGATTTTTCTTATCGATGCCCATATTTTTGCAGAATTGTCATGGCACCTATGACAAGGCAAAGATCTTACAACGATATTCCGCAGCCACATGCTCTTTTGTACTATTCTCAGAGAGCCACCAAAGGGGGTTTGATAATATCAGAAGCCACAGGCAGTTCTGAGACATGGAGAGGGTAACTGTAGTAGCATATCTTATTTGATCTAGTCTTAATGGTGCATTTCTACCAGGAGGAATGCATAAGATTTGATCTGTATTTGTAACATGTTTGTTCATACTTGAAGCTATGTACACACGCCTGGTATATGGACAAAGGAACAAGTTGAGGCCTGGAAGCCTATAGTAGATGCAGTTCATGCCAAAGGTGGTATATTTTTCTGCCAGATTTGTCATACTGGGAGGGTGTCAAATTATGGTAATTTCTTCTCTCATTACGATTTTAAGTTGGATGGAAATAAATGGTCCCTTCTCTATTGTGAAATTCTACACTTATCTTTACCTATGAACTCTGTTTTGAGTTTGACTGTTTTTATGAACTCTGTTTTGAGTTTGAATGTTTTTACTGCTCTGTCAGGTTTTCAGCCAAACGGGCAGGCTCCAATTTCATCTACTGACAAGAAATTAGCTGCTCAAGTTCGAAATGGCGTTGTTGTTGCAGAATTTTCACCTCCAAGACGTTTAAGGACAGAAGAAATTCCTGATATTGTCAATGAGTTTAAGCTTGCTGCCCTTAATGCTATTGAAGCTGGTAAGGCTTGGTTGGAAAACTAAATCTACGGAAATTCCATTTTTTTTGTGTAAAGTTATCTTGTTAAAAGGAAGCTAGAGAAGTCAAAACAAAAATGGAAACCTTGTTCATAGGGAATAATAATCTAGGATTCACCATACATAAGAGCATAGATTTGAGATATTGCTGATGTTGTCAATTTTGTTTTGCAGGTTTTGATGGGGTTGAAATCCATGGAGCTCATGGTTACTTGATAGACCAGTTCTTGAAAGATTCAGTCAATGACAGAACAGACGAATATGGAGGTTCTCTGGAGAACCGTTGCAGATTTGCTCTGGAAATAATTGAAGCTGTGTCCAATGCAATAGGACCACAAAGACTAGGAATAAGGCTTTCCCCCTTTGCTAATTATCTAGGATCAGCAGATTCAAATCCAGAAGCTCTAGGCCTTTATATGGCTGAAGCCTTGAACAAGTATGGAATTCTGTACTGCCATGTGGTTGAGCCAAGGATGAAACTTATTGGAGAGAAATTTGAATGTTCCGATAGTCTTCTGCCAATGAGAAAGGCCTTCAAAGGTAATTTTATTTCTGCTGGTGGTTATGACAGGGAAGACGGCAACAATGCTGTGGCTGAAAATCGTACTGATCTTGTTGTTTATGGGCGTCTGTTCTTGGCTAATCCTGATTTGCCTAAGAGATTTGAGTTGAATGCTCCTCTCAATCAGTATAAAAGAGAAACTTTCTACACATCTGATCCTGTGGTTGGCTACACTGATTATCCATTTCTTGAAAGCAATGCATGATTCTGCCGGGGCACATGCCATGGAAACTGCAGTGCAATCCAGGGCCATTACTGAAAAGCCCAAGACTGTTTGATTTTCATTGAATTGCAGAAGTTTCATTCACGCACTGAAATAAATTGGTTGAATTTTGAGTTTGTAATGCACATGCTATGGAAACTGCAGTACAATCCAGGGCCATTACTGAAAAGCCAAGACTGTTTGATTTTCATTGAATTGCAGAAGTTTCATTCACGCACTGAAATAAATTGGTTGAATTTTGAGTTTGTAATCTGTGCTATGAGATGTTTCTGTTTGTCATCTCTCACACACTCTCTCTCATCTACGTTATTATCAATATTCAATACTAGAATACTCCATGGAATGGTTCATCTGATACTAAAATCAAATGAAATGGGAAGCAAAAATCAACATAAAGAATGTATTTCTAAGCAAAGGAGAAGAAAGCAGACTTGATGAATTTGTTTGTCAAGTGGAAAGTTAAGACTCATTCTTTGCTGCCATTACAGTAATTGTCTGCCTCGAAATTCAGAATCATTAGGAATCCATACATCAAAATCACTAACAGTCCATTCAGCTGTCATTGCTGTGTTGCTAACATAAATTTCTGTGCCAACATTGAGAGAAGTCCAGACACGCTTTGCTGGTTTTGTTCCTGGATCCTGTGTAAGACAGATGATATAAGGCTATTATTTCCATTAGTAAAGAAATGATAATCCTAATTCTTTATGCAAGACCATCCCGTGGAACCGAAGGAAGCGACAGAGCTTCTTCTTGGGGATGTTAACTTTTAGACAAGCTGTTCTTACACGAGGGGCTCCAGCATAGAAGTAGCAAGGTCAAAACATTTTTCTAATCAAATACATGAGATGAATTTCACCGTAGGACTGAATGTAATCTTCATAGGATTGTCCTAAGCAGGAAATTCTTTAAAGAGATTGTCAGCACAGGTTATTCTGTTATGAAAACGAAGTGTTTGAAGGAACTTCAGTTAGTAGAAGTGTTTGACCAGTTTTTGCATCTGCAAATTCCAACAGCCTCTTTTTATACTGCAGATTTCCCATAGAATTTGAAGCCACCATCTTCTTAATCTGCTTTTGAAGACTAGTACCATAATAGGTATATAATTTCCTAACAAAGAAATACTTGCCCTCTTGGTTTTCTTAGTCATGTTGAAGAGCTGGAAGAATTCACAGCAACAAGGGTTGAAGCACATGGAGCCGCAAAAACTCCCAAGCTTTCTTTGTAGCAAAAGGAGAATTGTTCTTTGCAGAAAGGCCTAATCAATATGGAGCCACAAAAACCCAAGTTTTCTTTGCAGTAAAAGGAGAATTGTTCTTTGCAGAAAGCCTAATCACTGAAATCACTGAGTATACACTGTTTTTAGTAAGGGAAGCGTAAGTGAGGGGAAGAAGGAGCAAAGAGAAGGAAAAAATCTTTGGAGAGTGAAGTCATCTTCTGTACATTTGGAAGTCAACGAAATCAACAATATTTTTCACATTTCCAAAGAACAGCAATATCTTGATATAAAACTTTACCATTGATTTTCATACGGCACCTATGGATTTTCTGTTTTAACCAGATGATATTTTGGAGGCAGAAATTAGAGGTCAAATTGCTCTCTGTGGCCTTCTATGATTTTTTCTATTGAAATTGACCAGAAGAAGCTGATGAAGAAATTGAAGTTTACCTGATAGAAGTATAGCCGACTAGACAAGGAGCCCACATCAAGCTCCCAGGTCCTTGGATCCCCAATCCATCCCTCTCCTTGCTTTGCAGGATATCCATGCACAGCCCACTCAGGATGTGGTAGAATTTGAACTAATTCTTGTGCTTGTGGATTGCTATATGGGTCACAGATATCATATGGTTCCTCCAGATGCTCAGCATTTCCTGGAGCACAATATAGATGATAAGCTGAATATGGAAACCGAGAGGTATCATTTCTATAAACTTTTTCCCCTGTTGGACTAATGTGGTAAGGCGGGCAGGAAACAAGATTATTTGGACGGCACCAACTTGTAGTGGCTGGATTTATGATCATCTCACTGTATCTAGTCACATCAGTTATGACATCTCCATTGCAAGGAGCTCCACTATTCTTCCAACAGCTTCCAATATCCAGGAGGTAAAACTGGCTGTTAGGTCCGCCTCCTTGTTTAACTTCAAGTGTCAATTTCACCTTAAAATGGGGTGATTCTGGCAGCTGCAGTGAAAGTGCAAAAAAAAAAAAAAAAAAAATTCAATTTTTAATCAGCGCCTTTCTCAAAATTGCAGTCAGGCAATTGTATATGACATGATGTTCAATCAAATAACTTCTCCACAGGATGGTTCATCAAACTATTTGTGTCCAATATGATTGAAATAGTTGTATCAACAAGACTTTGAGATTCAGTTTGAGTGAAGTATAAGAAACCTCAGGCCATTCTGTGTCCTACTAGTGATAAGTAGCCAAGAGATATAAGCAAAAATAAACCACTAAAGAACTGACAGACCTTTCTCATTATGCCACGGCCATTGTAGTGATATCCTCCGTTAAACCCTTCTGTGGCGTCAGCTCTAAGATACAACATAAGCCAAGGATACTTGGTAGATGTCGTCAACTTGTTTGACACAATCCAACTCCCACTGATTAAATTCTTCTGCCATGAAACTGCGAAAAAAGATTTTGATCCTACTTCTGAACTCAAGTGGGTATCAAGGTCGTAAGTTCCATAAAAACCACCTATTAAAGATGCTTGGTCCCCTGAAAAATCTACTCTCGAACTATTATGGTAAACAAGTGGTTGATTCATACATCCTTTACCAAAACAAGGAAAAGTTCTTCCAGTCACTATTTTACTAACTTTTCTTCCATTTTCAGGACAAAGTGTTGTATTCTTATCAAAATTGCCATTCTTCAGCATAATCATCCAAAAGTACCATGGCTCAGCAGTATCATGCACCTCACAGAGAGAACCGAGATACAATTCCTTTTCCACTGCATAAAGATCAGGATCGCTGTATGCCTTGAACTCAGTATCAGGAAATTGATCGCCAGTCCCTAATTTGTTGTCTGATTCATTCACCTTTTGTATCACTTGACACTTGCTCCTCTTATCAAGAAGTAGACTACTGGGCATATCTTAGCCATTTTACCACCAAAAAAAAAAATGATCAGAACAATATATGACTTTTTGCATCCAAGAGAGAGCGGATTCTTTTGAGATTGTACTTTTAACAAAATGTTTTATGACATAATGCATCTTCCCAAATATCAATTCTAGTTAAATTATGTTGCAAAAGCAGAAGATTGATACAATGGAGACTTGAGGCAAAGTACAATACTGAAAAGCTGACTAGTCTGGCTAAGCATATATATCCCAAAGTGTTTTTGAACTTGCTCCTTCACTATCTGCCAGAAGCAAAAGGAGAAGAACAAACAAATAGTTCAAGAACTGTAACTCTACATAATGGCCAGATTTCGGACTAAATATTCCCTCTGGAGGAGAAACCATAACTGTCTTCATGCCAATGGCGAAAGAAAAGGAACAACTCCTCAAGCATGTGAACAACATTGGACCAAGACAACACCAAAGTATTTTTCCAGTCTCCAGTAGCAAGATCATATAACAGATTACATATGACTATAAAACTTATAATATCATTACTAATGCCGGTTAAGTACCATAACCATAAACATTTTTGGCATATTGACGGGTAAATAACACTTTTGATCTGAAAAGTTGGGACATTTTAGATCTACTCAATCAACATAATCTAACAAATTAAAGCCTAGATGTCAAACACTGAACTTATTAGACCAACCTTAGCTGGCCCAAAAAATAAAAAAAGCTCCCAGTGCAAAAATACATACATACATACATACAGACATATATATATATATATATATATATATATATATATATATATATATATATAAAGCTGAGCAGTTAATTGGCATTTTATCTTGCGTAGGTGTGATAAAGCTGGACAATGGACCAGATTCAGGGATCAGCTCTAGGTGTCAATCAGTAGCTCCCTAGCTAGTTAACATAATAATGAAGATGATAAATTCGATTTGAAAAAGTGCAAAAAGAAGGTACTATTTAATCATAAACAACTAAAGCAACTGCTTTTCCTAATTGTTCAACTATGCAATCTTGATGTGGTCGGTTCGTTGATGATAACTTATAATAATCAAGAAAACTTTGCAATCTCTTTGATTCCAAATTTGATAATGCTAATAAGTAACACTCATGATTCTATTGAGATTAGCCTCATACATGAGTATAGTATCTTTTAACAAGGAATCCAAAACAATTTGGGCCCCACTAAAGTCTGAAACAATCTGACACATACAATTGGAGGTGTTCTTGTACAAGAATAGTTAAAAAAAAGGCGTTGATCAATTGGACACTTGCTCCCCTAAATCAAGTCTTTACATTTACACTACCTTAGGTTTGATCTTATTTACACCTAAATGTTAGCTCCACTTCACACTCTAATTCTTGCAAATAACAAGTTGAGATGACAGTAACGAGAGTCGAACTCTAATGGTTGCAAATGACATTAACTAGAGTCATTAACTGAAACATTGCCACTTGAGGCAACTTTTGGTCACACTAAACAGGGTAAGACTAACTTTAGCATTAATATCATGAATAATGTGGGGCATGATGAAAAGAAAGCATAGCAATATTTAGTACTAGTATGAGTATGAATAATTCTAAGAGAGTAAAGTTTAAGGTCGTACATAGTTCAAGATTGGAAAAGAAAGTAAAGTGAAACCTGCAGGGACAGGAAATTGGGTGCACTGAAGGTCAGCACAGTCGGCCAACCTGGGGCTGCCCATATTCGGTGCTTCACTGCCTACTTCGTTACAGAAATTCCAAGCTTCAAACGCAAATCTGGCATTTGGGTTCTTCATTCCCGGGTCCCCCAGTGCTGAAATGTAGGATGAAACAAAGTCTTGCTCTGTGGCCGCTGCCATTGAAACTCTGCAGCCCACATCGCAGAAACTAGCAAGAACAAGCTCTATGGAAATTATTATGCAGGCTGAGGAGACGATAAAACCCATTATTACTTCTCAGCTGCAGAATACTGAGAGCAGAAGTGTTACTTAGTCGGGAATTTGTCTGGTTTTTGTCTTTTTTTGGTCCTATTGAGCCCGTGAATACGTGGGAGTCGGTGTTGAAGTGGTTGAATTGTTGAAGAAAAGGAAGTGAGAGATTACCCTTGTAAGCAAGGATTTTGTTTCTTGTTTTGGATTCTTTTTAGTACTTTTTTCTTACTCAAGACTCCGGCAAATGATAATTGTGCAAGAGAAATTTCGGGAAAGTGCCACAATCTTTTTGGTCATCTGGGTTAGCCACAAACGATTCAAAGTCCATTTTTTTTTTCCACTTCAAGACAAACTCTAGAGGGTGTTTGGTAAATGCGAACAAGGGACTGGAAGGGATGTCAAATTTAGTAATACCGAAACCTAATGGAATGAAACCTATTTGACCCCCAAAACTAAGGTCAATGACCGAATCCACACGTATAGTAGAATTTACGATTTCAATATTAATTTTGGTTTTGAGCCAAGTGCCTCCTCTCCTCCGTCACACTACACTACGCAAGAAGGAAAATACTTCTCTTCGTGCAAAAATAAATAAGAGAAATACAATTTTGGTCCCCAATATTTGGCTATATGTTAAACTGATCTCTAATATTTTGACTAAAGCAAATGTGGCCCTTAAAGTTTTTTATTTTGGGCAGCTTGAAAACAACAAAAAGGAGAATTAGAAAATCTAACAATCAAAATTAAATTAGAGTTAGTCAAATGTTTTGACTTTACATTTTTCCCTGATGTTTGAAATGTTGATTAATATGATGGTCAGTTATATTTCAAATAATTATGTTTACAGTTTTGAAATGAAATTAAATACGAACTAAATTAAATACATCACAAAATTGTTCTCAAATCGAAATAAAAATACTCCATCAAATAACAACACCGCCCTTAAGCCTAATGATCATCTTTTTATTAAATTATTACTATCGAATAACAATACATGGATAATACATTAAAAAATTAGTGGGAAGAGGAGAATCCTAATTTTAATAAATAACTTTATTCTAAATACTGTTATGCAAATTGTGTAGGAGAAATTTTGGGAAAGTGCACAATCTTTTTCGTCATCCGGTTTGGCCACAAATATACCTGGCAATTGGGCGGGTTTATATTGGATTTTTATCTAAATGGGTAATACCCAACCCGCTCAAGTTTAGATTGGGTCAATTTTGGGTTGGGTCATCTCAAACCCATGACCTAATATATCAATTAATAGAATTTGATACATAAATTCTCATAAATATATTTTTACATACAAACTTTTTTTTCACAGACATAAATACATTTTCACACACTAAAACATCTTCACAAATACAAACACACACTCACTTCTTAAGCTCTTTAGAAATACATTATTTTTACACACTAATATACTTTCACAAATACACACACATACTAACTGTTTAAACTATTTGGATGAACTCATTATTTTTTATACAAGTAAGGATTTTCAAACGAGGCAGTGGATATAGCTTTGATCCAAACTAAGAGATCGAAGCACCAATTTTGGTCCAAGTTGGATATAGCATAAAAAAATGGTATGCCAATATATGATTTTCCAATCTTGTTGCTTGATTTAGCATTAGCTGTACCAAATATATTTATAATCTTATAAAAATTCCAATCACACCTTAATTAAATTGAAATTTTGATGAGAGAGATACAATTCTCAACTAATTAGTTCAAATATCACTATCTATAGTAGAGCCAAAGACCATACTAGGTCTGCTTTATCCTCAAATATATTCAAGTACCTACATTTTTTTCTTGCACCACAGTCATGGAATAAGAATACGATGTTGGAGACCTTCGGGGATAATGCCATTCTGCTTCGTGTGTATGCATACAGACCATCCTCCAATGCACAAAATGCTAGATTGCAGCTAACAAGGCTACAGTACAACTTACGCCGACACAAAAAGGATTTTCACCACCAGCTTCTCTTATCTAAGATGTATCAACCCAAGAGATCTTGATTGTTTCTTTACGCGAGATTGTATCAACCCAAGAAATTTAATTTCTTTATTTGTTTTTAAAATTTAAGTTGGGTAATGAACATCCAACACAAATATTCAAACTGTCCAAAATAAATTTGGGTTTTTATTACTCAACCCAAAATTGACCCAACACCCAAATTACCCAACCCAATCTCTCAAATTAGTGGGTGGGTTGGGTGGGTTGTTGGGTTTTTGGCATAATTGCTAGGAGTAGCCACAAACAAATCCAAATTTTTCTTTTTTCTTTTTCTTTTCCTCGACGGAAACTGTAGAGTGAATCTCGTAATTGCATATAAGGGGCTGTAAGCATCATCAAATCTAATAATACCGAAACTTATTGATTGGTAGAGCAATGTCGGAATAATTTGATGGGCATGAAAGTGTTAAATGTTACCCTTTATTGTTAACCCATTGATCTTTTCATAGAATGAAACCCAATCGACTCCCAAACTAATCTGTAAAGGTTAATGAACAAACCTATACTCATAGCAGAATTTATAATTAAATTATTGATCCTGATTTTGGAATATGAAGCAAACACTGTCATACCATACACAAAAGAAAAATCCCTCTTCTTCGTGCAAAAATAAATGGGAAAAATGCAGTTTTCGTTCTTAATATTTGACATATGTGTTAAATTGGTGCTTAATGTTGTAACCAAAACAAATGTGATCCATAGAATTTCTAGTTTTAGAACAACAAAAGAAGAATTACACTATCTAACAATCAAAATCAAATTAGAATTAGTCAAAAGTTTTGACTTTATATTTTTTTCCCTCATGTTTGAAGTGTTGATTAACATGGTCACTCATATTTGGAGTAATTATATTTAGGGTAAATTATACATAGGGAGAATTGTAATTTTGGTCCCCAATCTATAGTGTATGCGCGGAATTAGTTCCCAATCTATTTCTAAAATCAATTTTGGTCTCCAATCTACTCAATTTTGCGCTAAAAGTGGACGATTGATAGAATTTCTTCAATTTCAACCGAAACCAAGTCACGTGAGATCATGTGCCGGCACCCAAAACCTCTTTTTCAATTTTTTAATTTCTGAAACACGTTTTTTAATATTTTTAGCTTTCTCTTGCCTTTTGTCTTATTACACAAAGATATAAAAGGCTAAAATTCACTAATCAGGAGCCCATCAAAAAGGTTGAAAATAAAAAAATGACCCAATTTGCTCTCGTATTTCTCAACCTTGGGCTCTTCAGCAAAAAGAACAATGAACCCTAAGAGCCAAAATCAAGAATCAAAACATGAAAAAATAACGAAAAATCTTGTAGAATTCAGTCAAACTGAAACTCCTGGTGGCTTTATAAAGCAGAAATGACAGTAAGATCTAAGGAAATGAACAAGCTGGCAGTACCTAGTTATGGTATGTGATTCTGCCTTCTTTTTGTGATATATATGCACAATCACCAATTATATTGTTAAAATACAGTGGAAAATATGCTTTTTGTACTTGGGGGACCAAAAATCTGTAATTAAGGCTTTATTAACGACTAATCTTGAAAAAAGCCCTACAAAAATTTGTCATTTGTGATGTGGTCCCATGTGTGTCTCTATTGTCGGTTATCATGCTGGTCCATATTTAGTGTAGTGGGACTTATTTTGATGCAATTGATGGTCCTTGTTTTTGAATCTTTGCTAAAGTAAGCATTTTTTATTGTCAGTTTGCTAGTTTTACTATTTCTATCATCTAAATTGTGGCCTGTGTTGTTTGTTTGTTGTCTTTGTTTCTTTTTTTTTTTTTAAATGTTGACAGTGATAGCACGGAAGTGACTATGAAATGTCACTTATGGGGGAAATGTGAAACTGAACCTGATGTTCATTATGAGGGAGGTGAATTAAGGGTGTTTGATCATGTAGAGGTCACAAGTATAAGCCTTTTTGAATGGATAGAATGTTAGAAAGTCAAGTTGGGGCTATAGGTGACAAAAAGTACCACATTTTGATAGAGAAATATGGCTTCCATTTGTTAAAGCATGATAGAGAATTGCATGCCTATTGTGTTGATCAATTTGACAATAGAAGGGTAGTTGATTTGTACATAGAGGTTTCTTTTAGTGAGTTATTAGCAGCATAGTGGGGGTCAAATGTTGATGATGAAGATTTTGTATTAGAAAATGATGATGATGAATTTGATAGTGAATATACAGGGCCTTTTGATTCTAGAGAATTCTTAAGAAAAGATTTAGATTATGAGCAAAATTCTAATGACAATGACTATGAAGAAAATATTGATCATAATTTAGAATGGTTAGGGGTAGAAAATCACAGGAAAGACCAACTTAAGACGAATGAAAAAAAAGGAATGTGTAGAGGAAACTAGGGGACAAATGGTGAGTAATTCTGAAATTGATGATGACAACTCCAACATAGATGTTGCACCAGATTCAGGTTCAGATATTGATAGTCTCCAAGGTTTAGATAAAGAGGGTCATTCAAGACCCCTTATGTTTGATCCCAAGGATGCAAATAACCCCAAACTAGAACTTAGGCAGGTATTTACCATATTCAAGGAGTTTAAAGAGGCAGTTAGAATCTGGAATATCAAGCGGGGTAGACCATTTAAATTTATCAAGAGTGACACCATTAGAGTTAGGACAATTTGTCTAAAAAAGGATGTGACTGGTGCATATATGCTAGGAAGATGAAAGGTGAGAGTAGATTGGAAGTTATAACATTTCAGCAGAAGCACAAGTGTGGGTTTTCATATCATAACAAGAGTGTCAAATCTGGGTGGGTTTGCAGAACATATGTTAGCACATTTAGGAAGAATCCCAAGTTGGATTATGCTAGTTTCAAAAACCTGATAATGAAAGAGAACAAGTGCTATTTGAGTAGACATCAAGGCTATAGAGCTAACAAAATTGGTAGGGAGTTGGCCCAAGATAGTGATGTGGACTAGTACAATAAGTTGCCCAAGTATATCAATGAAATTTTGAGAAGTAACCCAAGTAGTATTGTAGTAATGAAGGTGGCAAAAGACTACTGTGATTCAGTCACCAAATAAGGAAAATTTCAAAGATGTACATGTGCTTTGTTGGGGTGAAAAAAGGATTTTTAGATGCTTGCAGGCTTGTGTTTGGCTTAGATGGGACTTTTCTCAATGGTGCGGCTGGTGAAGTATTACTGACAGCAGTAAAGGTGCGGCTGGTGAAGTATTACTGATAGCAGTGGAGTTGATCCAAATAATGGTTTGTATCCAATTGCTTATGCAGCAATTGAGGGAGAAATTAAGGATTCCTGGATTTGGTTTCTTACTTTACTTAAGGAGGATCTAAAAATTGAAAAAGACTATGAATGGACCATAATGAGTGACAAGCAGAATGGCATAATTCAGGCATGTGAAACAGTTTTTCCAGGGGCTGATCATAGATTTTGTGTGAAGCATATGTATAGTAATATGGCAGCTGTTGGATTCAAAGGGACAGCCATGAGGCAAGCTCTATGGAAAGCAGCTAAGGCAACTACTCATGCACAATTCATAAGAAGAATGGAAGTCATAGCAGAATTGGATGTTGATACAATTAAGTGGTTAGAGGACAAGAATCTAGCAGAGTGGAGTAGATCACACTTCAGAACATTCCTTAAATGTGATATATTATTGAATAACATATGTGAATCATTTAATAGTAAAATATTAGATGCCGAAGAAGGGTCCATTATTATCATGATGGAGGCATTGAGGCATTTTGTCATGCAAAGAATGCAAGAAAATAGAGATAAAGTTAAGGAAAAATAGAGTAAATTTGATTTCTGTCCAAAAATTAGAAAAAGGATGAGTGTCAATATTGACAAGATAACTTGCTGTGTGCCTTACAAATCAAATGATGTGAGTTTTGAAGTTGCTTGTCCTTATGGTGAAAACTGTGCAGTCAATATTGAGGATAGGACTTGCTCATGCAGGAAATGAGATTTAACAGGGATACCATGTGCTCATGCAATTTCAGCTTTGTGGATTGCTATGAAGGATCCTATGCAGTACATTGATGACTATTACAGTGTTGAAACGTATCTTAAGTGTTATGACCCTTGCATTTTACCTGTGAATGGAGAGAATGAGTGGGAAGATGTAGATGTTCAGGCACCCCAATCACCAACTTATGGAAGAGCACCAGGAAGACCAAAGAAATAGAGGAGAAAAACTGCTGATGAGATACAACAAACAAAGAAGCAGGGCAAGAAGGTGAGGAGATTTGGTCAAATCTGTAAATGCTCATTCTGTAGTGAGCAAGGTCATAACACACGAACATGTAAGTTTAGACAAGAAACAGGTGTTGCAACCAGTCAAATGAGTGAACAGGGGTAGGAAACACAAGCAAATCAGGGTATGAGTCTCTCACAACTAGATGACATGATAGTAGATAACTCTGTAAGTAATTATTCCTAATTTGTGTAAATAGATATAGTAATGATTGTAACATTGTAGCAGCTAATGCATTTTATGCTTTGCTGTAGGTTAGGGGCAACACTTCAAATGCAAAGAAGACAAGAACAAAAATATCAAGAATATCTGTTATAATTTTATTACTTAATGTACATTTAGTTATTGTTTCTTGTGAGTTCAATATTTAGTGTTAAATGCTGATGTATTGCAGGGAAATGGCACCAAATGAAGTGCAAAACAAATAAAGTCATACAGAACAATCCAGCAACTGGTGATAACAGCATAATATCTTCTGCCCCTACTGCTCAACCAAACCTGCATGAAGTTTTTGTGATCCCAGAAAATTTTGTGGCACATAGTAGTCAACCAGTTGGTCAAGAAGGATCTGTACCTTTTAGGATCAAAGATGTTCAACAAATGGATATTCTTGTACCTAGCTTAATGTTGCTAATCAGGACCTTTTGGATGGTTGTATTGCTGAATTTGAAATATTTTATTGTCAGATTAGTAGCTTTTGTACATTGGTATTTGGAACTCATGTATCTTGAGAACAAGCCAGTGTGAACATGACATTTTGAAGTTTGTAATCATTTCTGGCAAATGACAAAACAATGCCTATTTGATGGTTGTAATGAATTCTGAATGTATCTTTTGTACATTGGTTCCAAGTTAGCAACGAATTCTTCTTTTATCGCTTGGTATGTTACCATTTGTTTTGTTTTGGTTTACTATCTAGCATTACATATGTGCTCTTTCAAGTCAGGATTCATGATTTTGCTGTCAAATGATTCTTTCATTCAACCTCTCAAGTTGAATTCATTTTCCGGAGATAACTTAACATCCAGATAACTTGTAAATGAACTGTAAAAACACAACTAAGTGATGGCAGATTAGAACATCCAATATATTCATTTATTCCAAATAAACAGCATGTACTAGCCTAATAGTAGATTACAACTTACACATTCACCATTACAACAAAAAAGGCCAAAGAATCCGAATGAATGTCTTTCATCTCTAAGTTAAAAAGACAACAAATTAGCCTAATACTTAACACATTTTCCTTTCACCAGTTGATACCAAGACTATCCAACCTTCTGCCTTTTACACCAGTAACACAATAACCAACAAAAGTACCAACAAGAAATTTGCTAACAATAATTTTCTTTCCCTTGCTCTTAGCCTCTCAATTGTAGCATTCTTAGAGTTCATGCTCCGTAGTAGTCCACGAATCAGGGCTGTTGACCTCTACACATTATCGGATCATGCTATTCAAAATAGTCGCATCCTTTTCCTCTGTCACCCTTCACAGCCAACATCATAAAGCTTTAGCACAAAACTAAAAAACAGAGATAGAAAAGTCGAAATCAAAAACAAAGACAACCATACCTTCTTCATTGTACAAGTGAAATATCTTCTTCCAGGATTGTTGTCTATGCAAGAAGTAACTATTATTCCTTACTGCTTGCAGTCGCAGCTCCTCATTGGTTCCATAAGGAGCTAAATTGAGAACAGAAGAAACTCAAAACAAAGTTTTTGCCTAGATCTTGCAACTTGTTGCCAGAATAAGGAATTTTTCTTGTCTGATTAGGATGGGATTGAGGCTCCTAGGGTTTGTTCTTCAGTTGGAAGAAAAAAGATGAGGAAAGAAAGAAGTAGAGGATGTTGCCATCCTACTTTATCTGAGATTTATTTCTACACATGATTACTAACTACTTGATTAGTGAATTTTATCCTTTTATGTCTTTGTGTAATAAGACAAAAGGGAAAAGAAAGCTAAAAAATATTAAAAAATGTATTTCAGAAATTAAAAAATTGAAAAAGGGGTTTTAGGTACCGGCACATGATCTCACATGACTTGGTTCCAGTTGAAATTGAAGAAATTTCGTCAATTATCCACTTTTAGCGCAAAATAGAATATATTGGGGATCAAAATTGACTTTCGAAATAAATTGGGGACTAATTCTGCCCATACACTATAGATTGGGGACCAAAATTATAATTCTCCCATTATACATAATACTTCTATGGTTTGTATGATGTCATATGGCCTTCTTAAAATTTCAAAATAGCTAGATAATTCTCATGTAATTTTGTGTAAAATGAAAAATGAATGCAAAATATAATCAATCGCGGTGATTATAGAAGACGAGTTCCAATAGTGCGTGTAATGAAATCATAGTATCTATTTAACCCCTTATGATTTTTGCATTTTACGACATAATCCCCCTGTGATTTCATACAGGGCAATTAAGTCGTCATTTGATTTAGCATAATGGGCCACATGTAAATTAGCTAATACCAAATTGATTAGGCACTAAAATGGTAGCTATCCTTTCTTTTTTTTTTTTTGGGAAAGGTGAGGTGGTAATTATCTAAATATCTCATATCCAATACCAACTAAATTTAAAATAATTTATGTATCTAATGTTTAAACTGCCCAAATTGACTGTTGGTGGTGTACCACCACTATCATATAGCAAGGATTGAATTGCTATTTAAATCCATCCAAGCAAACAATATTTTTCTATTTTTATCCTTCAAAGTCGAGAAATTTTAGAGTGTTTAGAAGAGGAGAAATTATGAGCCACTAACACGAAGGAAAAAATAGTAGTGGAAATAGTGGTTGAGATGTCTGAGGAAATGTGATTAGGTAAGTTCTGTTACACTTGTTCCGTTAATGATCTCTCCCTCCTTCGCACCTTCGGCGATAGTGAACCTGACGCTAGACTCCAAGTTCATTTTGACCACTTTAGTACATGCTAGTTATTATAGGTAGGAGTCCACTCCATGTAAGATCAACCACTCCACATAAGACTTACTCTTTCAATTGAAAGGATTTGCTGGTAATAAAAGCTCTACTATTTTTTTTTCACAATTTTGTTTCCTCCTATAGGAAGCCAAATTTTTAATTTAGTTCCATCATTTCAGTCACATCATGTAGCCGTTTCGGGTTTTACTATGTATGATAAATATAGCCTCTTTCCTTCTAAATGTTCCACCTATCTCATTTATGATAGTAAGAATGTTGGGAATTGGCTTAAATTGCATAGGATGACACAAATTCAAATAAAAAATGTGTGACCTATCTAGTAATTAAAGCTTAGGATAAACACCAATTTAAATGTATCACACGATAAACACAATAGCTTTACTATGAATGGTGAATGAAGAGAGAAAGATGAAATGGTCATAAGGCTAGTTCCGAAAAGAAAGAATTGAAAGTTTTGAGAGAAAAGGAAAAAGAGGGGAAGGAAAGGTGATAATGAGTCTAGTTCTGAAAAGAAAGGAGGGGAAGGAAAGGTGATAATAAAGAAACAGTTGAAAGTTATGAGAAAAGGAATAAAAGTTCAATTTTTGACAGAAAAGGAAAATAAGGGGAAAGAAGGGTGATAGAAAAGAAAAGTAAGAGAAAACAGATATTGACCCTCCCAACCCAATCCCACTTCTTTAATAAGAAAATTGAAAATAAAACATCCCATCATCTAATCATTATCTACATCCTTCTTCTTCACATACTACGAAAAAATACTACAAATATTATTCTAGTAGTAGCAGTAACAACAACACCTTGAAAAACACTACAAATTTTATTCTAGTAGTATCTTTCTCCCTAAGCAAACAAATCTTGGAAAGATCTTTCCATTCTTCTAAAAGGATATGTTTATTGTAACTAATGTATCCCATACTTTTATCAATATACCATCCCATGTTCTCCTTTTTTTTTTCTTTATTCGTTAGATTCTCTTAATTAACCCTCTATTTCAACTTCTTCAATCCTTTGATTCTTTTGTAGATTAGCATGTATAAGGCTAAAAATATCAAATTTCTTGTAACCCTAAATGACATCCTAAATTTTGACGACTACAAGTACTATGTTTAAACAAGCGACTTTTCCCATCTTTACATAGTGTATTTCTGTGATACTTTAGAATATAGAGGATTGTGCATTCAATTGGATTTCAAGATTAAGATGATTTATATTTAGTAGCAGCTGGCCTGACTTCCTATGATGGAACTAGTATATTTAGCGTCAACTGGGGTAAAGCAATTGAGAATGTTAGATGTCATATCTAAGTTTCAGACGTGAGATTGACAGAAAGCTTTGCTCAAACAAATAGAGATATAATGATAATAGATATCTAGTTATAGAACAAATAGAAATATAATGATGATAGATACTTAGTTATAGAAGCACAACTTTCACGACGTTATTTAAAGGGAAAATCGTCCAAAACGCTCCTCACATTTTGTAAAATGACTTTTTTCGTCCCTCGCTTTTAAAAGTGTAATTTTATGTCCCTTACATATTCACATCGATCAAATTTAGTTCCTAACTAGGTTTCCAATCATTTTTTGGCCGGAATCCATCACGTGCAAGGCACATGATCATTTTTGAAAGGTAACTTTGTCAAATTATATTTTACATAATCTGATCTATAGTCCTCCACATTTTATGAAATAATTTTTTTGTCCCTCACATTTTATAAAATGATTTTTTCATCCCTCACATTTCATAAAATTAATTTCTCCATCCCTCACATTTCAAAAAATGAATATTTCCATCCCTCACTAATTATGTATGTGAGGGAAACCCTAAAAAAAAATGTGTGTGAATTCATTTTGTTTAAACACATGTATATATTTATTTGATTTTGCTTAATAATACGAATAGCATAAATATATGTATATTTGATTTCACTTAACAATACGAATACCATATATTATACGTGATCATTTGATTTCATCTGATATTAGGTAGTAAATAATCTTGCATTCATTGTCAAGTTGGACAATATAGCTATTTTCGGTCAAAATACAATAAGAATATGCAAATTAAGGTTCTATTGGTAAATATTAGTCATAATCATACAAAAAGAGAAGATAGCCCACAAGTTGGACCCAATTACATACATGTGTTTATGCTAGGGGTGGGCAAAAAAATCCGAAAACCCGAAAACCCGAAAAACCCGACCCGATCCGCACCGTAAAATAGGATATCCGATCCGATTTCTGTTAGCAGATCAGATAGGGTCGGGTACCCTAACTATTCGGATTCGGATACGGATAGTAAAAGTAAAAACCCGCGGGTACCCGACCCGAGGTATAATATATAAATATTAAAAATATAGGGGTGATTGTATAATATTTTAAATTACTATTAACCCTAACCTAAATCAATCCATTGGTCTTCAGATTACAGCCGACACTTCCTCTCCCTCAGTTCATTTTCTCCTTCTCCTTCTCCATCTCTATCTCTTCAACCTTCAGCCGACAATCGACATCTCCTTTAATTTCTCTATCTCTTCAATTTTGTCAAGTTGAACTCAAGCCTGCAAGCCTCAAGCCTCAAGCAGACGATTCAACAGGGACTTTCGATTTCGATTTCTCAAGCCAACGCCGACCTTCAGGCTTCATTTGCAGGTTTTTTTTTTTTTTTGAGAATGCCGATTGAGCAAATATTGGAGCAACTAATAATTAGACATCTCTTTAGGGAAAAAAAATTAGAAAATTCAACCTAAAACAAGGTTGTAGGCAGAATGACAGATTACCGAATGTCTAAACTAAGAAAACCAAAGATGTGCCCACTACCCAGACATTATCGACCTTATCTATTTTTAGCATCGCATTTTGATGCTTTGTAGTTTGTATTTAGGCATCTTGTATAATATTGATTCAGATTTGGGCAATGTGAGGTATCAAGTTTTCTCCTAATTTCATATTGCTAAGGGTTGATTCCGTGAGGTATTTAGACTTTGGATTGTGATTGTATTATCCGTGGGCATTGTGAATTTTTTTCTCCTTTTTAGTGTAAATTAATTTGTGTGCTCTTCATTTGCTCTTGTTGTCTTGCTCAATTCCTTTTATTGCTTTTGTTGTGCTTTTCTTACTCTGATTGGTTGCTGATGCAAAGGAATATCGAATACATTTGTAACTGATGATTTAGTAATGAATTTAAGTTGGAGTCTAAAAAAAAAAAAAAGATGTCCAAGTGAGTTTTTTTTGGGTAGGGGCGGGTACCCTATGACCCGCCCCTATTTTTCGGGTATCCGAAAATCGGATACCCGATGATAATCGGAGCGGATTAGGATCAAAAAATTAGTGACCCGACATGTTAGGGTCGGGTCAGTCAATTGTCGTTCGGGGCGGGTACCCGACCCGTGCCCACCCCTAGTTTATGCTATTATTATTAAGCAAAATCAAATAGACATATACATGTGTTTAAAAAAATGTATTCACACACATAATTAGTGAGAAATGAAAATTTCATTTTTTGAAATGTGAGGGATGGAGAAATTCATTTTGTGAAATGTGAGGGATGAAAAAAATCATTTTATAAAATGTGAGGAACGAAAAAATTTATTTTATAAAATGTGGAGGACTATAGATCAGATTATGTAAAATATAATTTGACAAATTTACCCTTCAAAAATGATCACGTGCCTTGCACATGATGAATTCCAGCCAAAAATGATCGAAAACCTAGTTAGGGGCTAAATTTGTCCGATATGAATATGTAAGGGATATAAAATTACACTTTTAAAAGTGAAGGACGAAAAAAGTTATTTTACAAAATGTGAGGGACGTTTTAGACGATTTTCCCTTATTTAAAGTGTTTGTGAAGTTGCAACAATATTTGCAAGTGCATCCTACAGATGCACTATTGAAGAAATTGCCAAGTTTTCAAACACCAGTATTGTTGCCCTATCATGGTCATAACAAAATTCTATGCTTGTGTTACACTTTATTATTCACATGAAGTTAATGTTAAACATATGCCTTCTTTTGTACCCTTGTGGGTAAATATGTCATGAGATTAAAGGAGGTACTAATTTGTGTATAACATTCAACTTGATGGCTACACTTGGGCCATTTCGCATCTTTCTCAAAATTGTAATATGTCCTACATGCTTTGGAAGCATGATAGAATGTCTTACATTATTCTCTATATAATTGACAATTTCATTGGAAGTGTAAAATCCATCTTCATAAACGAAGTAAGAATATCTCCAATCTTGATTGAACAAAAGTTATTATTTGTCATGTTAATTTTTCTAACTATCTTTGATTTGTGAGTGTTATCTTCATTAATGAATGTTGGTGCTAAATAGTATCCTTGAGTCAGAATCTGGTACTCTTGTTGCATTTTCTTCTTTAGAAGTATTTCTTAGACATTCTTACTGTTTTTCAAGGTTGACATAATAGACTTAATACAGATTTTTGGTTAAATTTCACTTTGGACTCTTAAATCATGGACACATTCCCATTTTACTTCTTAAATTTTAATTTTGGAAACTTTATCCCCCCCCCTCCAAAGTAGGAAATCCATCCACTTTAACCCTTAAATTTCTACTTTAAAAACTTTATCTCCCAAATTATGAAATTAATCTCATGGAATTGTCAAAACTAACACAAGAATAGGCAAGTACTGCTCAAAGTTTAAATCTAAAATGGGATAGATTTCATACTTTAAGGGGTAAAGTATCCAACATCCAAATTTAAGAGTTAAAATGGGATTGCTTTCATACTTTAGTGGGTAAAGTGTTCAGAAATGAAGTTTAAGCATTAAAGTGTAAGTGCATCTATAGTTTAAGACTCCAAAGTGAAATTTAGACACAATTTTTTTTTTATGCATAAGTTTTCAGATTTTCATGTAATTGAACCGACCCTAACATCTCTCGATGTAAATCCTCCAAAGGTAGGATGTCAAGACACTTTTCCTCTAAAGTTATACTTTTCTTCTGATTTCTCTTCGTCAAAACCAAGCCTCAAGGCTCGAATATGAGAGCTTCTTTATGGTCTTCCATAAATGAAACTTAGATGTCGATATCGTTCAATTAGGGATATAACACTCAGAAGAATACTGAATTTTTACAAACAAAAACAAGAAATAGTAAAATTTTCCATGTTCTGCATGATTAACCGTAAGATTGGAAGAAGGGTTGGATTAGCTGGTAAAGTAGAAGGGATTGTAAGTAGAAAGTCTAGGTTCAAGACCTCTCATTTACTTAAAAAAAAAATTCTTGTAAGACATTAGAAGCATACGTGACCGACATTATTGATTCTAAGTTGATTAATAAAACAATTAATTTATTGACATTTTGTCAATGATTATTTGGTATCTTTCATTAATTGATGATTTATTAGTATTTCTGTTAATTGATATTTTCATCAATCAAATCAATTAATTAAGTCAGAAAATATTATTCTTATTGTAATTTATGGTACGATTTCTTTGATGGAAGAAAACACTAAGGATTTGATATTAACAAAAGTCTCTAACCTAATTTATAAATAGTCTGTAATAGTCTATCTATTCTATGATCTCTTGCTGATTAGGCATATGTTAGAAGCTCTCTTATTTAATAGCAGCATCTTCTAGTATTATTCCGTGCACGGGATTCAGCTGCAACTTGACAACAATGGTTGGATGTAATCTTCATCTGCAACTTGGCAACAATGGTTGGATCTAATCTTACTTTAATTTTCCGCTGTCTAGTGCATGTTATGCGACATATTGGTTTTAACAATTCCAACTATTTTAACTATTATACACAAAATGGAATTTCAATAAAAAAAAAATTCAATTCAATAGATATCAACAAGCGACTTTTGAGTAGCATTTGAGAAGGAAATTTTTTTGAACACGGCTGTCAAGTGAGTCATTCTATGTAACATTGAATTGCGACGAGTCTTGTTATTGATTGTCCTCTGTATTTGATTTCTTTTGAAAGGTCAAAATGGACAGCATTTGTTTTTGATAACAAGAACAATTTTATTCTAATATCTGCACTAATGGTAGCAAGTACATCAAATATGACACAAATACATAGATATGAAAATCAACTGATACAAGAGATCTAAAAGATAATAAGTCTGGTGATAATATTGAATCTCTAAGAGTAAATCTGATTTCTAGATTTGGTGTCTGGGATTTACCAAATATCTAATCAGTGAAAATGGACAGCTAAATTGTGAAATTGCGAAAGAGAGTTTGTAGCAACAGTCCACGAGAAAAAAGAGAATCCCACTTACAAAACATATCCTAGTCTGCTAGTCATCCTGCGATTCCTTATAGGCAAAGATAAGCACGAAAAATCCCCTATTAAGTGATTGACGAATTCCTTATAATAATGAGCAGACAGAGAGATTATGAACAACTACTATCATAAAAGGAATTTCAGCATTCATTCATCAAGATTTACAAAAGTGAATCAACAAAGATATGATGGGAATATTGGAATTGGAAAGTCCATTCTCTTTTATATATTGTTGCGTTAAAAGAGAGCAGATTGGATGTTGGACATGACAAATTGACGATTGGTTTTTTCTCTTGGATGAGACACCGAGCATGGCTTGCTTCTTGGAAGCAGAGGACAGAGAAATACAGTGCTTGAAAATTAACTTGAAAATCAGTAATGAAAATTGCGTTTGTTGTAGGTGAAAGTAGAGATTATAGGTGGAACTAAAAAATAAAACGTCCTATTATGCAGATCAAATGAGTTGGTGAACCTCTAATTTTGGTTTGCTACCTTCATAGTTCATAGATAATTAAGATTTAGATATTAATGATAGAGATGGCAAAAGGGACGGATGCCCATATACTTAGGTGGTTAACGAAACAAGGGAATATGTAGAGTGGGAGGTGGGGATGTAGGGACCACCTATCCCCACCCCCGGCCCATGATTTGATATTATATATATTAAATATAAAATAGATAATCTAATATAATTATAAATATGTGATATGAAATTATTAGTGTCATATTTTCTTGTAATAAACTAATATAGTCTTTCTTGTTAATTAATTGTGGTAAAATGATAATTTTGTTATGTTATTTTACTTCTTTTTCTTTTTCCATATGGCATGTTAGTTATAAAAAATGATAATCAATTTAGATTGTGTAAAATCAAATATAGAGAAATGAATTCACAAGATCAAAATAGTTTTTAAACTTTATTTAACAATGAATTTTTGGCTTAATATTTGAATGAGCGATTGATAAATTCATTACTAGTATTGTGTGTACATAAAAATAAAGTCAAGTAAAAAATAAAAATAGCGGCCTAGAGGGAGAGGGCACCCACAGGGGAGTGGGGTGGGGTTAGTGGGGGATGGGACAAGGGGTAGGGGTTGGAAACTTTTGGAAGAATATGTGATATGAAATGATTAATATCATATTTTCTTGTAATAAACTAATATAGTCTTTCTTGTTTATTAATTGTGGTAAAATTATAATTTTGTTATGTTATTTTACTTCTTTTTCTTTTTCCATATGGCATGTCGGTTATAAAAAAAATAATAATCGAGGAAAATTACTTGATTTTGTTCTTATATTGTTTTAATTGGTGAAAAGTTCAATTAGAGAGAAAATGAACTAAAAGCATGATGCGAAGAAGCAATGGAAAAGAAAAAAGTCAAGAAAAAGGGTTTGGCAGAGTTGACATATTTTCATATTTTGGCGATAACTTGAGCCATCAAAATCAAATTAAGATGATTATTGATTCAGTTTGAACCTAAGATAATGCTCTACAATTCTAATGAAACATTAAAGTTTGTTTCTCACGTTTTCAAAGTCAAAAGTCCAAATTATTGAATATAGTTGCATTGCAATATTCTTATGACTAATTCTCAGTATTTTAGATGTATATCAGTGTCCATACCTCCAAATGATATGATTCTTGTGGCATTGGAAAGCTAATTCGAATGGCTACAACTTTCATGTTTCGAGCAAGAGCTGATTATGCCTCCTTCATTGTGTAATTTGGCTTCAAAAGTGATTCATGAGCGGATCCATGACTGGCGCCTATCATCAAATTGGACTTCACATCGGACATCTTTAGATTCTTTTGTGTTTTGAGTTTGGCTTAGTGATTGGTGCCGGACATTATTGGAAAATTGTGCAAAAATGTGAATTTTCAACTTCAATAAAGTCTATTTCTACCTTGTTTGGGATATATCTTCGAGAAATTATAAATAGGGGTTCTCTAGATCGTTTTTAGAGGAGAAAACACTTGGTTAAACTTTACTTCATTCTTCCTACATATTTTCTTGAGAGATCAAGAAGAAGAGGTGAAAGAACAAAGAAGCAACCAACATGGGGATTGAAGTGGGACAATTGAGAAGTTTTCTTTACTTTATTCTCCAATATTATTGTTGTTGTTTCTTGAATTCTTGGTTTTAATGATGAATATATTGAACTAAATTGTTTTCAGAGTTAGGGTTTTGTGAAGGAGATTTGATTATTTATCTTAGTTAAAATCTTAACTTTTACCTCAATTTATTTATCTTGATTTAATTACATGTTTATGATTGGCCACTATAGAAGTGCTCTTAGGGTTTGTATTGAACTGAGAAAAGATTTATAATCATGCATTAGACAAATAAACATATTTAGTCTAATCACGAGACTAAATTAGGGTTTGTATGATGTAATTATATCACCTAAGATTTTAAGGGGTTTAATTAAATACTTATGATCTCGAAAGAGACGTGAGATTTAATTAGGTACAACTTCGATATATCGAGAGATAATCTAAGATACTTGCGTGTGATCCGTTCTTGACATGTTAGGAAATTAACTAGATAATCAATTCAAATTTTGGATCAAAATCTGAAATCCTAGTCTTTGCCAATTGTTTTCTTACCCTTATTTATTAGATTTGATTATCTATTTTCTTCTTTAATTAGTTAAAAATAAATCCTTTGAACTTTATTATTTTTCTATAATAATTAAAGTTACGGAAATTAACTAGTCCTTATGGGTTCGACCACTGGAATATTTTAGGTAATTTTATTACTACAATCGATTTTGCGTGCTTGCAGGAATTTGTTGATCAAGAAGGAAAGTGAATTAATTTGAATTACCTGTAAATGTGGGAAAATGAACAGCGCAAAATAATTTGCCTTCACCATCTGTGACAACTAAACTGAGAAATAAAATGGAAAAATAAACCTAAAACACATAGCCTGCAAGAATTGCCTCCATCATTTGTAGCAAATTCGTGCTGCGAAAAAGTGTATTTATGAAATAAACATGCTAGCTAGACCCCCTTTGAAACGGTATTATATTAAATTCTTTAACCGCGCGCGTGTTCAAAATCTACTTGCATGCCGGTTTAATAGTCAAACAACTTGCATGTTGATTCTATAAACAATCATATGGCCTTCTGCTATTTGTCCATTGCCACCATACTGGTGAGATCTTCTGATGATCAACATGAACCCTCCCATTAGCCACTCAAAAGCATAAAAATTAGTTGGAGTTGTTCTTTATGTCTAGCAATCATGTCACTTTAAACCCCCAGTATCCCACTTGTGTTTTAGCAATATATTTGGAATCTAAGCTTTCCACATAACAAAACCAAGGTAAGCCTCCACGTGTCATCATCTCTAGGGAATATCCACGTGGCTACATGGAAACCTCTGTCCATTCAGTAAATGATCTCTAGATGTCAACAGGAGACCTCGTTAAGGTTTTCCCGTTGATTGGAGTTTGATTTGACAAGATTCTTGCTTCAAATATAAGATGGGGAGTGGAGGGAGCTGAGCTGACCGTTCACTGATTTGTTTATAACCAAAAAAGGGCACTGTTTTGGAACATGAAAACTTTATAGCAAAAGCAGAATACAAAAGCAAACTAAGGTGGGCAGCTAATTGGCTCATCAAGAGACGAGAGTGGGGATGCACATGAAAAAGCAATTGCTTGCTGAGTAGACTATGAACATGCCCTACATGAAGCCATTTGCTCAGCTGTGGACTGGATGGACACACATGATACGACAGATCTATGCACATTTTAAGTCTCCAGGCTTGGGGATTGAGCAATGAACAATAATTAGTCTTCTGCTGGATCATATGTTAAGCCCGTATGGTATGGGTTTTTCAAGGTCCGTCATCGAGATTTGGTTAATCACTATATGAAAATATAGAATTTCGAGTTGGAATTGAAGAGAATTAGCCAATCACAGATACATAATATGCTAATCATGTGCTTAAACAATTAATATAATTACAATATTACATCACATCCCGCTATAAGAAGTCTCAAATGCCGAACCCAAAACGTTACTCATGGTTCAATTGTAATCTTATCCCTTGAGGGCAGTGATGAGAAAGTTTCAAATGTAGTGCTGCTAAATAATTTATAGAAGTTTGTGCTATACATATCAGTGTAACCCTATAAGTTTGTGCTATGATTATTGAATCTTTACTTCTATCCGCTTTGGTTTATTTGTTGAACCGTGATAGAATTCTAAATGCTATTTTTTTTTCCATAGTATAAGTGGTAGGTTTCGAATATAAAATCTCTCAGTTATATTCATTCCCTTCGAAATTCAAAGGTTCTTGATATCACATATCGTTAAAATTTAGTTAAATACATATACCTTTTTTGAAATGTACATATGATATTTCAGACGCGTAAACCAGTATGAAGAAGTTGATCAAATATGCGTGCAACCATTTAATATTTAAAAGTCTTAACAATTAAGTCAGTTTAACGTTAATGAGTTGATAAACTATATATACACACACATGAAAAGTTTATGCTTAGCGGTCATATGGCTTAACGATAGAAATAAATTAAAAGATAATCCAACTCTTTCATTTTTTAGATTTTAAAGATATGTTTATCGATTAAAGATATCATGATTTTCAATTGCTTTTAATAGGTGGACTCGTGTATATGTATGCTTTTGCAACACTACCCCTCGCCTCAAATGCCCAATCACATAGTTGCATAACATCGTACAGGAGTAGAATACTCAATAAGAGTGCTTTGTGATATGTCTTTTCAAGTCTAAAGACACGATCAAATCACCTTTAGTATCCAATGGATGCACCAAGTGGCAAGAGCTAATTTGCCATAACACAAGTATTCAGATGTCCGCAAGTAAATAGTATACTGAGTACTGACTAGAGTATATAAAATAAGAGGTTCTAAAGCATAAAAATAGCTTTGCTAATAAAAAATAAAGTTGCCTGCCAGTGACATTTCCTTGCCTTTTTGATTTTATTATTATGGAGAGAGAAACAAGAATCCAGCGAGGATGTTTATAAAGTTGGAAGCCATCTAGAGGAAGATTTGAGAGTTGTTTTAGTCGCAGCTGAGGACGAGAGGGAGAGAGCGCGGCAACCTCGAAGCTAGTCCAAACTAGTGGGAGGTTGTTTGCAGAAACTGCAACCAAAAACAGCAGACAAGAACAAAAATTTCACAAGGAAAACGGTAGAAAGAGGGGTTGAAAATCAGTTGATACATAAAAAAATATGGCTCGTGGAAAGATTCAGATGAAGAAAATCGAGAACCCTGTTCACAGGCAAGTCACCTTCTGCAAGCGTCGTGCAGGGCTTCTTAAGAAGGCTAAGGAGCTCTCTGTGCTGTGCGATGCTGAAATTGGCGTCGTCATTTTCTCCGCTCATGGAAAGCTTTATGAACTAGCCACCAAAGGGTCTCTCTCTCTTCCCCTTATCTCTCTCGTGCAAATTTTCTATCCTCTGAATCTATCCTAGATTAGGTTGATTGCACAAATATAGCTTAGACGTATTGCCTTGATTCTTAAATAGTAGACATTTTCTTGACTTTGGAGTTTTATTCCGTGCCAATTTCTATTCCACTCTTTATTTTCTCATCATTTTTCACTTTTATATGAAATACGATCATGAATAGACAATATAGTATATTCGCACGTATCAATAAATCAGAAAATATAGACATGGAAGTGACACAAAAGCAGGATACAAGACTAGAGGCCGTTGATTTGTGCAAACAACTTAGGCTAGAAATGCAGATGCTTGCATGCATGCATGTGTGTATATTGACCTGTTTTTGGGTAGAATATTCCTTAATAGTTAATTGTTTTCTTTTTCATTTTTTTCCCCCTTTCTTCTTTGTTTTGCTGCTAAAGAACCATGCAAGGCTTGATTGACAAGTACGGCAAGACTTGCCGGGGAAGAGCTCCGGCTGAGCAAGCCAAAGAAAAGGAACCTCTGGTATGTATATTCCTTCCACGTGTTGGCTTTGTTTCCACCTAGTTTTGAGTTGTTTTTTCTCTTTGCGTGCATATATCCCCTCTGCCTATTCCATGACGTTTTGGTGGTCGCAAGAATATGCAACTTTCTGTGAGTTGTAACTGAATGCTCATCATCTCGATTCTGTCTAAAATTATTTTACTTTTGGTTTGAATTTGTGTGTTAAGAATCTGATGCTGCTTCTAGCTTTCGTGTTCATGGTAACAGTAAATTTTATCTACATCAATACAGCCAAGACAGGTAGCAGAATTGTCACACTCTTTAGGCAACTTTTTAGAGACAGAACTTTATGGTCTGCTTTATGTCTCCCTTAATTGCGTGTAAAAATGTAAACCAGATAAACATGCATATGAATATTCTTAGCTTTTGTGCTGTTTATCAATGCTAACATCCAATGTTGATCCAATTAATCATCCTGCTTCCTGTCCTTTTGACTGGAAAACCAGTTGTTCGAATTATTTAACACATAGAGAGATAAAGATCATAACTAGGAAGCTTCATATAACTGTGGAAGAAATTATTGACAACTTGGCTTGCTAGTCGGTGAGAGCTACGTGTATGAAAGCATAATTAAATTAAAAAAAAAATTAATCACGATTCTCAAAATAAAAGAGCTTAAGATAATAAAAAGAATGCATGCCACCATATTACTCCTGTATGCTTTCTTCTTGCTCCTATATATTCAAATTAAATAGGAGTCAACATCTTGCTGAGGTTGTGGTGGTATATATATATATTTTTTATCTAACCAACCAAGTAAGAGTGGGAAGAATATAGTGACAACTACATATATATATATCCTGGTTTCTTCCCTCAACGTACTACAAATGATGGTACCTAAAAAAAATAAAGATGCTGGAATATATTGTTGAATTACTTACTGTAGGGCATTAGGGCTATGAGGTATGTGGAGAATGACAATTTCACTAGGCAAATTCATTGCCCTAGTTGTCAATATTAGTTTCATTTTTGGTAATTCACCAGCCAAATTAACTGCCTAACTTCTTGATTTTAGTTTCGTTTTCTAAATAAAGTCTAATTAAGGTGCTTTGATGTTGAAATTATAATTAATTAAGAAACTCGATCGCAAGAATTCAATTTTATGTTCTATAAATAAGTAACAGATCGATTATTGGCTGTTCATCACTTCTGTCTATCTGAACCAAAGCATATCCCTTTCAGATAGGGCATTTATAACATATTTTTGTAAAAATATGCTTCCCTTTGGAAGATATATTGAAGTTGGAAAAAGTTGAAGTATCTCTTAGATTTGTGGAATAAGCATAAATATCTGCTGTAGGACCCAAAAGACGAGATTAGCAACCTAAAGCAAGAGATTGAAGTCCTCCAGAAAAGTCTAAGGTAAAGTAAATTCTTCTCTCCTCAGAGTTGAATTTACAATTTATAAGTAGCTGTCTTTTGGTCAATAAACCTATGTAATGGTTTCCTTTTATTAATTTTATGCACAACTTGAGCTATACTGATGCCGTATTTATAACTGTGTACTTATCCTTTCCTTTCTAATACGAGTCTGCTAAAATGTATTATTCTTCTGTAGAAAGGTTCCATCTAGGTGTCTTATCAATTTTTCTTATGCAGATTTCATGATTTTGACTTGTATGCTTGGTAGGATAATGGATATATTAATCTAGGTTAACATATGTGATCAACAAAGTGCTTTTAAAATATGCACAGGCATGCATAACTAATCTACATTGGGTTCGATGAACAATTGTGGAACCGTTTCTCTAGGTACATGTCTGGAGGAGGAGCTGGGACAATGACCTTAGATGAACTGGATGTACTCGAGAAACACCTCGAAACTTGGATATATCATATACGTTCGGCAAAGGTAAATGCCATACATTTCCATAGGAAAATAGAGAATTTGAACAGCATGCATCATTAATAGCAGAACTGAGCTTAATAATTGATTACCATTTTTTTTTATGTCATGTTCAGATGGATATCATGTTTCAAGAGATCCAGTTGCTGAAGAATAAGGTACCTAGAATTTATCTCTCATTCCAAATTTTGATTCGATAATTAATTGTGATTCTTATGAAGAATTTGTGTATTATGAAATCTTTACATAACCATTTCTTGGTTACAAAAGAAAATAAAACCGTTTGATTCACTATAAGAAGTAATAGTAAACAACTAACACCAGAATTAATTACCTAGAACTCTAATGTGCTTTTAATAGTAGTCAAATTTGAACATAGAAAAGATGTACTCTTGTTATAGTCAAATTTGGCGGGATTAGAGTATGACTACCCCAAATGTTCAGGGGGCTAAAGTGTGATTAACCCTTTATTGATTTGTGGTTTTTGCTTCTCTTGCTTTAGTTGAGGGGGATTAGTGGTTGGTTTGGACATCATTTAATTGAACCAAGTAGTAACCATTAAAAGAAAAGATTTGCAAAATAACTAGTGGTTTCCTAGAATTTGTATTGTGAACTTGTATGAGTTGCAGAAATTTTTGGGGCCAAGTACCAAATTCTTGTAAGTGATCTATTTGTAGACTTCTTCGAAACATCAAGCATCCATTTACATACATATATACATATACATATACATACATATATATATATATATATATATAGGATTTATTTTTCTTACAGTATTAGTGTATATACTGACAAGATTGGATAAATGTCACGTCATCTGAATTTGAATTTAAACATCAAATTTTGTATATAAAAGAATGTTAGTATATAAAAGATTATCTATATATATATATACAAAAGGAATCTCAACATTGTCCACAAAGTTTAATGTTCTGCCTTTCGGCCTTCAGTCCACTGTGTATGCACGCACCACTTTACGCCTACAGAACCACTAGATTCAGCTCTAGATTATCGGTAATCATCCAAATTCCTTCCTTTTATCTTTATCTTTCCTTCTCATTCCCCTTTATTTGATTTTCTTTGTCTTTATACTCCTTCTAAACCCTGAGAGAGTTTGTCATGGCCCACAACAGTAATTGCAAGGGTAAAATTGTGCTGGTTTCCAACTTTCGGTATGATTTAGAGCCCGAGAGGTTAAAATTATGAATGCATGATGTGGTTTTGGGGCTTAAGCTTAAGCACAGGTTTTATGTGTATTTTTTTTTAGTACAGATGGAAGTTTTTGAATTCCAAATCTCTCATTTACACTGCCATCTACAGTAAAAAAAAATGCTAATAGCACATAAAATCCCATAATTAAGCTTAAGCCTTGCAATTACTGGGAACTGAATGAAAAACGTTAAAGAAGAAACGAGATTGGAGAAGGGCAAGGAATGACAGTAGACAAAAATTACTGAACTAAATTCCATCTTTGCCCAATTAGACCTGAAGTAGCTAGACACAATGGAAGTGAAGGGTCATACTACTTCAGGTACTACTTATTTTGCATAGTAAGGAGGGAATTTGAGT
Organism: Coffea arabica; assembly: GCF_036785885.1. Lineage (NCBI taxonomy): Eukaryota > Viridiplantae > Streptophyta > Magnoliopsida > Gentianales > Rubiaceae > Coffea > Coffea arabica. The sequence continues at coordinate 10,820,424 of NC_092329.1, read as the reverse complement.
ACAATATCAATTCACAAACAACTAATAGTAACACCAACTTTTATTGGACTTGGTCAATATCACGTCTAATTATTTTAGCTAATTATACATTTTAATTTTAGCTAATCAGGTTTTACGACGTTCTCATTTGTTTTTACATGTTCAAATTATGAACTTTTTAATATCCAAAAAATTCATTCCGTAATCAACCAAAAAAAAATAGTTTTCGTTGATTCTGATTGTTCTCTATAGTGACTTTCTACAATCAGATTTTACAAAATCTAAAGCAATCGAGAACGACGCCTTATTATTTTCCTAAGAAACTGAAACGGGTTCTGCTTTCTCAATTGCAGGAGGGAATACTGAAAGCAGCTAACAAGTACTTACAAGAAAAGGTAATGAAATGGATACCCAGACAAATATGCAGAAGTGGTGCTCTTTAACTATCTGCCCGATAACATTTTCTTTCGTGATTTTGCAGATGGATGAACAGCATAGTGTTACTGACATGGTGCCGCTGCTGACTGCTGCTGCTACTAACATTCAATATCCACTAACTGTACACAGTGAGATATATCAGTTCTAATTTTGAGTGCTTTTTGTGTAATGAGTATTTAACTGCAGACTAGTGTTTCGCCTCTTGAGACTTGGTGATTTCAGAGAATAAGTTTGGGCTTTTATTGAACCTTCTTGTTGCATGTATAAATCCAAGTTTGTATATTTCTTTTACATCAAACTTTAAAGAGTTGATGTTGGTTTGTAGTAGCATAATAAAAATGAGCATGTGTGGTACATGTTCCCTTTTTAGTGTTTTGATAGTTCAGGTTCTAATTTTCAGCACCACTTGATTAGATGATAATTTTTTTTTTCTTTTACAGAAATCCTATACTACATGATTCATTCTCTATATAAGACAACGAACACTATAATAAAGAGTTCAAATTGCAACATCAAAATGCAAAAATTAAAAAAGAACTCATAATTTCTGGTTATTTTTATAAGACAATCATTTGACAAAAAGATAAAACAATAGTACTATGAGCAAGGAACAAGACAATTCAATTCAACAAGGAAAACTGCTATATAGAAGGCATAATATCATGAGCAGTATGTATATATATATATATATATATATATATATATATATATCGCCACCAAATGTATCATCAAAACATCACTTCCTATATGGAGTGCCATCTCAAAATGTTTCTTTGAAAAAAGGGCTTACTATATCCTAGTGAATTTTTCATTTCCCTGCCTTTTTTTTTGTTTCTTCTGCCTCCAGCACCATCACCCATGCCAGCCACCAAATCCACCCCAACTCTTTGCAGCACTTTTTTCACATCCCCTCCTCCACAACTCAACCCTTCTAGCTCCAAGATAAGAATCCAGGTGCACTTCTTCCTCTAAATCTCTTCTCCCATAAACAACACCAAATCTACAAAACAGTTTTGAAGGCCAATCGTTAATGTTTTTATTTTATCATATGTGTGTGTGCGCGCGCGCAACTTCAATTCTCAAGAACGGCCAAACTTTAAGATCAACCAATATTTATCAATTTGGCTACCAATCAATGAGCATATACTATCTTGACTTAAACATGCGAGGATGGTTCTCTTTAAATGTTTTATCTTTGTTCGTTCGAAAATTTTTGGGGAGCAAGGAACAGGAAAGGGATAAAGAAAATGTTGGAGATTGAGAGTTTTATGTGGATTCTTGACACTGTAATACTCAAATTGTGGACTGGAGGCAGAAAAGGAAGAGATTCAAAACAGCAGATTATTAAAGTGATAAAAATGGAAGTAGGACACATCATTAGTCCACAAATGCATTACATGTAGGAGATGATACGTTGGTGAACCAAAATAGTGGTGACACATATCATTTCTCTAATATCATATACTTCTTGTCTAAGGTTTCTCTCAATGGACCTCTAAAATTCTCACTAATCTTTCCTAATTTTTATTTCTGTAACATGCCCTATGGGAAAAAGAAAGATTAGAGAATTCATTTGAGTTGAGAGAATATATTTTGATTCCACATTTGCCCTTTTTGTTTTCCCACTTGTTACACAATTTTGTTATCACAATCTGTATCAGGATGAATAAAAGGTTTAAAAGCCAAGAAAAAATTTTGTAGGGATTGTTAGTTTAATGCAACATAATATAGCAGGTTCAACTATTTAGCACATTATTGTTGCAATAGAAATGGTTATTTAGATGATTGGAACTGCATATTATGGAACTAGTAGTGAAATAGAAACATTGATAAGAAGGTCTTGAAAGTACAAAATTGAGAATTGGATACCATGTCCAAGTTTAATAGGAAAGTCATACAATTCACCAACATCTTCCAATATTATAGAACGAATTAATATTGTGGATTCAATTGCATGGCCGCAATAAAAAAAAATATATATATATATATATATTAGAGCCAAATTAAAAATTTTAAGAGGAAAAGAAAATCCAAAGCAAGCTGTAATTCTGCTATAGAAAATGCAGACTTCTTCTAGTAATTTGAAGGTAAAATAATTGGGTGAACAATTTGAACCAATGTGGTAGATAGATTTGGGTCAAGAACACAAAATCTTAAATTGGTACTAAAATTATTGGAGCATTTTCATTAAGGACATGTATAACTTATTCACTTTAAAAAAACATAAAGGGATAATTTCAGAAACCTCCCCTGAGGTTTCTAACAATTTCACTGAGCTCCCCTAAGGTTTGAAAAATTATACATGCCTCCCTTGTCATTTAAAATAACAATTTTACCCTTAAATATTTTAATGAAATTCTCTTATTTGGTATGCTTATCCTTAGAATGAGTTTTGAATTATTTTTTCATTCTTATTTTTTTAAATTTTTTGTCAATAAAACTGTAGAACTACCACTATTGCCTCTAGGTGACTATTATAACCAAATGTCGAACTAGTGATTTTTTTTATGAGTTAATTTTATATTAATCCAATGTTTTTGCTGATCTTTGTTTTCTATTTTTTGGTATTAAAATTAATAATAAATAAAAAAGAAATAGTCCAAAAGCACTGCTAAATTATGATAATCCCACTACTTCAAAAATTTATAAATTCTAAATGAATTATTTCAACATTTTCTTTTCTGTCTTATAAATCTAAATCCATAATAAAATACCATAAAAATATCATATCGTAGTAATAAAATTATTATTATAGTTGTTTATCAAATACTCCATCCGTCCCAAAAAGTTTATCACTTTTTGGGAATTGGAATATTTTTCAATAGTAGACAAGAATAAGAGATAGCTATCTGTAATTCCTAAATTATCCCCGCCAAATGGTTGATGCAAACTAGTCAACACTTTGGGCCCACTACATTATTAAAGCTACACTAACTTTTTGCTTATTTTGCACTGCACGCGCTAGTAAACATTGGCTAGTATCAGCCACGCACTTCAAAGCGTGCCTTGTTCTTTTGACAATTTATGCTGGACCCACATATTTAAAGGTAGTGTCAGAAGGGTAAAATTAGAAGAAGGAGAAAAATTCATTTGCCATTTTAGGTATGTGACAAACATTTTGGGACAGATCAAAATGGAAAGCATGATAGTTTCAATGGGACAGAAGGAGTAGTAGATATGGATATGAAAACTTTGTCACATTTTCCTTATTATCATACTAAATAATCTTATAATTGTATAAAAAAATAAATTAAAACTCATTTCACAAGGGCTTTTTTAGGTCTTCATTTCAAAAATTGTCCAAGTCAATATTATTTTAAGGTTTTGCTACTAAAACTATTAAATCAAGGGAGGTAAGTATAATTTTTCAAACCTTAAAGGTGCTTAATAAAATTGTTAGAAACCTCAGGGGAGGTTTTTGAAATTATCCCAAACATAAAAGAAGACAAATTTTTCATGGCAGAACATTTCCCCAATTAAGCTTAAGGCAATAAGGGCAAAAGCTTACAGGTCATCGATCTGGCAAGGGGAGCGTTGCGCAGCCGCAAATCACATGGTCGAACCAATGGGTAAATAATTGTTATGAACTGTAATAGTTAATCTGCATTAGCAGTGGGTAATTGCTCAATTTGGGAAGATTCAGAGATGAGAAAGGAGAGAAAGAGAGAGACTCGGAGAGAGAGAGAAAAAGAGACTGAGAGAATGAAAACAGATTCTTGTTATTTCTTATCTGATACAAGTCAGTGGGTCCCATTAATACAATCCACGTGATAAGCCACTAACTGACTAAACTAACTTTTAAATCCTCCAATTAATCAAACGACATCGTTTGGCTTTTCCCCCAAATTACAATTTCTGACCCAATTACCCGCCAACCTAACAATTCCTCTCCCATGGAATCAGACTTGTCCTCAAGTCTGGAACTCAGGAAACTGATTTTCAATAAAAGTCTTGTCCTCCCAAGAAGCTTCATCGTAGCTTAGGTGATTCCATTTAATCAAGAACTGAATGACAGGCTTCCCTTCACGCATGACTACTCTCCTCTTCAGTATAGTTTCTGGCTTCAGTGGACATTGATCATATTCATCCAGCTCCGGTAGGTCAGGGGAGCTGTTGTGTAGTGGCCCCAGCTTTTTCTTTAATAAGGACACATGGAACACAGGATGTAGTCGTGCCCCTGGTGGTAGTTTGAGCCTATAAGCTACCGCTCCAATCTTCTCCTCCACCTGAAATGGCCCATAATATTTTGCTGACAATTTAAGACACTTCCTCACAGCTACAGTCTGTTGCCTGTATGGTTGCAGCTTTAAGAATACCCAGTCCCCCACAGAAAAACTCCTCTCAGTCCTGTGTTTGTCTGCATAGTGTTTCATCCTTTGCTGAGCCTTTGCTAAGTGTTCCTTAATGCAACTTGAGATTCTGTTCCTCTCTTGGACCATATTGGTCACAGCAGGTACCATTGAATCCACATAGGGTCCCAATGGTAGTGGTGTAGGTTTGTAACCATACAAAGCTTCAAAGGGAGCCATGTCCAAGCTAGAATGATAAGTGGAATTATACCACCACTCTGCCATAGACATCCATTTACTCCACTGTGAAGGAAGTTCCCCTGTCATGCACCTCAAGTAGCTCTCAACGCACTGATTCAGCCTTTCACTTTGACCATCCGTTTGTGGGTGATAAGCTGATGAGTAGTGCAGTCCTACTCCCACTGCCTTGAAGAGCTCCTTCCAAAACACACTGGTGAAGATCTTGTCTCTATCAGTGATGATAGATTCTGGTAACCCATGTAACCTGTAGACATGATCTAGGAAGACCTGAGCAACACCTTTGGCTGTAAAGGGGTGAGTGAGCCTGATGAAATGTCCAAACTTAATAAACCTGTCAATCACTACCAGAGCAGTGTCATATCCTTGTGACTTAGGGAGTTTCTCAATAAAGTCCATAGTAATGTGCAGCCATGCTCTATTGGGAATTGGAATTGGTTGTAACAGCCCAGGGTAAGGAACATGTTCAGATTTGTTCCTTTGACAAACCTCACAGTTTCACACATAGTTTATCACTTCCTGTTTCATACCTGGCCAGTAGAATAGAATTTTGAGTTTCTGCCAGCAATTTTGTTGACCAGAGTGCCCTCCTATAGCTGAGTCATGTAATGCCTGAATTATCTGATTCTTGATGTTGTTGGCATTCCCTATATAGATCCTTCCTTGATATCTCAGGATTCCATCCAACCAGGTATAGTCAGCATGTGAATTAGAGTCTAGAATCAGTTGACTCACAATGTCTTGACAATGTGAATCACCTTCATAGCTATTCTGCAACTCCTCAATCCATCCAGGCTTGACAGATGAGATAGCTAGACAGGATCCCTTCACTTCCAACTGTGCAGATTCATGCCTTCTGGATAACGCATCTGCCACTTGATTGTCAGTTCCTTTCTTATACTGTATTTCATAATCTAATCCCATTAGCTTCGTCATCCATTTGTGTTGAATGGCAGTGTTCAATTTCTGGTCCAAGAGATACTTCAGTGACTGATGATCAGTCCTGATAATGAAATGACTTCCCAACAGATAATGCCTCCATTTAGTAACAGCCATAACCAAAGCCAAGAGCTCCTTCTCATAAACTGAGAGCCCCAAATTCTTGGCTGATAAAGCCTTACTCAGAAAAGCAATGGGATGTCCTTCTTGCATTAATACTGCCCCAATTCCTCCCCCACTAGCATCTGTTTCCACTACAAAGGATTTTTGAAAATCTGGTAGCTGAAGTACTGGAGCTGAACACATTAACTTCTTCAATTTATCAAAGGAGTCTTGTGCTTGACTGTTCCACTTAAAGTTGTCTTTCCTTAACAGTTCTGTGAGTGGTTTACATACAATGCCATAGTGTTTAATAAACCTTCTATAATACCCCCAAAAACCCCCTCAGCTCCTTGACTGATTGAGGCATAGGCCATTGGAGAATACTACTAATTTTTGAGTGATCCATACTGACACCCTTATCAGTGATGGTATGCCCCAAGTAATCTATCCTTTTTTGAGCAAACGCACATTTAGGCTTCTTTACATAGAGCTGGTGTTTCCTTAATACTTCTAGCACAGTTCTTAAATGTTGTATGTGAGCATCCAATGTAGGACTATACACCAGGATATCGTCAAAAAAAACCAGTACAAATCTCCTCAAGTAAGGTTGGAATACCTGGTTCATAAGTGATTGGAATGTGGCTGGTGCATTGGTGAGCCCAAAAGGCATGACCAGGAACTCAAAGTGTCCACAGTGGGTTTGGAAGGCTGTCTTGTAAGTGTCCTGAGGCTTAACTCTGATCTGATGGTAACCTGCTGTGAGATCCAGCTTGGTCTTATACACAGAACCAGCTAGTTCATCCAGTAGCTCATCTACATTAGGAATGGGAAATCTGTCCTTAATAGTCATTTCATTTAACCTCCTGTAATCCACGCAGAACCTCCAAGTTCCCTCTTTTTTCTTAACCAACAGCACATGGGAGGCAAATGGGCTATTACTGTGCTTGACTACCCCTGTCTGAAGCATTTCTGCCACCTGCCTTTCCAGCTCCTCCTTGTGACAGTGAGGGTATCTGTAAGGCTTCAGTTTGAAAGGTTGTGCCTCTGGCTTGAGAGGAATTTCATGGTCTACACTCCTGCTAGGAGGTAAAGAATTTGGTTTCTGAAATACATCATCATACTCCTGTAGTAGTCTTCCTACTTCCTGTGGTATAGGACCTGCCCCTTCTTCTGTCTTACTTTTACAGTTCAATGCCAAGCACATTTGCTTTTTATACTCAATAAACGTCCTCAAATCCTTACCCCTGATCAAGTCCATATCACAGTCTTCTGCCTATCCATGCAAGTGAACTTCATTTCCCTGGTTATGTAGTGATATCTTGAGTCGTTGGAAATCAAATGTAATGGGACTGAAGTGTGTCATCCAATCTACTCCCAGTATTATATCCCATCCTCCTAACTCCATCACCTTCAAGTCAAACTTGAAACCATGTTGATTAATCTTCCAGTGCACATTAGGACAGATGGCATTACTGGACACACTGGTTCCATTTCCCATGATGATAGAGAATGGTTGATCCACCCATTTGTAGTCGATATCCATTCCAATAACCAGTTCACTGTTGATATAACTGTCGGAGCTCCCAGTATCTACCAATATAAAAACCTTTTCACCATCCAGGATGCCTGTCAATGTAATTGTCTTCATTTTCAGTGATTCAGATAGAGCATGCAAGGACAGTTCCATGGTTTGACCAGGATTTCCTGTCTGTTCATCCTGTTCTCCTAATGCATCTTCAAACACAGCATCTTCCTCATCATCTAACAGCAAGCAATTTACATGTCCCAACCTGCATTGGTGACCTATGGTGTATTTCTCCCCACACTTGAAACACAGACCTTTACTTCTCCTGTATTGCAGCTCTTGTGCTGAGATCTTCCTGAATTCCTTAGTGTCCTCCTGTGGTCTGGTGCTGAACCTAGGACTTTTTTGGTTATTGTTGACAGGAACCTTATAGGTGTTGCTGCCTACTGCGGATGCGTTTCCCCTTGTCATTCCAAATCGATTTTCTCCTAGCTGTCTAGAGCTCTCCTTGGAACCTTTACTCTGTATTTTGAGTGAGTACTCTTGCCACTGAGACAACTCAAAGGCTTCAGTTAAGGTAGTAGGTTTTAGCATTCTGATCATAGGTTTGATTTCCTCCTTTAATCCACTGATGAAGCTAGAAATGAAATAGTTTTCATCCAGATTTCTATTCTTAATCAACATCAATGGTTTCAATTCCTCAAATCTTTCCTGATATTCTTCCACACTACCTTCTTGGTGCAGTTTATTAAATTTTTCCACAACATCCTTGCAAGTGCTGTCTGTGAACCTTTTGCACAGCAGATCTCCAAACTCTATCCAGCCTAATCCAGGTTTCTCAATTTTTACCCCCTGGAACCACCTATCAGCCTTGCCTTCTAGGTACATCTCTATTACTTCCACTCTCTGGTTTTCCGGAATATGATAGTTCATAAAGTATTTATCACATTTGCACAACCACTCTCTAGGATTTTCTCCAGTAAATTGCTGTAAATCTATCTTAGGAGGATTAGGTAGTTGAAACTTACTCCACTCCTTTCTGCAGGTAATCTGTTGGTCTCCTTCAGGCTGTAATTTCTGATGAGCTGGAGGTGTAGGAAGAAGTGGCGTCTGGTCCACCATTGTCCTTTCCTCTCTATCCGTGGTTTTGTCCTTCGCAGCAGTCATCCTTGACAGGAGTGCATTGAACTTCTGATCCAACGAATTGCTGAGGTTCTGTTCCATTCCTGTCAACAGATTCACCATTCGCTTGTTGTTTTCTTCCAATTCCAGCTTCAGATTGTCCTTCAGTTGTTGTTGCTCTGATCGTTGGGAGAGCAGAGATTCCATCAGTTCTTGGAGCTTGACCTCTTGCCTTTTTACTTGCTCTTCCAATGATCTGAATCGCGTACCTTCTACCATGGAATTGTCCGTACTCCAAGGATCTAAGCTCTGATTACCAATTGTTATGAACTGTAATAGTTAATCTGCATTAGCAGTGGGTAATTGCTCAATTTGGGAAGATTCAGAGATGAGAAAGGAGAGAAAGAGAGAGACTCGGAGAGAGAGAGAAAAAGAGACTGAGAGAATGAAAATAGATTCTTGTTATTTCTTATCTGATACAAGTCAGTGGGTCCCATTAATACAATCCACGTGATAAGCCACTAACTGACTAAACTAACTTTTAAATCCTCCAATTAATCAAACGACATCGTTTGGCTTTTCCCCCGAATTACAATTTCTGACCCAATTACCCGCCAACCTAACAATAATATAATAAGATAATTACTGAACTGGTGGTTGAATTGGGCAGGTATTTGGTTTTTTCACCAATCGAACGGTTAGGTGGTTGACTTTTGAACAGATTTCTTTCTTATTTAATTCAACCATATAAACTAGTTCAATTAAGTGGTCGGTTCATTGGGCTGATCTATTAAATCACTAGATTGGGTCGAGTTAATAATTACGAGTAGTCAACTAGTCATGGATTGGAAATATTTGTCCTCATTTGACTGAGCGAGTAATTGCATATCAAATACCCTCTTATTCTAATTGAATCAAGATAAATGTTGCGGGTTTCCGGATCACCGGTTCTTTTATTTTGATAATAATGTTTTTCTTTTTGTCACCTCCAATGATACATGCAATCAATGAGCCATTGTACCTTATACTTTAAAACAAATTGACAACCGACTCTCGACTCTCTTTAAGCGAGTTGGCCATCAAGTGAAGCATAAAGTATAGATTTGATTACAGGTTAAGGATTCAAATATCTGTATCTGCTCAACACGAGATTGCATTAAAAGTAAGAATCTTAATACATTTTCAAAGCATTCTTTACCTGGCTCGAGTTCTTCTCATTCAATTGTTTGGACAAGTAATTTTTTCAGAAATATTTTTTACTTGCATAAAAAATAAGCTTTTTATTATATTTTTTCCTTCTAACTATTTTCTTTATCTCACATACATCATATTATAAATAAAACTACAGTGTTATTAAAATAATTCTTTCTTCCGCATAAGAACCAATCTTGAAGGCAAGAGAAAATGATAATATTAGCATTCCTCAAAACATTTCAAGCACTCCTTAAAACTTCATCTACTAAAGAAAAGAAGGACTGCCTGATGTTTTTTTTTTTTTAAGAGTTCTAATACCATTTCCTTTTTTTTAACTCAACCGTACAAGGTTAAATAATATCCGATGGTTGTTTATGTCTAATGTCTCCACCATTAAGCTAGAATTCAAGAAACCTCAACCCCCTTTTTTTTTTCCTTCGAAGCATGAGAACTTTAGGATCCCTTTCATACATGTGAAATCCAACCAGGCAGCTCACCACTAACTCATCTTCTGCTACTAGTGGGCCTATTGGGCTGAATACGTTGTTAACATAGAACACATCGAGTTCGCTTAGGTGCTTTACTTTTTTCCTTCGAAGCATGAGAACTTTAGGATCCCTTTCATACATGTGAAATCCAACCAGGCAGCTCACCACTAACTCATCTTCTGCTACTAGTGGGCCTATTGGGCTGAATACGTTGTTAACATAGAACACATCGAGTTCGCTTAGGTGCTTTACTTGATAGTTTGAGACCGTCACCTTATCAGCCTGTTAACGATCACCGCAACAACATCTTCCAAAATTTTCCTTTTCTTTTCCCTTTCAATTACCCAATAATTATAAAAAAAAAAAAAAAGCATCATATAAAACACCGAGATTTAGGCAGGGTTTAATTGGAGACGTCACCAATGGCTTCCACCCTTGAAATCGAAGCGCGGGAGTAAGCTTCTCTCTCTGTTTTTCCTCTCTCTGTTTCAATGAATAATTTCTTTTTTACAAAGCTGTTTATTTATTTAGGTTAAGATGTGTAATTGATTGTATGAATGGCTTATGGAAATTGGTATATATTTTTGTTATTATTACTGAGTAATTGAATTCAAAACCCTACCTGAGTGATTCTGTAATGTGACCTACACAATTGGGAGTTTCAGCCTTTTTCATGTATAAGGTTTTTTTTTTTCCTTCTAAGTTAAAGCTTAGGTTTTTAGCTTGAGTTTTGAGTTTCTGAGTCCGCGGATTTAGGTAGGGGAATCTTTTTTAAAGACTCATTTGTACAATTTTTAGTCAAAGAAGCACAAAAGTTTAATTTGGCATGGGCATGTTGGATAGCTGCAGGGTAGCATTTTGGGGGTTCTTTCCCTCTTTGGTCCTGGAAAAATGAGATTAGTTACTAGCTGTCTGCATTCTGGAGCATTTGAACACTCTTGCATTTTCATAATTACCTAAAAAGTCGAGTAATATTTGGGCTTCAGTTAGGGGAAAAAAAAGGAATTAGTTGCAGCTCTTTACTATTGCTGTTGATAATGAAGCAGCATAATGGTGTTGTTCAGGTTGTCAAAATTTGTGGACTTTTACTCAGATAGCTATTGAGATTTATTAGGTTAGACAATTAGACATTCAGGATTAAAAGCTTTTTTGTTACTAATACTTTATGTTGTGGTAATATGTTTAAGAAATTTTTAAGGTATGTAAGGATTGACAGGTAATTTGATGAAGTCCTGGAAATGCATGTATCATGGATTTGCTTGTTTATTTATTTGCTTATAGTTTCTTAAGTATAATGATGCTAAGAAAGAGTTCCTTAACATGTTGATGATAATTACATAAATAAATCTTGGTGAAGATTGTTTGCTTTGGAGGGATCCCAATAGTCTTTGTGTGATGAGGTTTACCTGTTAGGGGTCCTAAGAGGAAATATCTGGCTTGATTTGAGCTTTGTTTATAATTTATAGACAACAAAACATGCTGCAAATGAAAGTGGAATTGCTTAGTTTTTTGTTAGATGGGCTGTATGTTGAGGATAATTTTCTGGCCTGTAGTCCACTTGCAAGTTTTTTTCTCCCTCCGCGCCCCATCCTGGCCCAGAAAAGAAAATTAAGAAGAAGAATTGAAGGTACATATTTTTGCCTTCTTAAAAAATGTTGAGCATGGCAGAAAGATAGGTTAGTTTCTTAACTTTTTTGATGATCATTTTTTAACTTCATCAGTAAAAAACATGAGCACTTGTTTGATCATTTTTGTCAATCATTTGGTTCTTATTTTTTCCCCTTCCATATATCTTAATGAACAGATTGTGGTAATCATTGCTGTTATTGGAATGAATATTCTTAAGTAGTTCTCAAATAATCTTGGGAAGAAAACAATGCAAAAATGCAATATTGGAGGATCCAAAAGCTTATCAATTTGTTGTTTAGTGGGTACTTCAAGAATAAGGTTCCACGCAGAAACAGTAGTTTTTTTGTAGTTTTCTAGTGAACAGCAGAATATGAGGAGGCTGATAAAAAATAGGGTAAAAAACAAAAAAACCCCCTGTGGTAAACCTAATATACAGAAAAGCCTCCGTGGTTTCAAAATATACAATACGACACCCCGTACTTTGAACTAAATTATAAAGGTGACGGAATCTGTTAAACTTAACGGAAATGGAGGAAATGACCAAAATGCCCTGATATAATTAAGCAAAAGACAGTTCAAAAAAATCATTTATTTTATTCTTTAGATAGAGAGAATTGAGGGTTAAGGGGTAAAACAGGTATATTTGTTAAAAATTAGGTATAAAAATTTTTTTTTAGGTTCCAATAAGTCATTTCCATTAAGTTTAACAGATTCCATCACCTTTACAATTTAGTTCAAAGTACGGGGTGTCATGTTGTATATTTTGAAACTATGGGGGGTTTTTCTGTATATTAAGTTTACCACAGGGTTTTTTTTTGTTTTTTACCCTAAAAAATAAAATAAAATATGGGCCGCAAACAAGAAACTTAGGAGGATGCTGGAATTGACGCATACCAAAAAACACAGTTTAGCACTACTATGGCTATCATGTCATATTCTGATAATGTGCATTCTAATGATCTTCTATTTATGAAGGTACCTTGCTATTGGAACAATTTATTTGCAGCTAATATTCTCTCTGTCTACACTCTTCTAATCTTGACTATTAGTATATCTTTCGACAAAAGCATGCAGGACGAATTGTTTGCACATCAGATGACTTATGCAGTCAAAGAAGTTAAGAATCTAATGGTGTCTTTTCTCTGCATTGTGCAGTGTAATCAAGATAGTTCTTCAATTTTGCAAAGAAAATTCCTTGCATCAAACTTTTCAAACCCTACAGAATGAGTGCCAGGTTTCCCTTAATACCGTTGACAGCCTTGAAACTTTTGTTGCCGATATTAATGGCGGAAGGTGGGATGCAGTCTTACCTCAAGTCTCACAACTTAAGCTTCCTAGAAAAATACTGGAAGACTTGTATGAGCAGGTTTGTTACTTCTAAATTATAAGAATTTCTGTGTTGCCCATTTTTTACATCAGTTCTGCACATATTTTGGACTTTTATTATAGCCTCTACATCAGTTCTCTGTTTTCTGGATTGATTAAAATTCTTTAGCAATGGACTTGCACCCAGGAATGGAATAAAATGATTGAGACTTGAGAAATTTGCTAGAAATTAATGTAATGACTTATTCTAGATTTACTGATAATGAAACTTTTTAGGCTTAGTTGGTGCTTTTCTCTTGGTACACCTTTCTTCTTTTTTTGCAGAAACGGTAAATTCCTTGACTGATGCTAGGAAGTACCGGTCAAGGAGTTTTAGGGTGGATCTGATTCCTAAGTACGGTGGATCTGGTAGGAATTCAAAGGAAAATTACAACTGAAAATGTAATTTAACTGGGTACTACAGAGAAGTGGGAACACTTTTGAGGCTGGAGATTTTAATTGGAACTTAAAATTAAAATGGGAATTGGTGGGAAAACTATCAGTTTTTATGCCAAGGAGAACCTTTTTTACAGGCTGGAAATATTTGGTAATAGCTAGTAATACGAGGTAAAATGGGATTTATTAATTTGTCAGATTTTGTAACATGCTGTATCTAATTCTTTTCAAATGTGCTGTGAGATCCACACTTTCGTAGAGTGAAGCTCTGTTCACCTATATTTATATCTTCTATATTGGCAGCATAAGCTAACATTGTGGAAGAAAACCTTAAATGAATTTATAGCCATTTAACCCACTGTTTGAGGTAGTCAACAAAAGCCAGGGCTCCTTGCCTGTTTTGCCAACATTTAAATTTGTGTGCTATAACTTGTGAGGAGACTAAAAGAAGCTCTAAGTTGCGGAATTTGTGGTCAATCATACCTTGTTCTCTTAGATGCATGTTGTAATTTTTTTTCTGCCTTTGCTATGATAGTGATATTTAGGTGCTTATGAATTCTTCTTGACACGTAGATTGTTTTAGAAATGATTGAACTTCGGGAGATGGATACCGCACGTGCTATTCTAAGGCAAACCCAGGTCATGGGTGTCATGAAACAAGAGCAGCCAGAAAGATACTTAAGACTTGAGCATCTATTGGTTCGGACTTATTTTGACCCTCATGAGGTAAGTTTTGTACTTTTGTGAAATTTTACCAGGACCACTCTCTCAATCTAATTTTTGAACAAGCGAGTGTCTTACTATTATCCGGATGTAATCTGCAGTGTCGATTTCTCTATATCTTCCTTTTCTCTATTCTGACATTTTGATTTTTCCCATAAAGTCATTATATTACTAGCTCTACCCCATGATGCTTCTGCTTAGGTTATTAACTTGCATTCACCAGTACTCTTGAAGTTCTTTTCTGGTTATGCATTTCCTGTAGCCAATTTGTTACCCAATACGTGTTTGAAATATGGATCATTCTGCTTTTATGGGAAAGAGTACTTTTTGCAAACTTGCATGTGACTTTGTAACTGTAGACTGTAGGTTAAATTAATTTAGGACGTCAATTGTTTAGAAGAGAACCAAAGTGGTGGGCTAGTATTGATTTTTGTGTCCAATAATTCATTCTAAATGAAATTTTACCTCAAATTCAAACATATCATGGCAATATGGATGATTTTTTTTTGGAATTGGGATATATCTAAGCTTCTGCCTTTGCACTGCTTCATTCAACAAATTCGTGGTTAAGTAAGAGAAACCTGTCACTGCGACCTGATAAGAAAGGATGAAATGCAAGAAAATGAGAAGGTGAAGAAATTTGATGTGGATGAGAACAAGAAAAAAAAAATTAGGATATTGGCATCACATAATGAATTTGTGGCCGAATGAAGACAAAGGAGAGGAAGGTGGATGAGAGGTTGGATCTGGCTGGGGCTGAGGTTGAGGTCAATCTTAGGAATTATACTTTCTTGTAACAATTGTAAATAGAGAAAAGGATTGTGGAGTAGTATTTGGGTAGTTTGGTACAGACCAGCAGGCGCTTATCAGATGTGCTACCTCGCTTTTCTATTCCCCTTGAGATGAAAGTACTGAGCTTTCTTGTTAAATGTTAGTCATCTCAGTAGATATTGCTTTTAGGTTCAGGACTGTCCCATATTTTGGTTGCTTTATATTCCTTTATTAATGTTTTACACTTTTGTAATTGTTATGATTGTTGGCTCAGGACTGCCTTTCCATGTTTATACCAGTAGTCTGGATGATTATTGCCTTCTCCTGATTGCATAGTGGGTTTAGTGCAATGCTTTATCTCTTTTACTGTTTGATTTTTTTTGGTTGCACAAGGATAATGCTTTTTAATATGCATATTCATTTTTTTGTTGTGTTTTGAAACTTTATACTGAATTGGTGGTCTTTATTGAATTTTTAGGCTTATCAAGATTCAACGAAGGAGAAAAGGCGTGCCCAAATTGCCCAAGGTTTTTCAGCCATCACTGATATGTTTAAGAGTGTATAAGATTGAGGAATTGATACTGCAAATCGATCAAAGATGCTGAATATGGTTATTTGCTGTCATGTTGTTGGCATCCATTTTTAACATAGAAATAAATGTTGTTGAGGAATAGACTGCAAAAGCAAATTGGTCTGGATACCTGGAGGACTTAAGAATGTCTGCTAGTAAGCAGAATTATCACCTTACAGGCTATTAAAGTCAAAAACTATGATTATGTTAATGTTCTAAACTAAATTTGACATATTCAAATTAGCATCATTTCTTTCCTCCTAAATCAAAGAATAAAATAACTATAAATTGAACATCAGTGTTACTGACATGCTACTGTTAATTGATAACTTGTGGCCATTGAACATTACTTAATCATTCAAATCTGTGACATGGATAAAAACAACTAATACAAACAGAGTAAGATGTTCATAAACAAACAGTTTTCAGCCTGGTGGACCCTTGATAATTCGTGCTACTCTTTGGATGTTGAATGAATAAGTCTGGTATGAAAATAAACTTTAGACTGGTAAAGATCTGAATTATCTGCTTTGGTTCTTATAAAGCTTCTTCTGTATCTTCAGCTCTTTCTGTGGAAGTATCTGTGGTTCCGCCTTCAAGATTAATGGCCCTTATTGGTCAGGCTTTGAAGTGGCAACAGCATCAAGGTTAGATGGACAATTAATAAGATATTTGATGTGCTGCAGTTGTGCCATTTTGTTACATCAACCGTATGCTGTATTTGTTTATTGTTTTGTTAATCTTTGAAAATTTATAAGACTGTTCTTTCTGCCTTTTTTGCACAATTGAAAGTAGCATGTGTGGAGAATAATAATAATTGACTGATGGTTCTCCACTTTGTTGGAAGATTTGCTCTAGGATTGCTAGTACTAAAAATCTTTAATCTGGATGCAGTTGCTTAGATCTTACTCTCATTGTCTCTATATCTTTATTGTATCGGCTTCATTTTCTAATTTTGCTGGTTGTGAAAATACTGATGTTTTTTGAGCTTGTCATGTATTAGGCATTTCTTATTGCTATTATTTTTTCCTCCTTTCCCCATCCCGTACAAAGATAGACGTAATTTTAATGTCTCCTGATCAATATTTTTTGGCTTATCCCATAAAAGAAAAAGAAACAAATGGATGAAAGGCATTTTGTTTCCTGGGTGGTCATACAATATCATGCTGATGCTTATTCTTACTGTTTAGGGAAATGATTAGGATGGTAGATAAAGATTTAATACCATAATAGTCTGTGTAACTGTCTTTTATTGCTTAGGATTGGAAAGGCATTTTGTTTTTTGGGCGGCAATACAATATGATGCTGATGCTTATTTTACTCTTTTAAGGAAATGATTAGGATGGTAGATAAGTACCATAATAGTCTGTATAACTGGCCTTTATTGTTTAGGATTGCTTCCGCCTGGAACACAATTCGATTTATTCCGAGGAACAGCTGCTATGAAGCAAGATGTAGATGATATGTATCCTACAACAGTAGGACATACCATCAAGGTAATTGTGCAATTAGCTACTCATTTGCTTGTCTGATGTGAGTTTTCTGTTCTAATTTTAGTATTAGGATGGCTATGCTCTTTGTATTTCAATATTAGAAGTAATAAGATGATTTGACACTTTTGAAGAAGACAAGATGTTAACTACTTACCTGTTAAGGTAAAAGTTAAGGCTAGAGGAAATGTGATTCCAAAAGTCTCAAACAATGAATAGCTAAAAAGTATCGTGCGAAATTGTAGGGCGCTTCTATGTGACATGCAATTTGTGACTATGAGCTCTTTTTCTTACAAAAAAAAAAGTCTGGTACATTGTCACACACCCACTCCCAATTATGTTTTTCCTTTCCTCTTTTATTGATGGACTACAATTAACTGTTATCTGGTGCTTGCTGACCATCTAAACCAGTCAACTTGTATTAGTTGATGGTAAAGTTTTGGGGACCTGGTCTCATACTTCAAAGTAAAGTGTTACAAAGTCTTTCAGATTAGTAGCAATACTGATAATGTACTGGAGTTGCTCCTAGAGTGTTCTACTTTTAGTCACTTAAATGTTAGTTTACCTGTTCCATGGTATTAAATGCTAGATGTTTTCTTGAAGAAGACTTTTACTGCTACATGTGATACTAAGTCTACTTAGGGTGATTTCTGAGCTGGTGATATATCGTTTACTTTCTGTATACGCTTTTGGTTATCCTGAAACAAGTTTCTGCACCCTTTCTTAGTCCCTCAAAAGACATTTTTATAGAATTGGGAAAGGAAATATGCTACAGGAAGTTCAGACCACTGAAAATTGCCAAGGATCTTCTGTTTGATGTTTTGTATAGGGCATCAAAACTTTGCACTTTGTATTTTGTTTACCTGAAGTTTTTGTTGTTATTAGTGTTGCTTTATTCTTTATCAATCTGTCTTTCGTTGTTTAGTTTCTGCCATCTTTCCTTTGTCATTGTTCTTTCTTTGAAATGAAGTCTTCTGTAGTATTGACCACTTAGATCTGATACTCATGTTTGTGGTGGTCTTATGCTCAGTTTGGGAAGAAAAGTCACCCTGAGTGTGCTCGGTTCTCACCAGATGGACAGTTCCTTGTTTCTTGCTCAGTTGATGGGTTTATTGAGGTAGTTTAGCACAAAATACATAAGAGTTTTGATTTCATGGCTTAGAATGGATGAGAATTTGGTCAATGCTAGGTGTGGGACCACATAAGCGGCAAACTGAAGAAGGATCTCCAGTACCAGGCTGATGTAAGTTGTTCTTTTTCAGTTTCTAAGTGTGGTTTGCTTTGTAAATTCTGTTATTATTTGAACTATATCTCTTTGCACTTTTCATGATTGGGCCTACAATTGGACAGGATAACACCTTTTGTCGCCACTTTCTTTTCTTAGCATATAATATAAAATATAAAGTATACTCAGTTATATAACATAATCATTAAAGCTTTGTCTATTCAGTTACAATTGCATAGCCAAATTGTTGAGAGCAAATTTTTCCTCTGATCATAATTCAGGTGAAATATATGACAGCTGCATGCAATCTTGTTTCTTGATTTGGTTGACCATAGATGCTTGTCATTGAATTCATTTCTTAAATGTTATTTGTGGCTGTGTATTCTTCTAGAGGGTAAAGTTTTATTACAGGCACCAAAGTGGTGCAATCTGAATTTTACTCAGCATCCATATCAGACATTATTTGATAATGGTAACGGTTTGTGTTGGCACTTCATCTGTAAGTCTTGGATGTGTCAACGATAATGAACTCAAGGGGAGAAAAAGGAGGGGAAAGAAATGGAGAGTAGTCTCTGTTGTGGTTGAAATACTGTGTTTGAAAGAGTTCAATATTAATCTGGTTGTGGTGACACCACTGCATCTCTTTACTTTCCTTTCCTTTCCTTATCCTTTATACTGTTTTGTTCTGTATACTGCTAATAGATTATTTTTAGCCACACACACACATTTACACATTTAATTTGAGCTATATGGGTAAGTTAGTTTTATGTCATCAAATTTGCTATATATTGTACTCTGGAATGAGCACGTAAGACACCCTGCACCAGTGTCAGAGTAGTTGAGGATGTAAAAATATCCTAATTGTGTACCCATACTGACATCCCTACCCTAGTAATTGTAGCATAGATATGTATTAAATGGGCATTGTCATTTCAAAAGCCATCAGTTATTGTTGGTCATTTTATAAGCTGACGCTGCTGGAATGCATTATCTTGTGCTTATGGTAGTTTCTGTAACATGAAATAACTGCTGGTCATTGTGCCTTCTTGACTCGGGCAAACTCTATGCATTGCAGTAATCTTCCTTTCTTGAATACTTAAGCAAAACATGATTATATTTAGGTTCATCTACCCTACAGTTGTCACATTCGTGATTGCTATATGTTTATATTTAAACCAATCAAGCCTGCAGTTGTCACATGCATGCAAGCAAAATCTGTCTTTGCTCTTGCTAAACAATTTTTTGAACTTTCCAGGAAACTTTTATGATGCACGATGATGCTGTGTTATGCCTTGATTTTAGTAGAGACTCTGAGATGCTTGCATCTGGGTCACAGGATGGGAAAATTAAGGTAAAGGTTTGCCTTCTATTTTAGCTCCCAGCATCATTGATTACTGTTTGATTCCTCATTGCGCCCAAATAAAAGGGATAAAAATTTTGAGAGGATACTTTCTATGATCAGGTAGAATATGTTTCCTTCATTTCTTTCTGATGTTCGCTAGTAAACCACAGTAGAACCTTGTCATTCTATTCTGGTGCACATACATTGCCTTGTTAGCCATCTTGTACCTTGTAAAATCTGGACATGTTCTTAACTACCAGTATATGGCATTTTCGTGCAGGTTTTGAACTACACCTTTTGTTAATTTGTAATTCTTGTATCATGCATAAAAGTACTTTGTCTTGTCCAAATCCAATGTCTTTCTCACTTGTTGGGTGCATGAGGGAATCACGTGCATTTTCTTAAAATAGAATACTTCTGCTTCAGCAATGGTGTTGATATTCCAACTAATCCTTTTTATGAACCACATGCTTTCTGGTAGAAGCAATGAGTTGGCACCAAGACTGTTATGATTGTTGTTCCCGCTTTTGCTTATAAGCTGCTAAAGATAAGTGGTTAATATAGTTGCAAGGTTATGACCAGCTGGTAGTAAAGGGAAAGTTTCCTAACAAAAGTTGTTGCCTTTTTTTTTTAATTTTCCTTTCTTTCTTTAAGACAGCTTTGCTGTAGCTGTAGCTGAAACAAATGGTTTGTTTTTGACTGTTACATTTTGTGACTGTGCAAGGAATTAATTCTTTTCTTCCTGCAGTAAAGATCTCATAATTTGTTCAATTGGTTCCATGGTTGTAGCTGCTCTCTTGGGGTAGGTTTAACATATCCATTGCTGTAATTCTTTTTTGTATATGTGGTCCAGGTTTGGCGTATAAGAACTGGTCAATGCTTGCGCCGTCTTGAACGTGCACATTCTCAGGGTGTCACAAGCATTGTCTTCTCCCGAGATGGAACTCAGCTATTAAGCACATCATTTGACAGCACAGCAAGGTTTGACTTAATGCAACTCAAAATTTTTTAACCCAAAAAAAAAAGGCAAGAGGGATGACAGTTACGTCCAATTGCGGAACATCTTGTGAGAAACTGCTTATCATGGGGGTAAAATCTCAAATCTTCTGTTTCTGATATTTGGACCATGTGTCATGATTGGGACAGAATTCACGGCTTAAAATCAGGGAAAATGTTAAAGGAATTCCGTGGTCATACATCCTATGTGAATGACGCCATCTTTACTAATGATGGATCTCGCATCATCACTGCATCTAGTGACTGCACAGTCAAGGTAAATTTGTAATCTTCAGAAATAAGCACGCACTTCTACAGGCCTGCATATTTTTTTCCCCCTGTTGTAATATTTGTAAATGGTTTACACAGGTGTGGGATGTTAAGACTGCAGACTGTCTACAGACGTTTAAGCCACCACCTCCTTTAAGGGTATGTTTTTCTTGTCATAGAGTTGGATCTCCTAAAATGCATCATTGCTTTTTTGTGCCCTACATTCATTTGCTTCCCTAATATCCTTTAGTGGAGCCTTGTGCACTTGTTTTTGATCAATATGATTTACTGTTTAACTTAACTATGGCCTGAACTTGACATTTCTCTTTGGTACAGGGCGGTGATGCATCCATTAACTCTGTTCATCTTTTCCCAAAGAATGCAGATCATATTGTTGTTTGTAATAAAACCTCATCGATATATATCATGACACTGCAAGGGCAGGTATGTGATTTTATTTGTTAATTTTTTCAATAATTTGCAATAAATCAGGAATTGGGAATAGGGTAATCACTTAATGCTCTAATTTCCTCTTAGGTCACAGATAAGATCTCGAGTCTCACTGACAGAACTGCAACTAGTTTTTCAGGATTTTGTGCTCCATGAATACTCTCCACAGAGAGAAAAGAATAACAATAGCCTACAATAGGTTCTTGGTGGATTTAAAAGCTATGCTTAATCCTCACCAAATAACCCACCACGTTTATGTTTTATATTTAGTATACAGCAAATTTTGGGAAAAGAAAATGCTTATATGTGGACTGGAAGTCCTATTTGAAATTGTATGTAAGATTTGATGAGTTTAAGGCCTTGGTTTCTTTATATGGGGATTCTCTCTGCTGCCATTCCTCCCCTAATCCCTAATAAAATGAAAATTACCTGTACAACATCTTGCAAACACAAATAGGGACTCAAAGATTTGCACACTAAAACCGTGGCCACAAGGTACAGTAATCATTGCCTCAGACTCAATGCTTTTATATAATGCTGCATCCTGTTATTGGAGCATGCTTGAAAATAGTTATAAACTTGTTATCAATTGAAAATAGTCAATTCCTTAGTGTTATCAGATAGTAGATAATGGGCATATTTAACTCTCCTGTGTGCAAAAGGAGGGTTAGAGATTGCTCTTGGGTCAAGCAGACCCAAATTAACTTCTTTGACATTGATTTGTCTTCATACAGGTTGTAAAAAGCTTCTCCTCTGGTAAAAGAGAAGGTGGAGACTTCGTGGCAGCTTGTGTATCCCCAAAAGGGGAATGGATTTACTGTGTCGGTGAAGACAAGTAAGTCTCAAAGCAATGCTGCTTGCTTTCTTTCATCATGAGGAGAATCTCTTTCATGTTTAAGTTATTGAAAATTAACTACTGCTGGATTCTACATCCTCTGGTGCCATTTAAAAGTTGAGCTTATGTACTCAGTCTACTCTTGGTTTAGTTCAAATGTGTTTCTTGCTTTCTACTGTTATTTTCAAATTGAGATGTTATATTTTGTAGTCTTTGGCTGATGGCTAGGTAATTTGTTCTTTGATTTATATATTCATTAACAATCTAAAAAAACTGGAAGTTCTCTCTGAAAGGATAGGAGTCATATAACTCATTCCTATTGTTTGAAAAATTTTATCCATATTGCGAATTGAGAGCTTGTAAGGTGGATATACATGAATTTGTGAATTTTTTAGCCAAATTTGTCAAGTTCATGAACTAAAACTTTATGCAATTCTGGCAAATCGTCCTTTTGAGAACTGATCACCTTGCATCTGAAAGGATCCAGCATCGCTTAAGATTTCTGGATTAAGTGCTTAACTTTTTCACCATCCTTTAAACAAGTTAAGCATTAAAGGATCCACTGGTATGTTTGCAAGTAAACCAGAGTACTTTTCTGAGATGACAATGTGCGGGATTTTTGGATGTATTATTTTTATAATTAAAATACAGTATGAGCAAACTAATAGGTATGAAAGGGAAGATAGATGTTATGTTAATCTGCTACTAACATGGTTTCACCTCCAATATTTGTAAAGTCACTGCTGTTATGTGTGGTTTTGAGCTGCTTACTATTTGTTGTATGGTTCATTCTTTTTGAGGGTTTTTGAATGACTATAAGTTTCCATCTCGTAAGAGACTTTTTCGTCCTTGTTTTCTGAGTACTATTTGTCTGAAATACTGCTACTTTAAATGTTTGAATCACTTGTCTGAAATACTTGTTTTAGTTCTTAACTTGGATCTGTTAATTTAAGGCTCCAAACGAGTGGTTTGCGAGCTGCTTGGAGGGATTGGTTCAAAACTTAGACTAAACTTGTACATTTTCTACCTTGTGTCTAGTTTTAGCCAATCAAGATGAGTTTAATCCAATTATATAGTTCTACCTTGGGTCTAGTTTGAGAGTTGAATCCAATTACATAATTACTCAGATGGAAGCCTAGGCGAGCCTTATTTATTCCTCCATAGATACATGAGCTTTGTTTGTTTGCCTCTTAGCTAGTGTGAGACTACCTATTCTACTACTTTGAGAAAACCTTATTCCACATCGTCACCTCCTAGCTGCCACTGCCTTTATCCCATCAAACTCTGATGGTTTCAATCCTTGCTTTCCAGCCACCATATACAAACCCACACGCAGAAACAAATCGAGTCATCTCATGGGTTGAGCTTGCCACTCAACTCCCAAGAGAATCACCAGACAAAATGTGCTCTTATCTTTTCTTCTGTTCCTTATGAGCAGATTACACAATTTGAAGACTGAGTATTCAAATACGGGAGATGTGAAAAAACAATAAAGACAAGAATATAAGCCCCAGTATAGTAGGGTGCAGATCAGATAATATGTCTTACTTTTTGTTTCTCTTTTTCCACATTTAATCTGATGGCTCTTTAATCTTATGCAATGCTAGTATAAAATATTTTCATGTTTGAAGCTTTGCCAGAATTGATGCAGCTTTGATTATTTGACTGAAGATGACAAGTCAGATTATGCATATGGCTTAGCAGATGAAATAAATGAACAGGAACAATGCTTTTCTTTTTTATCTTCTTGAACTTGTTGCCATAAATATGACCGAGACTGATAAAGCTTGATTGAAACTCAAATAGGACAAGGGTAGTTCGAGTGCTAAAGTATATGCTCTTGTGAACTAACCTCTGTTTCAGTATATTAATCATTCAAGCAACAGAGAAAGGTCTTCCTCATTGAATACGTTAGAATTTTGCAGCACTTTTGATTTGGAGTTATAAAATATCGACCATCTGAATAGTGTTCAAACTGATTTTGCCTCGGTTACACAAGCATAATTTGGCCGCAAACTTCACTAGTATTGATGTACGTCTTATTAATGCCATAACCTGTATTATTTGCAGAAATTTGTATTGCTTCAGCTATCAATCTGGCAATCTAGAGCACTTGATGAAGGTGAGCTTTTACTTTTTGAGGCTTTCACAATAAACATTTGAATTAAAGAACATTAATTTCTTTGGGCTAACTTTCATAACGCAAATGGCAGTGGTGTTTTTCTTCTGAATCACGTGTTTCTTTCTGTAAAATCGCTGAGGAATGCACTATTGAATTTGAGTGTATTTTTTCATCCTTACTTGTAGGTTCATGAGAAGGATGTGATTGGTATTACACACCACCCGCACAGGAATCTCGTTGCCACATATAGTGAAGATTGCACCATGAAATTGTGGAAACCCTGAGAGGTCTTTGTCATGTTGATGATGATCCAACATGAAATTATTTCAAGCATCCAATACTTTTTGTTCTTAGAGTATTTACTGTGTTGTATTTCTTTTCTAAGTTTGTGTCTGTATCTCTGCACCTATATATATTCAGTTAGGTATAGTTCCATCATTGGCTAGCTTTGTTAACAGCTTATTATTGATTACACTCGTTTCTGTAGATTGACCTCTAAGAGGAATTGGACTATTAGATATCAGTCGAATTTTAATCCTTTATCATAGTTTTGTATATGATCTGTTCGAAGCAGTCCAATTTCAATCCGTTATAGTATTGTATATAATTTTAATCCATTTGGGGGTCTCTTATTGAATATACTAAGTTAAATAACATTTCAGCAGGCTATCACAGATGCCCCCTTTGGTTGTGTTTTTTGGTTTTGTGTGGTTTTTGGGTTTAACTGTTCAAACTTTGAAAATGCAATTATTTAGTTGCCTCAATCATTTAGAATATTTGGAAGCTCATGTATAGAACCCCTCGTGATTAATCATGACCTAGTTAACACATTTCTGTTACCAAACTATGTAATTACAATTCTTGAATGTAAATCTAGTTCAAAAACCAGTTTCTTTACCTGACTCCATGCAAATTCCTAGCAGTAAAACAAAATTGTAAAACAGGCTTGGTAAATTTGAAGATTCTTTCACAGGAATCATATTTTTCTTCCTGAAGTTGCTGAAATTTCCCTTCTTTTCCCCCTAAGCAATTAAGAATTTTAATAATGATTACCTTTCGCAAGAGTATTGAAACTATTTCTAGTTACATAGGAATGCTTTAAGAAGAAACTATTCAACATTCCCAAACTTAGGTAAGTAGAATAATTTTAATAATTCAATTTGATTTGTGATATAAAGATACGAGTAACATAAATGTCTGTTAGTTTCGTGTTATTACATTCTACATAATAGCCAAAAATTGTAACCCGTAAATTAGGTCATGAGTTTATCATTACTCGTAATATTAGAAGTAGAGTTACACGAGACACTGTTACATATTGTTAAGTACTATTTAACTCCTATTTATAATGGAGCTGATAATATTGGAAGAAGGAATTAACACAATTTTCTTCATTTGCTGCTATGTACACGACGGCATAAATACACGAGATCTAACAGGAAGATTTGCAGGTAACTCTTTTGAAAAGACAATCAATAGCTAAACAACAATTTGTGCCTTCTGTAGTTTAAAGCACAAGAGGATCCTAAATCATGTGTACTTTGAATTGAGCAACTATATTCATGTAGCTTTGTCAGGCTAATTGATACCATCAAACCATGCCAATTGAAAGGAACATTGGTGGGCAAATTGTTATTCTTCAGACCAGTCTAACATTACTACAGGCCAAATTGTTCCTCCATAGGATGGACTAGAGCTACAAGATAAAGTTTAAAAGTTGAAACAGATAAGGGTACCTAGGTTGCCAGTGCTGGAAAACCTTCCCTTGGTAGTTATTTGTGTGACTAGTCAGCCAGACAACCATATCAGAAATAAATGCTACATCCCACCATACCTGAATTTCCTTTAGAGTCTTGAATAACTTGGTAGTAAACCCTCAAAAAAGCCAGGCCATGGACGGTGGTAGTAATAGTAATTAAATGCTAGTAGGCCTCTCAACTGTGCCACCCCGTTCACAAAAAGAATATCAATTGTTTTAGTTGTTCATGCTCAGCCACATACGAGTGAAGCAGTCAATAGATGAATTGCAACCATTTTTTTTTTTTTTTGACTCTTTTGCTATGCAAGTTGATTTAACCGGTAAGAACGAATCATTTCAAATTTTATAATGTACGTAAAAGTCTATATTTTAGACGATTTGTAAGATCACCTGCTTTTGAAGATACGTTCAGATCTATAATTATGATGATGATCGAGGATTCACCCAAACTTTATTCTCAAAAAAAAAAAAAAAACACCAACACAATACAGAGCCAAGAAATCTCGAAAGATGTGATCAATTAGGACCGCTAGTACCACAGTCAATGAGCCATCCAGGTGCTTATTTGGACAAAGACAACGGTAGAGGTGGACGCATGGGGCAGGAAATAGGAACAGAACCGCCCCGGAAAGCCAATCAAATCCCATCCCTTTTCGGGAATGACAGCTGATGGAGTAATGCAGTTGTGGCGAAATGCTACCTCCTTTTTTGACCTGTGAGTGCTTTAGAATTGAGATCATGGCGGTCTGGCTTGCAATGTTCCTTTATTATGCCGCCAGTGGAACCATCAAACATTGAAGTGGAGTTGACTTTTTTTATTTCATTTGTAGTAGTTTTTTTTTATATATATAAAATCAAGAACTGGGAATAATTGGAAGGCAATTGGATATTTTTTTTTTATTAGATCCAGAAATTAATTAATCGCATGCAAGAATGCGTGGCTTCGTTCACCGCCAGAAATGATAAACTCAGTATTTCGTATAGAAGGGTCCAGAAGAGCTTGACGGTCAAAGCAGATTGAATGTGATTAAAACGTGTTTTGATTAGAGAATGAGGAATTTAATTAGCATAATAAATGTTATGAATAGCAGTAATAATGTACAAGAAGAAATTGTCAACAGGAGTCAATATCATGACCATACTTTCATGATCCAAACACGAGAACTGTATGGGACTTAAATGCAAGAATAGCCTCGCCAATGGAACACAGGAGCTTGACACAAATTCTACAGAAACTAAATGACCTCAGTAACTTTTATCTGCAAATCCCACGAACAAAAGACGTTCAAAAGGATCAATGATTTAGAACTGTCCTGTAAAAGAATAGAATTACTGTTGCAAGGAGAACTCAAATGCAGAAAAAATCTGTTGAACTGAGAACTGAAGCTGTCTAAATACTCAATATTTCAATCCTGGATTTTGGCCATTAGAGAGAAGTACTCCTCTAGGCTTAGGAGCTCATCAAAGGCTAAAATAAGGCATACGAAAATTACCCAAAAGGACATAGAGTACGTACAAAATTGTTTGTAGGATACAAACAATTTGTCTAAGATCTAAATTTTTTTTTTTATCAACTACCGAGCAAAGCTCAGTGCTTCGGAAATAAACCTAATTTGCTAATTGTCTAAGATCTAAATTTGCTAAAGAAAAGTTTTCACAACACTGACATCAATAATTACTATATTTACTGCAACAGACAACATACAGGTGAATCCATTTACTACCCCTAAACTACCACACTTCTTCCCTCTATTAAATCCTTCCGCCACCTTCATGAACCCCTTCAATTCTCATATAGATGGGAAACTACTCAGCCCACAACTAGTTCATTATCATCATCATTCCATCCATCACTTCCTCACCTCTGTTCACCTCAGCTCTTGAAGAATCTTTGTCACTTTTCACACACACTCAAAACACTATGGCTGAGCTGAGGTTTTCCTCGATTTTTGTTTTTTTGTTGGTGTTGAGCAATATTGCAATTCCAGGACTTGGACAAAATGATGATGGCTCAATTCCAGGAGCTACTGAAGCCAGGAGAGCACTTGCGCCTGCTATGTTCATTTTTGGAGATTCTCTGATTGATAATGGGAATAACAACAACCTCCCTTCTTTTGCAAAAGCCAACTATTTTCCTTATGGCATTGATTTCAATGGCGGTCCAACTGGACGCTTCTCTAATGGTTACACCATGGTTGATGAAATAGGTACGGATTTTTTTTTATTTTTTATTTTTTTGGATTCTCATATGTAATTAAATCTATGTTTTTTGTCTTGCTTTCTTAATCTTCAATCTGCATTTTTTTATTGTTTATTTGCGTAGCATACATAAATGTTTATTCACCAGCAGCTTCACCTAAAAAGTGCAAAAAAAAATGACAAAAGCTATTGCTGATAATTTGAGAGTTAACTTCTTTGAAGTACGTAGGAATTGATGCCTAAACCTACTAGCATAGTAGTGCATGTACGTGCATGTATGACAGACTAGTAGTGGTAAATGAATGACCATAGTTTCTTTTGTGCTGTAAGGAAAAAAGCAGTTGACGAGTTAGGTAAACCTATAAATGTTGCACCACTCTTCTACTCAGGTTTTGTATATCTAGCCGCTTGAAGGCGTGGAATAGTTAACATAACTCAAATTAAGTACGGTTGAGAGCGTGGAACATGAAGTTATCTAACAAGAAATTACGTATATGCCATATATTACCAACCACCCCAGTTTAAAAGCTTTATTTTGTAAACCTACATGCCAAACACCCTTTTAAGGACTCTATGATTTATTACTTGGCTTCTGACTGGCCCATCCCCTGCCTTCTGCCCCTAAAGGCGTGTGCTTCAACGCGAGATCGAAATCCCGCCTTCCTTAAACTCCATTGCCATTTTTAGGTGATAAAGGTGCTAGTTCTACTCAGATCTTTGCTCATGACAGAAAATTGAACAGGTCATTGATAGATGTGGGCGCCCATTTAAAATTAAACCCTCGGAATTTCATCCTAAAATTGCATGGTACTAGGAGAAGAGTCCGGGTATAATTGTTTTGAGTTTTGAACATGTACTTTTTTGCAGCTGAATTGCTAGGACTGCCCCTTATTCCGCCCTTCTCAGAGGCTTCCGGTGATCAAGTGCGTTATGGGGTCAACTACGCCTCCGCAGCAGCTGGCATCCTTGATGAAACAGGCCGAAACTTTGTAAGCGCATGCTGAATTTTCTCTCCAAGGATAATTACTATATTGGTTGAGTGATTATAGATGGGAAAATGAGATTGTGAAACAACATTTCCTATAAATTGGAAAATTAACCACGTCCAATTTTCAGGTTGGCCGCATTCCATTCAACCAACAAATCCGGAACTTTGAGAATACGCTTGATCAAATCACAAACAGCCTTGGTGCCCCAGATGTAGCACAGGCACTTTCTCGATGCATATTCTTTGTGGGAATGGGAAGCAATGACTATCTCAACAATTATCTCATGCCAAATTACAACACCAAAAACCAGTATAATGCTCAACAATTTGCTGATCTTTTGACATCCCAGTACGCTCAACAACTCACTGTAAGATAGTACTAGATTTGATTTTTTTTTTTTTATTAATCTTGATTAGAAAATTAACTTTTTTTGTTCACTGTTTCTTACTGCAGAGGCTGTATAATCTGGGAGCCAGGAAATTTGTAATTGCTGGGATTGGACTAATGGGATGTATACCAAGCATCCTAGCTCAAAGTGGAGCCGGTCTATGCTCAGAGCCGGTGAACCAGTTGGTAGTTCCCTTCAGTACCAACAGCAAGGCTATGATCAACAAACTCAGCACCAATCTCCCAGGATCCAGATTTGCTTACATCGATGTTCGCAACATGTTCCAAGATCTCCTTACCAACCATGACTCTTATGGTACTACTAGACACCACGCAGAATTATAGAATTGAAGCAATTCAAACAATCAAGAAATGTATATATTTGTAGAATTTACCGTTTACTCATCCATTTTATGCGTTTCTTGATTTTTTTTTTTTTTTTTTTGGTTTTACAGGATTTGACATAGTAAATCGAGGGTGCTGTGGAATTGGACGTAATAGAGGGCAGATAACTTGTCTTCCATTCCAGGTGCCATGTCCAGAGAGGGATCGCTACATATTTTGGGATGCATTTCACCCAACAGCAGCAGTAAACATTTTGTTTGGAAAGAGTGCTTTCAGTGGAGGTCCTCAACTTGTTTACCCCATAAACATAGAGCAGCTTGCACGTCTTTGATTGACGATCTCTGCAATTCTAATATATACTTTGTGATTTACTGCTGCTGTTTGCTACACTTTTTTCATGGTTAATTTTAAGGGTATTTGATCTTTTTGAGATTAGAAATTGTAAGGAATTTTGGCAATGCATGATGATGTAAACACTTTTCTTTCTACTTAATTAGTGTGCTCTAATGCCTAGTCTTCAATTCTGTCAACAGAAGTTAAATTACATTAAAAACAAAATAAAATAAAACAGGTCAGATGGTATACATTCTCCAGCCAAAGATAATTCTACCACTGATCATGTTCATGAGAAAGCAATAAAAAGATTAAAGCGAAATAGCAATAAGGAAGTCATTAAGGAGCGTTAGAAACTCTTTGCAATGGATCGTCTGAGATCAGAAGTGATTGATGTGCTAATCAAAATGGATTTGAGAAATGAAAGATCGATCGTAGGAGTCGGTTGAGAACATATATACTACACGTTATTCCTTTCTGCTGGAACTTTATTGCAAGTCATGGAGCCTACGAAACAATCAATGATAGAGTGTAGCACCAAAACTGAATATTCGCATTTCCCATCACTTCTATGGATACAACTGAATAATAATGCTGTAAAAATAGCAGGGCAAAAGTTGAGTTGGACTTAGAACCAAAAAGAAAAGGAAATCGAGTGTCAAAGTCTTGGGTTCATGGAAACCTTGAAGTTGTGTTCACGAGTAATTGAATAAATGTAGATTTCATTAAAACAAAAAAAAAAAAAAATCCGTTGTTTATTAGTTTTTTTCTTCTTCGTGAAGTGGTGTTTTAGTAGTGCCTAATGGAATTGGGCTATTACAGTCTACTATTTATTAAAATATACACACTCATATACATTGTTTCTTTTTGCATTTAGACAATATATTTTCTTTTTAACGTTCATTTAGACTTTCTTTTGAAGGTTTATCTAGTTAATTATTTATTGTTTAAACTTCAACTTTTTCTAACTAATACTTAGGACCTCTCTTATACTGGTGTCTAATGCACACCTATTAATACTGGTGTCTTAATAAAGATTGTAACAGATAACAATTTCGTACATTAAACAGGTAGGTACATATATATAAAGGACAAAATTCTTTTAAGAAAGAAACAAATTTTGAAAAGTAGTCCACCTAGATGATTTGGAATAACCATTAAATCACAGTATGATATGAAAAAGTCTACCAGCTGGTTCACACACAACATTACTCATCATTTAATTTATACCCTTGTTTGCCAAGAATCATTCACAATTTCTTTTAATCTAGGATAGCGTTCACACTTGAAGGAGATATATATATATATACTAGTGATTTGGTTCATTGAACACATCGTTTTGAGAAGTATATCAATTTGGAAGAAAAATGTCAGTTCATTGTCTGTGCAATCCTTATCCAAGAGCTCTCTCCATATACGAAGTCATACATCAAAAAAATAAATAAATGCAAGATGACAGCTGAGATGATAAAAAAAATGTACAAGTATTTTACTCATGGTCCATAGTGAATTGCGTTTACTCTTAATCTGTTTAGCTTTCTTCGTTTGTCTTTGTATTCTTACTGTACATACTTAGGAACATGTGTGTGTGTGTGTGTGTGTGAAAATGTAATGAACTTAGGGTCTGTTTGTTTCGGGTGAAAATGTTTTCCAGGAAAATATTTTCCTAATTTCCCGTGTTTGGTTGCACAAAAGTTACTGAAAACATTTTCCTATGTAAAATATTTTCACTCATCTTATGGAAAACAACTTCCCTTTCAAACTTACTGAAGTTGTTTTCCGAAATGCATGCATCCCGCCTGTAGTATGTTCCAAACTTATTGAAAACATCTTATAGTATGTTCTTTTTTTTTTAGTATGTTCTAAACTTATTGAAAACATCTTGTAGTATGTTCTTTTTTTTTTTTAGTGTAAACAGGAGGACTCGAACACAAGACCTCTTCCTTACACTCCCTCCCTCGTACCACCCAACTCAACCCTCCCCCTAGCATATTCAAAATAAAAAAAAAACCTCATCCTACTCATCCTATGCTAGTAATTAATTATGTATAATAGGGACATTCTTTTCTAGAGAAACTTTCAGCAGTGAGAGTGCAAGATATATGTTACAATAAACATTGCATGTGATTGATATTTGACACTAAATGGCCAGCAATTTATTTATTGCTTAAGGAGATATTTTTTATTCATATATACATTTCTCCAAGATTTTTTAAAGTTAAATAATGAGATAAATTTTCTTATTTTGTATGGGAAGAAGTATGTAGTTATAATGTGTAGAAAATAAAGATAGAGATAAAAGTGAAAATATTTCAAAAGTTAAACAAACACCAGAAAAATGAAGTAAGAAAATATTTTCAATAAGCTAACCAAACACCTGAAAATGATGAAAGGGAAATGATTTTCATGGAAAATTACTTTCATGAAAAATATTTTCCCAAGGAAAACATTTTACTTCCAACCAAACAGACCCTTAGTTCCATTGTTTTCTTTTTTTCTCTTAATGCAGAATACAAGACTCTGTGGTGTGGCCCAAGGTGCTTGGGATGAAAGGAGAAGAGGCCAAGGCCATCATCGAGAAAGACAATCCGCTATCGTACCTTGAGGGGCCGTAAGTATTTTAGTTACGGCCTCAGGGCAGCTCAGTATAATTACTCAAACCTGGGGGGTAATGGGTGAAATTGGTGAAAACCTCAAGGGAGGTTTCTGAAATTATCCCTTATCTTTATTTCATTTCTTTGTACCAGTATAGTTATGCAACGTGTCGATGGAAAAGAAGCACCCTAAATAAACAAACGTCGCTGTTATTTATTAAATCAAAAAAAAAAAAAAAAAGAACTAGTCAACTTATTTTCTTGGGAGTCTTTGTTCCTCATATGAGAATGAGGCTTTATATAGAGTCTTTCATTATCCTCTCCTATTGGCTTCTGCACTCCCACCCCTCCACTTCAGAGATTGAGACGGGAAAAAAAAAAAAAAAAAAACTCAAAGGATTGCAATTTAACACAGCAAGCCAAGCAGTTTATGAAGAATGCATCTTCTTTTCCAATTAAATACAGCAAATTCTGTGCAAAGTCCTAAAGCATTGTTAATTGTTGTATATTAATTGGGTAAGCATATGATTTAGACTTGGAACTGTATGCTTTCTTGGCAAGCAATATGTTTGCAACTTCGGTTGGATGGAAGGCATCCCAGAACAAGTACTTTCTTCGGTCATCACATGGCAGCTGAAGAGGGAGACATGTTATTTGGCCATTGTTCCTTCCAACTCCACAGCATCCTTTGTCAACAACTTCAAACCCTGTTCTCCATCATCATGCAAGGAATACATGATTTGGTCAATCATTGCAAAGAGACAGGACGATAAAATTTTCTCCAAGAAAATGAAATTCTAATCCATGTTATAAATTATGTCAAGTTTTGCCTTTATTTCTGTTCTAATTTTAGTTTTTAATTGTAAGAACTACCTAACTTCTTAAAAATTATAGGCAGGATCAAGGTATAATTCAACTTTTGAACTCAAATTGGCTTCACAAATTGTCCATTCACTAAACTTTCAAAGTTAGCCTATCGAATTAGAGGGCATTATTAATTACCGTATGTTTTGGCATTGAGTACCAGATCTTGGCTGCTCTGAAATGAATCCAAGTAGACAAATTTTGCTCCCTGAAGTTCACCGTTGTTGAAACGATCAACCAATTTTCGCAGTCCACTGTTAAAGAGGATGATGGCATTGTTGATCTCTTCATTACATCTGCTACCATTGCCATTGTACCGTGCTAGCTCATATGGTATGCAGCCTATTTGTCCGACTGCTGATACAATCACCTTACGAGCTCCCAAATTGTACAATCCCTTTGAAATTGATGATGTGCAAAACACATAAACACGACAAGGAATTATTTTAATGTCTGAGATTAATTTTGGCTCAAACTACCTAATTTCAATCAAGAACACTAAAATGTATTGCCTACACTTTTGTTTCTTTCTAGCATGACCTGAGATACATCATACATTTCCAATTAGAATGCTGATAGACAGTCTCAATTTATTCCGGATATGAATGAACGTAAACATGAATCCTAGCTAGCTAACAAAATTGGTTGATATCGATCTGGAGTTCAAACATGTCTAATTTTTAGTCATTTATGGGTTATTAGTAAAATTTCCACAATTCAAGTTTCAGAGTTTCTTGATTATATGTCACTACACACCCCATTAAGCAACAATGCAAAATTTTGCATATTTAAAGGAGAATGTCTAAAGTTTTGTAACACATTTTGATGAGTTTTTTCAGACTATAACATGTAACATAAATTTAGACTGCCCGTGTCATTAAGATTTTACCATAGAAACAGAAATTTTATTTCTATCATTCATTGAATCTTGATATATTTCTGTAGTCATGAAAAAATTTGTAACTTGGCTTTGTCTTTTACTACTTTAATCTTTTTTCCAAGCTAATTGTATACTATCCGTGGAAGTTACTCACAGTTAATTGCCTGGTATAATCCTGAAGAAGTGAAGCGGCATAAGTTATTGGGGTGTAAGCTGTTCTGGTTGAATAAAAATCTGTCATAAAATAATTGTTAAGGTAGTCATTGCTTCCCAATCCTGAGTAGATTAGGCACTTGCTCAGGTAATTTCCCAGTGCCATGCTATCTCCCCTGAAGTACCTCCTCAACTGTTCTACAGTTGTAGCAAATTTGGCAACTTGTTGATTCATTGATGTGTGATCCCCCTGCAGTCAAGAAGGCAATTCACTAGGCTTGTTACTCTATCCATCAACCACATGGAAAACCAAACATTTAATTTTCACGTGTTGTACATAAAACTAGCTAGTCTATCTATCTGAGTACATTTTGAAAGAATTCAAGTATGCTGCAAAATCTCAATAATGCAGTATTTTTTTGCAGGGTTTTAAGAACAATTCAATATTGCGATTTTTATTGTTTGTAGAGCCATCCAGTTGATGTACACTTCATCTTGTTACAATGCGAAAACAACAGCTGGATTACCAAATTATTTCCTGTCTCGTCTCGGATGCCTGATGCTCCTGACGCATAGTTTGCTCCCTGCAGTAATGCCCTGCCACGGACCCTGGCATAGGCTGGGATATAGTTGGGAAAGCCAAGAAGTTGAGCTGCAAAATGAAACTATTTCATTAATTTTCATTGTCAAAGTATTTAACTTCACTTTAATCTAACTACATTTTCAAAAAATCAAACACATTATGGGACTTTGTTTCTCGTCTCAGAAGACAGGCTTGTTTTTCGCGATCCTCCTTTACCTTTAGTATTTATTCCTCTGATTCATTAATGAACCATACTAATAGTATTGAGAACCACACAAATTGTAGATTTACGTTGAAGGGATGTCAATTTAGCGCCTCTTATCGTATCAAACAATAGTGTTATATCTTGAAGCTTCTTTTGCAAACATGCAAAAATATAAAAAAAAACGTACGTACCCAAAATGTCAACAAATGTACGACCATTAGTGAAGCGACCAGAGGCACCCTGAGGAAAATCAAGCCCATAAGGCATATAATTAGCCCTGGCCAGTGTGAGGAGGCCATTATTGTTCCCATTATCAACCAATGAATCTCCAAATATGAAGAAACAAGGCACTTGTGGCTGCTGTTCCTGTGGTTGTGAGCAAGCTTTTGCCGTGAGTAACAAGAAAGAAGCTAGAACCCACAAAAGAAAACCAGCAAAATCCATCGATCTTGTGATGATGGGTTTGGGAAGCAGCTTGGGATGAATATATGATGGGTTTGGGAAGCTATACTTTATAGTGAAATCTGTTGCCTTTCATCACGTAATCTTTTTTCCATCATCATGAGATGAAATTGGCACTTCCCCGTGAGAGAAATGGTCTCCAAGTACCTTTCTAGCTGTATTTCGCGAGCATGTCTCAAGACATTCAGCCAAATTAATGCCAATATAACGCAGCGGTGATCAGGGCTGATTGCTCGTGATGTATACTCTCCCTAGTTGGCTAGCCTTAGCCCTTACCTAAACAAGGTTTCAAACATTTATGAAGTTTTGTTTTTCCTTCTCTTATTAGAGTGTAAGTTTGCGGTATTTTTTCTCTTTAAAAAGTTGATCCATATATCTGCCTTA
Source organism: Coffea arabica (assembly GCF_036785885.1). NCBI lineage: Eukaryota > Viridiplantae > Streptophyta > Magnoliopsida > Gentianales > Rubiaceae > Coffea > Coffea arabica. Next base: position 10,783,768 of record NC_092329.1, on the reverse strand, counting down.
TCATCTCGGGAAGTTCTTGAACTTGTATACATACAAAGTCGTCTAGAGGCCTACAAAAATTAATTATTTCACCAAAAAATAAAAAAGAAAGAAAGTGAGCAATAATTTCGTTCTTCAACTTTCTCATGGTGAATTAATTGTTTGCTTTAATTGTTATACGGATGACAGATCCAAATTGTTACTGTATGTGAAATTCTTAATTTATAGCAATATGTTTATGTGTATCTATAACATGGGGGTGGATATATATGCCTTAATTCAAGGGTAAGAGATTAAATAACGCTCAAAGTAGCTAATAAAATATAATTAATAATTAAAGAGTGTACAACAATACGAGTAATTTTGTAGATTACAGGTTTTGCGATATTGCTATATATCTTAATCAAATTAGTCTCATGACGGGCCAATTGTTTTGTTCATGGGTATCCATTAAGCACTCGATCGATGGGAGGGGATTTAAGTATTAATTTGTTAGAATAGAGTGGTTAATTTGAAAAAATTGTTTCAATTCAAGGGTATAATAGATGTGAATGTGTGTATTTATCTGGCAATTCAAATGCGATTTCATTTAGGTGCCTTAACAGCACTGAATCACTTAGAAAATTCCATTTTCTGAAAAATTGAGATAGAGAGTCTACTTTTACTAAACTATTCTAGAATATTATAACAGCCCAAACTTTTAAGAAGTAACGAAATATATTCTTTCTAGACAATGCCAACCTGCCAATCTAAAGCCCACATGCGTGATAAAATTCCAAACCGTCTTTATTTAATCCTTAAAAAAAAAAAAAAAGAGTCTTGTTCAACGACTAGTTTGTGTTGTCGAAGTCGAAGATGGCGGAGCCGAAATTGTTACTATCAATTATCAGCATCATTGTCTTCGCTATTCTTATTCTCTTAGGTAAAGTTGGCCAGGCTAAAACATTGTAAAAGTTTTTTCTAAAGCATCAAGATTTTAACGTTGTAAAATTGTCTTTTCCAACGTGTGGTAGCTATGCTTTGGCTTCTCAGGCATACATCGGAACTAGTGTGAATACTTGTGCTACACACGATGCTGAAATTATTGAAAAAATGAAAATAAGAGGGTGAATTAAAAAAGGTTAAAAAATTGTACCAACATAATTAAAATATAATATCTGTCTAACAATAGTTTGAAATATGATAGAATGTGTATATTATTCAAAAATTACTTTTTTTCAGAAGATAGATCCTGCAAAAATAATAGAAAATAAATGATATATGAATAAAAATGAATGTAATTAAATGTTGTTAAAATGAAATACTTACAAATATTATGCATTCGATTTGATAATCTTGCATGATTGTGTGAACACTCTTCACACCAATCAACTTTTAGTATGAAAGCCAAAATTGGTGATTTAATTAATTCTGTTGAATTTTGTGGAATGCGTACTACAAATGAAAATGCACGATCTTTGCATGAATTGATTCGTTGGTTGAACAACCTATCACCATTATCTTGAAAATTAAGTATGTGCGAAATTCAAAATTAGTAGGTTTTGTTTACATAGTTTATAAATAGCATTATAAAAAATAAACATATATCAAGAAATTCTACCTTCATTTTATAATTCTCTGAGATAAGAAGTATCACAACCAAATATGAATCATGCATGTCTATCCAGTAGATTAAGATGCATGTTACCACTGGAATTTTTGATTTGTATGTTAATATTGTACCTGTTTGACAAATAAAATGTTATATACAATATAGAAAAATTTGTTGAAATTAAAGGTATATGAAATTAATTACCTAACAACAGTGTCGACAACGTCATTACAATGCATACGCACTGTTTTTGAAAAATGACCTTCACATAGTTGTCCACAATTTTTGCCTAGCTAATAGAACATGTTTTCTATGTTAATGCTCCGAATGTAAACAAGTATTCGAAAATATTTAACTTGGTAAGAATGAAAGAATGTATAGGTTATGATTATAAATTTAAAAAATTTGTGTAGTAATTAAATTAAATAGAGTAAGTTTACTGTATGCATGATTGTATATTCGGATATCCATATTCTCTTTAAATTTGCTATCAATAATGCTTGTAATGTTGTAAAATTGCTTGATCTCAACCACGTAACTAACTTTCGAGCACATGTATCATTTTCAAACCTACAATTTTTTGAAATACATGTTGATAAGAGTATGAAACAATATTAAAAGTTTGATATAGTGTTACTGATGGAACTCACCAACTACGCAGGTATCGAGCAAAATCTAAATTGTGATTGATATACAATTTGCTAATTCCAAGGGTACAAAGTGATGGTCCTGCATAGTATGGATATATTCACTAAAAAATATTCAGATATATAGAGTATAAGTAAAAGCATTTGATTTACCTTTGAAATTTCGTATGCAAATACCATATGCTAGTAAAATATTATTTTTTGTAGCAGACTGATATTATAGAATTTGTAGTATACTCAATAACTTGATACTCAAATCACTGATGAGGTAAAGTTTACCTAAATAAGCTTTACAGTGTCCTAACTCCTTACCAAAAAAAAGCACTAAATAGTCCTAATTGGCATTGCAAGTTACGGCAACGTACTAGTGGCATCTAGGCCTAATTTGTTTTTTGGGGTCAAAATCTAGTCCTAATCAGTGTTTTGAAAACCGGACCGGACCGACCGGTTCGACCGATTGAACCGCGAACTGGTCATAGTACCGGTCCGGTTCAATGCTAGGGTTGACTTTGGACGAAAACCGGTCAAAAATCGGTTGAACCGCGAAAACCGCCGAACTGGATTTGAACCGGCGGTTTCCGGTTTTCAAGTTTTCCTCTTTTTTTTTTTTTTTTTTTTTTTTTAGTTTTGCAAAATGCAGCTATCAAGATTCGAATTCAAGACCTTTGTAATAGAAGACCAATGTAGTAACCATTGCACCATCACATCTTATTAATTTTTTTTTGATAACTTATTTATATAAAACAAATACTCATATTTCTTTTGTTCCATTTTTCTTACAAAATCTCATCCTTTCATGACTCTTTTTTTTTTTTAAATTTTCAACTCTCTCTCTCTCTCTCTCTCTCTCTCCATCATCTTTTCTTTTGTCACTCTTTTTTAATCAAACCTCTTTATTTTTAATTTATTGATGTTTTCTTCCATCTTTTAATTTTGTTTTTGTCCATTAAATTTAAAAAGTTAAAAAAGAATTATTTTTCTTTAACCCAAATTATTTAATGCCACAACCACTCACTTTTATCTCATTTTTTGTTTCTTATCAAATTTACATTTCTATTTTCGATTCTCTTAACTTCCTTCGAATTCCAAACTTTCTTTTTTAAATTGCAATCTCTAAATTCTAAAACATAAATTAAAATTTAAATTCACAATATCTAAATTCTCATAGACGTGAATTTGTATAATTTAAAAATATTGTGATATTTTTGAATTGGATTTAAGATTTTTTTGGTAGATATAATTGAAATTGACATGAAATTTATTTGTTTTAACTTATAATTTTAAAAATTTATTTTTAAAAATCCAAATTATTCGAAAATAGTAAACTTTTCATCATATAAAGTATTAAATTATCCATTACATGTCTTATTTTGTGCATATATATATTTATATAAATTATTTTTTTAAAAATTCATTGAACCGAGGTTGAATCGATCTGACCGGTTGAATCTCGACCCTTTTACTTCACCGGTTCAATTAACGGTCCGGTTTTTAAAACATTGGTCCTAATTGGTTCTGCTGTTTCTTGATCATGTTGTATGCTTCCGAATTAAAATTGTATTAAAATAGCATGTGAATGAACATTTGTCTTTAATTAAGGAGTAAAAAGGATTTAAAGTATAAATAACAAACTATAAACGGTTTATGAAGTAAATTATGGGAAAGTTTTAAATTTTAAATTTGACTGGTGATAGGGTTGGTTGTAACCCACTATTTTTTATGTATTAAAATAAATATAAAAATCTATAACCCACAACTTGTTCCGTTCTTGGGATTTTTTTTAGGGTTAAATATAGTTAAACCACTTAACTTTACATTTAGCTGCATTTTACCCCCTCAACTTTACATTTACTTGTACATTTGTGATTTTTTTGAAACGTGATTGTAATTTGCAAAGCTCATTTGTATGGGTGGTTATAGGGTTAGTGTGGTGACAAATATTTCTTAATTATAAAAATGTAACATTGTATTAAAATAGCATACGAATGAGCATTTGTCTTTAATTAAGGAGTAAAAAGGATTTAAAGTATAAATAACAAACTATAAACGATTTATAAAGTAGATAGTGGGAATGTTTTAAATTTTAAATTTGATTGGTGATAGGGTTGGTTATAACCTACTATTTTTTATGTATTAAAATAAATATAAAAATCTAGAAAAAAGAATGAGAAGTTTGAAAACCATTAGAGAGTCTCTGCTAAAAACCCCTTATGCAATACATATAGATATAGATCGCTGGAATCACAAAGCCAAGCTCGGACGGTTTTTCCTTGATTGATACCATGTATCCTTACATGCCAAGTAGGGATAGAATAGATTGTCGCATGAACCCTTCCCCTTCTAAATGCTTTTGCCTTTGTTAACCTATCTCGCACTATTCAAGTAATTAATCAATGGAAATTATGTAATTGCTTACACCAAACACATATTTCTTGTTTGGGAAGGGTCATATTCGTACCCCCTCCATAATGAATCCATACCTTATATGTTCATTAGACATTAATGTCCTTAGCTTTTGTACATTAAACCAAAATTTTTGGTAGCATTTAAATTATCTTTCTACATAATGAAAACAGGAATAATAATATATGTTCTAAGGGAAAAAAAAATTAAGTACCCTAGTTTTTATGTTAGTTTTATAGAGAAATTTCTTTCTTGTTTATATCATTCCGATATTTATGTTTCTTTGAAGTTGCTTTAAAATAATTTTTTTTTCCTTTGGTGAGCCTACCATTGAACGGTTTTTAATATGAATTTGCACATGATCGAATGATAGATATTTATATGAAAAGGTTATTATGATTGTATGTTCCATCTAGAAACTATTGAGATTTTAATTTCAGAGACTTGAAATGCATAGACATTGCTATTTACATGCTCATTTGTAATTGAAAATCTCAATTGCCAAATTAAACTTTAAATTAAAAATCAATTGCCAAATTAAACTTTAAATTAAAAATTAACATTCTTAAGTACTTGTAAAATGTTTGAAAATATTCTCTTCTAAATGGAAACATTTTTTTGCATTTTTTGTTGCTTTGTCAATATATGTTATTTGGAACTCCATCGAAGCTGATCAATGAAGACCGTCACATATTGTGACAAATTTTGTGGGAGGCAAAGTTCGAACCCTTGACCTCCCACACCACCAAGCCTAAGAAGGCTTGGGATGACCACTGCATGTTGTCCAATGAATACATGGGGAGTAGATTTAGCCCCTCCATTCTTGGTTTTATACATTACCATATATGTTACGTGCCAAGTAGGGACAGTATACATTACCTGCCCTTCTTTTTTTTGGGTAAGAAGAAAAAGTTAAGTGTATGCAATAGGTCAAGAAATGCTCTGTAAATCATAAGTGGCTTATAGAGATTCTTATATATCACCTATAAGCACAGCTAATACAAACTGTTTTTATAATGACTGTATATCAGCTAATACACTGTTTTTACCAATTGAACTAACTTGTATTAGCTCTGCCCTAATTTTTGTGAATACATTTCACTTTGTACATCTACCAATGTTTTACTTAACTTCAGCAACTAATGGACAATTATTCAATTGTTTACACCGATTATATGTTAATTGCATCAACGGATAGGACGTGTTATGGTTCGGGGCAAATGTCACGTGATTATTTTATTTTCTTTTTGTATATATCATTTTATCCCTCCCACAGTCTCTCAATTTTCTTACTGCCAAACTCAAAATTCGAATCCTTTTCATACTTTTTGGATTCTTAATTTTTAGGACTAAAATTCATATGAAAACTTAAACTTGAAAGCATGAAAAACTCCCAAAGCTCCCCTGCCTACTCGCTGGGACGAACCTGATGATTCCATTATTATGTTATTCACAACTCAGCCGCGGCCACCCATTCCCTAGTTGGACAATTGACATCATCCTGCTCTCATGTGTTGCGTGTGTGAAAGCAATTACTTTTCATATGATACTTTGGTAAAAGACTTCGCAGGTTATATGCTGGCACAACAAGAGTTATTATGATGCTCATTTCAATTCTGGATGGAACATTTCTCCAAAAAAAAAAAAAATATTCTGGGAGATAAATGTTCTTTTCAAGTCTACGGGTTTAGCAGCTAGAGTTGCTAGGAGAGTAACACAAGTTCAACCAAAAATTCTGAAGAAATTTCATGTCGCGGATGACCATATTATAGGTGATGCCACTTTAGATTCGTATTCAAATTGTGTCTATTACATGCATATTAGTTGTAAGTGAACAATACGTCAACTAGATTAGTTTGTGAATATTTTCAACAAAGTCTATAATACCGACATAGTACACGACAATTTGTCCCATACGTCTTAATAAAACTACATACACAATTTGTTTTGATTTAGTGGCCCTCCAAGGTAACCGACCTGGTGGTGTAGTCCCTAGTTAGGGCATCCACCAGAGTTCGACCCTTATAATAAAAATTGGGAATAATCCAACAACTCAAATAAGGATTAGGGTCTGAAGTAGGATCAGATCCTTTGTTTTGACAAAAAAAAAAAAAATTGTTTTGATTTAGTAAGAAGTACATTTACACTATATTCTTAGAAGTTTAACATACGCAACTTGTATAACAACATAAATTTACCATTACTGTAACTACCCCTGCTAAAACTATTGATAGGGTGCGTAATTGTTATTAAATTTGTGAGTATTTTTACTCAATATTTGCCAAATATTGCAGTATTAGATGGATTCTACTTATATTTGACAACTGATACTAATTTCAGAAATATGACAAGAAAAAGAGTTAAAAAGCAAATTATCGAGTGTGTTTGGATTGTAAATTTATCTCAAATAATATTTTACTTGCATTATAAGCACATTTCTCAATCTATTTTTTTTTATATTTTCAACTATTTTTTATCTCACATGCATCACATCATAAAAAAAAATGTAATAATTATTTTAAATAATACTTTATCCAAACACATTAAGTCTATCCAAAAAATGATTCTTCGCTCATTTCGGGATTTGGGGCAGGGACGGTCATCAGTGTGACAGTCCCTGCACGGTTAAGGGCCAAGATTTGCCCTCAAAATTTTGTGCGGTTGAGATTACACCATGTAACTCGATTTTCGCGCCAAGTGTGGGGCCCATCACTATCTGTTCTGAAAATACATCCTATGAAAAAAAAGTTATATCGTGTTTAACCAATGTTACGCACAGTGCAAAATGAGGACAACCGGCACAAACGGTTGCACCGTATCCGCTCATTCCGTGTAACCGCGCTTTAAGTCTAGCCTCAAGTCCCAAGAGATCGGGATCCGCGCACATGACAGTTTTTCATTTCACATTGGAGACCTTAGAAGCAAGTTCCCTTTTTCCAAGGTAATTGGCTTTCCGTTTTGTATTAGGAAACAAAGAGCTCACCTTTTGTTTAATTAGGGAAATATTTCTTCCGTGGGAAATTTGAATTAGTAGTAGTAGTAATAGATTAGCAAAAGGAAAAACGTGAGTAGCAGGGATTCTTGGTTGTCGTGACTGTAAAGACTTTTGTTTCGGTCCGGAGAGACTAGTGCTTTTAGGCTTTTAGCACGAAGCAAAACCGAACGAAGAGCTTTGTCAGATGTTTACGCAACTTTTGTCACGATGTGCAACGGCGACATTCTTTTCTAGTCAGGGGATACGAAGGATTTGGTTAAATTACATCTATGAGATTTAATTATTTTTATTTGTTTCTTGTATTAGTTAGTATTTGTATGTTTTCTAATTTAACTTCTTCTGATTGTTTTGTTATTTGAATATCAGGGATTCGATATTTAAATTAACCTAATAATCTATTACCATATTAATCAATTAAATGCGTAATTATTTGATTGGTTGGTATTAGTGGCGACTAGTATGATTGATTTCATGTTAAGAAAACATATGATCTAATTTAAATAAATCTTAGCAGTGTGTTTGTTGATTAGAACATAACTTTTCTAATTTCTAATGCAATCAAGAAATTATATTTTACAGACATACCTAAGATTATTTTTTGGTTAAGAAAGTAGTTAACGGGCGTACTTTTACTATCGAGACGGTCAGAAAAATCTAGTTGGCATCGCATGTTTGACAGCTATAACTTGTTTATTGACGAATAGATGAAATGATTATTGCATTGATGAGCAGTTGCATGAACCGCTTTCGAAATTATTTCATTGGCTATAGCTTTGTTTATTATTGATTTAAATTTAATTTGCTTCAATTTAATTATTTTTATTTGCATTGATTATTATAGCTTTATTTTTCGAAAACCCCCAGTTAGTTTTTTTTTACTTGGAAAGAAACAAATTTTTCTCTAATTCTTGTGGAGACGACTCTACTTGCCATTATACTATACCATATATTTTTAGGAGTAGGAATTTATTATTGCACAGTCTCGACACTGGTCAACAATAACGTGGAAGGTTTGGTAAATAGTGCATTTTAAATATAATTTCTAGCTCAAAACTAATCTAGTTGTTCCCGTTTTCCTGACGGGCGCCCTTATTAAAAGTGGCATCAAGTGTAACTCTTGGAAATGTCAAGTTAAATCCAAGAAGCATCTAAATATAATGGAGGGACGACAAGTATGAGGATTTTCACTCAAATACTACTTTCACAAGTGCTATTGGGGAAAAAATCTTTTTAGTTCACAGGCACTGGGCTAAGTAATTTACTTCTAATTTATATTCTAAGGAGCAGTATTGCTCCTAAATATTCTGTAATGATTGCTTTACCGTGGTCCAATTGTCTCCACACTCCAGTGCTCATGCTATAAAAAGGTGTCAAAACTTCAAGGGAGCATCAAGAGGAACTAATTCAGTAATGTAATCTCAAATGCTTGAAACACTTAGTTTAAATATGATGAGATTTTCTTTTGATTTTTGGAGATGACTTCTTTTTTTTTTTTTGGGTGCAAGCTGACTCTCTGCATGTATGGCTCTAAAACATGAAAAGGCTTTCTGGAGAGGATTGGATTTGGGCTGTTTTAGAAGTCCCTGGCCCTGCATTTGTTAGAATAGAATTTGGCTTTCCATTCTCCTCAACCGACGATTTTTTTGGCACGAAACTTGAATAAACCAAATGAATTGAGAACGCTACCCGAATTATTTTTTTTTTTTATAGCAAATAGGGCTAATGTAATGCATATATTTTTTCTGGTTTTGTAAGAAACATATTCAAGTTAACGGAGTTATTTACGCTAACATTAATATTCTTTATCTACATGAAAGGAAAATTAATATTTTAATCATAAAGGCAAATAGAACTTTGAGGGCAATAATATTCCTATCAAAGTGAATTTTTCTCATATGTCAAGGTTATTTTCCTCAAATGTCAAGATTATCCTGAATCTGTCATCTCCATATATTCTTCTTGATTTTCCTACATCCATTATGTACTAGTTACTTCTTTTCTTCTCTTGAAGTTTTTTCCCACCATCTCTCTCTCTCTCACACATGCATGCACACATGAATTTATCAAGTATTTTCATGATATACTAAATTGATTTTGGCTTTAATAATTTCTCATATACTAATTCTAATTGCTCTTGGATTTTTTTTGTTTGTAATTTTACTCAGAAGCATCTTTTTTTCGAACAAAATATAATTTAACTCAAAATAAATAATAGTTTGGGATGAAAATAATCCCAAAAAAATAGCCTTACATTTCCTTCAATATTCATGAGATATACAATGTAATGTAATTTAAACTTATTTTCATCTAATTATTAGAAAATATGAATACTTGATGGAGATCAATGTTGAAATGATAAATATGAATATTTGATAAAAGTCAAGACTTACATGACTAATATAAAAGAAGAAAATGATAAAGGGTTTAATAGTATTAGCTATTCAAAGGCATGACAAACAAGCAGAATTCAAAGCAAAATGCATGCTAAAGTATTGAGATACAATTAATGACATCATAATAGTAATCATTTTAAACTAAAATTTGTTAGAGTTAAATCAAGTTCTATTTGCAAATAAATAAATGCATTAGAATTGTATAAAAAAAAGGCAAGAGTGCATAGAAATACAAGAAAAGATTAAGACGAACACTACGCTATTTAATTATAAAAATAATAGATAAATTAATGTGTATGTGAGAGAGAGAGAGCAACAGAGAGCTGAGAATAATAGCCTAACAAAAATTACTTACTTAGAGTGAGAAAAGAGAAGTAAATAATGCATAATAGACGCTAGAAAAATCAGTGACCATGTATAGGATTGATTGATTGAGAATAATCTTGGCATTTGAGTGAACATGTATAGGATTGATTGATTGAGAATAATCTTGGCATTTGAGTAAAATGATGATAATTGCTCTCACAATATCACTTGCCATGTGAAATTAAATCCAAAAAAGGTTATCTAAGTGCAATGGAGCACAACAAAATGTTTAAATAGTAAATAAGCGTAAATTAGGCATTCCAAAAGGCGCTAATGGGGGAAAAATCTTTTTTATTTCGTAGGTATGGTAAGTAATTAACTCCTAATATGCTGAGGAGCATTATTGCTTATAAATAATCTCTAATCGCATACCTCTAGTTCAACTATCTCTCTTGCCCGTGTTAGCACTTAGTAGCACTATAAAAAGGTGACACAACTACTAGTGAGCATTGGCTAGTTCAGATTGATACAAAAGCTAATTCTGTGCAAAGTCCAAACAAGAAGCATGATGAAGAACTCAATTGTGTTTCCCCTTCTTTTTGTGTCGCTTGTCTTGAGTCTCTTTATGGCCCCTTCTACAGGTGAGAACTAGAAAGCTAAGTGGTGTTTTATTTATCAGCCACCCTTGTTATCTTCCATTTCTCATCGGCTTACATTCATTACCCTTTTTTTTTTTCCAAATATTACACTGAGGAAGTTGTTGTAATGCTCATTTCTTTATTAATCAGTGGAATTCCTCACCAATTTTTTTTTTTTTTATTTCTTTCGAAGACCAAGCAGTTAGTGAGGTGTGTCAACAAGAAGATTAATAACATATATATCCCCAAATATTTCTTGTATATGAACTAATATTTTAACTATCTTGGATTTGTGTTTTATTCTTCCATTTCAGGCCAGCAACCCAAGCTTTGCCCGACAACTTTCGGTTTCCCAGTTAAAGCTGTATGTGGATATGAAGGGAATCCCAGATGTTTTGATGAAGCGCTGAGACGGTTTCCAGCAAGTGCAATGCCTCAAAAATGTTCATGCAGTGATGCCAGACCAGCGAGCAGCCAATGCCTGTGTCATATTGTTTGTACCAATCCCGCAAACAAAACGATTGTTAAGTAATTGCAGCTGCTTTTTCTGGCAGAGTTTACCAGAAAATGTTATGTTGAATAAGCTTTTGTGGGATTTTGCCATTTTTCAATCTCCACCCTATGTATCATTTGAAAGCCATAATGATATTGAGAGGAATAATTAACCCAATGTAACTGTGTGGATTCCGAATCTATCCAGTTTTCGACCTGTCCCAGTTTTGAGGTCTCCCCCCCGTCCATTGACTGTCAAGGATTGTCAAGATTGGAAAACCCCACCTTGTATTTCAAACTGCAAAAATTCTAAATACGGTTATGTAATTGCTCTCGAAAAGCGTTTGGTAGCCATGGTTCAAAGACTTGGCCAAGACTGAGACGACTCGGCCGAGCCATCAACAGAACGGGGCTTTTCATTCTGATATCGAGACGAGATTACTCTGAAATAATGGATCGCTAAGAACTCGACCTAGACGTCTCCGAGATAGATATAAACGATCAAATCGTCCCGAATCAACTCGAATTTAATTATTTTTGCTAATTTTTTATTATTTGTGTTGATCATTTGTTTACAAGTTTTAGAATATTAAATGTTTCAAAAATTTGCGTCTCACCGAAACTGTGACCGATATGCCGAGATGGATGTGGGACGGTTCGAGTCACGGCGTGACTGCAACCGCGCCTTTGAACCATGGCAGCTGATGGTACACGGCTGGAGGATCTTCACATCAATCCTGTTCATAACCAGTTATATGAGGCTTTCTGTGTTGCAGAAGATAAGTGCAGAGAGGAACTTATAATGAAGGCAAAGAGTCAAAACGAGAAGAAGATGAAAGACAAAGCTATGAAGGAGAAAGGGTTGCTTGAGTTGGCTCAAAAGGCTAGATCTGAGAGATCCAATGTCCCAACGGAGGAGGAAAGGGGAGGAAACTGGGGAGGAGAGGTTGCAGAGGGAGAAAATCCGTGAAGAGAGATTGAATCACACCCCTCCCTGTTAATTGATTCTGAATTGATTGACATTTTATGAGTTACTTTTATGAGTTAATGATGTCTTATAAACAGCTCATAACACTTCACCTATTCTAGTCACTTTTTTGGGAAGGCATAGAGTTGATACTCTGATAACTCTACGGTGTTCTGCAACGCGGTAATTTATACTTTGAAGTTGAAGATGGTCAAGCCGAAGTTCTGCCCATCTTTTATTTGCTTTCTTGTCTTCAGTTTTGTTCTTCTTTCAGGTAGTACTGTTGATCAAGCCAACCCATTTTTTGCTTTTCTAGCTTTTCATCGGTTTTCTTTTTTTCTTTTCCAATTTGTGGGTACCTGTAACGCTTACAATTTCTATGCTTCTCATGGATGCAGCAAGATTGATGGTAAAAACGACCGAAGCAAAAACTTGCACAGAGGAATATGCATGGATTGAAACTAGCGGTGCAAATTGTATTATAATTGGCCCGAACAATGCTAACACTTGAACACTTGAGTCGTGTTTGAAAGCACTGTCGTAAGAAACTATTTCAGAGTATTGAAACGTTTCCCCAGGATTAAACAAGTCTTCCTCTACTTTGTGAGAGGAACGTAGAACCAGCAAAATTTCGTTCCAAAACCAACAGGTAAAATAAGAAAGTTAAGGAGAGCAAATAGAGGAGGAGGAAGAGAGAGTTTACGAAGTGTAGACTTCATTAATCAGTGTAAAAATGAACCTGACAAATGGTTCTATTTATAGGTTTCATGATACAGAATACGGAAGAGGATAGAATTTTGAAAGCTGATTTCCCGTGAGAATGGACATGCATCCCGTGCTAGACTTATCATTTGAAGTAGTCAGAGGTCTATCCTCTATTGTGAACAGTTGGAAAAGGTCAGACCATCAGGAAGGCCATTTGACCGAACTTATCAAGACGTCTCACAATCTGACTTCTTGAATTTGGCTTTTAGTCCTTTATCAAAATCTTATCTTTGAAAATTTCTCCCTCAAAATAGGAACAAACATTTCTGATGAAACTTTATCAGATAAAACTCTTATCCGGACAGTAACAAACATAATAAAATCTTTTGGAATATCTATTTTTTATTTTTTACAACAATCTCCCACCTATATCAAAAGATTTTGGACAAAAGAGTATGAACATTTGCTGGATTTGTCTGAGCTCAATGTAATCAGTTTGATGTTTTTTAGACTATAAACCAAACTTATATTGATAAAATATGTCTTACAGAATTATTGGTGAAAAAATAAATTTTCTACGAACCAATAATTCTTGTTGTATGACAGAGATCTTATCAATTACATTATAACCTAAACTTTTACTGTTCAATGCAGTTTCGCGCATTTAGGCCATGCGCCTGCCTGGTTGTTCATAAGAGCTCTAAAGATTCGGCCAAAAATCTTATAGGAGCGACCCTACTCCACTCACATATAGGTGAATTTATCAAGTGTATACTGCCCTAAATACATCTCCCTAAAGGGATATAACTTCATTAAGAGTATTAAACTCAGCCTCAGAATTACTGGCAGTCAAAGGACTTATTTTTGAAGGGAATTAAATTTCAAGTGCTTTACAGTCAATATTGACTTGTTATTACCCATATAAACCTATTTCATAGGATCACCAATCACATAGGTTGGATTACCATCTCTATTGACAACCGTTGGCCTAAGTCCCATCTTCCTTGTAGTTTGAAGAATTAATTTTCTTCCTACATGCTTAGTCAGAGGATCGGCCAAATTCAACTCTAACTTCACAAAATCAATGGAAATAATTCCATCTTTAAGCAGCTGCTTTACGACATCATGTCTCAATCTCATGTGTTGACTTTACAATTATAAGATTTATTTTTTACAATAGCAATAGCCGCTTGACAGTCACAGTGTATAGACACAGGAGGCAACAGATCCTTAATAGGAGGAATATTGGCAAAGAAATTTCTTAACCAATCTTCCTCAAAACCAGTCAGCTCCAGAGCTATGAACTCCGATTCCATAGTTGACTGAGCAATGATTGTCTGTCTGGCTAACTTCCATGCTACTGCATCAACCACTAGTAGATTTTGTATCATTTGAATCAGAAATCCAATTAGCATCACTGGTACCCTCTAACACAGTGGAAAATCCACTATACAAGATACCAAAGTTCATGGTACCTCTCAAATATTTCATTAGTCTGACTGATGCAAACCAATGCTCACGATTGGGATTGTGAGTATATCTACTCAGTCTACATACAACATAAGCTATATCTGATCTAGTGAAATTCATCAGATGCATCAGACTCCCAATAATCTGAGCATATTTAGACTGAGCAATTGGGTCACTATTGTTTTTCTTTAACTGAGTGTTAGCGTCATAAGGAGTACTCACAGGTGTCACATCATAATTTTTAAACTTTCTAAGAAGTCTCTCTGTATAATGTTCTTGTGACAACATTATACCATCACCTCTCCTTATGATTTTAACACTCAATATCATTTTGGCTTTACCCATATCTTTCATATCAAAATTAGAAGACAAAAAATATGTAGTACTATTTACAATATCTAGACTAGGTCCAAATATAAGCATGTCATCCACATACAAACTGATTATCATATATTGATCGTTTATAATTTTGACATATACACATTTATCCACTTCTACTGACGAGAATCCATCTTTTATCAACACTTGATCAAATTTCTCATGCCACTGTTTAGGAGCTTGTTTCAGGCCATAAAGAGATTTAATTAGTTTACAAACTTTATTCTCTTGTCCAGATACAATACATCCCTCAAGTTGAAACATATAAATTTTTTCTTCTAGATCACCATTTAAAAAGGCTGTTTTGACATTCATTTGATAAATAACAAGTTTATGAATAGAAGCTAAAGCAAATAAAACTTGAATAGACGCAATTCTTATTACTGGTGCAAATGTATTAAAATTAGGGATAGCAGCATCCACCCCGCGAGGGGCTAATGGGGAAGGAGTTGAGGCAGGGGGTGGGGTGGAGCGGGGGGAAAAAATTCCCCCTCTTAGAAACGGGGCAGGGGGCGAGGGAGCATGCCCTCGCCCCATCTCCCGCCCCGCCACCCGCTTTAAAAAAATAAATATATAAAATATATATGTATATAATTATATATAATATATAATTTAATTAGTTACAAACTTATGATAATGATATTATTAGTTATATGTATTATATAATGTCTATTAGTATATATAATATAATTGATATTATTAATTATATTAATAATTATATATGTGTACTAATACAAATTATTAATTGGTTATACTAAATTTACTAATACATTTATACTAAACCCCTAATTGAACTTAATACAATAACATTTTTTTCTTAAAAAAAGCACAAGTACAATAATGAATTAGTGATTGTATTTGTGCCAAAAGTGAAAACTTGACTACTTTAGTTATATTTATTTCATCATATTGGATTGTATTCAAATAATTTTTATTTGATTTTTTTATAAGTTTCAATTGTAAAATTACAATGAATAATAATTTGATGATGTGTTGATATTTTAATACTTAATTATTTGCTAAAATTTAATCATAATAAATTTTTATTAGCTCCGCAGGGGCACCCGCAGGGGAAGCAGGGCGGGGCGGGGTGGGGGGAGCGGGGGGCGGGGGCGGGGGGAGTTTGTAGGCAATGGGGCGGGGGATGGGGGAGGGGTCCCCTGCCCCAACCCCGCCCCGTTGCCATCCCTAATCAAAATAGTCAATATTTTGTTTTTGAGAAAATCCTTTTGCTACTAAACGAGTTTTATATTTTTCTATAGAGCCATCAGAATTATATTTTCTTTTAAAAATCCATTTACAACCAATAGATTTTGCACCAAGAGGTAAGTCTACCAAAATCCAAGTTTTGTTTGTCAAGATAGAATCGATTTCAGATTTAATTGCTTCTTTCCAAAATTTACAATCAGGGGAAGAAATAGCATCAGAGTATGTTAAAGGATCATTATCAACAAGAAAAGTTTGAAAATCATTTCCATAAGAAAATTCTTTTCTTGGCCTTTTACTCCTTCTTAATTTCTCATTCGGATTTATTTCTCTATTTATTTCAACAGGTGCATGAGAAATTTTACTAGACAGTGGAAAAATATGTTCAAAAAATTCAGCATTCTTTGTCTCAATAATTGTATTACAATCAAGCACATCACTTTTTAAAATAAGAAATCTATATGCAGCACTATGTTCAGCATATCCAATAAAAATACAATCAGAAGTTTTAGAACCTAATTTTCTTTTCTTAGGTTCAGGCAACAATACTTTAGCAAGACACCCTCATACTTTCAAATATTTTAAATTAGGTTTATAATTTTTTCATAACTCATAAGGAGTTTTGCCAGTTTTCTTATGAGGTATCCTATTTTGTAAGTGACATGCAGATAAGATAGCTTCTCCCCAAAAATTATCAGGAGCATAAGAACTAACTAACATAAAATTCATCATTTCTTTTAGTGTTCTATTTTTTCTTTCAGCTACTCCATTAGATTCGGGTGAATAAGGAGGTGTTATTTCGTGTATTATACCTTATGTTCACAAAATTTATTTAAGGCTAAATATTCGCCTCCTCTATCAGAGCTAATTCTTTTTATCTTCTTATTAAGTTGATTTTCTACCTTAGACTTATAAGATAAAAAGGCATTATGAGTATCATCTTTATTTCTAAATAAATAAAATTTAGTATATCTAGAGTAGTTATCTATAAAAGTAATATAGTATATTTTTCCTCCTTCAGTCATAGTTTGTTTTAAATCACCTAAATCTGTGTGGATTACATTTAATAGTTCAGTTTCTCTTTGAACAGTTATACAAGTCTTTTTTATTATTTTAGTTTCTGCACATATCTCACATTTGTCCATTTTTCATTAATACCAGAAATTAGACCACAAGATTGCATTTTCTTTATATAACTCATATTAACATGTTCTAATCTTGCATGCCATACAGAAATTGAATCAACAATATAAGCAGAAGAAGAAGCATTCTCATTGACCACATTGGAAATGTTAAGTACAAAAAGTCCCTGGTTACAATAGCCTTTCCCTACAAACACATTATTTCTTGTCGTTACAATCTTATCAGATTTGAATGACACTTTCACCCCAACTTTTCCAAGCAAAGCCACAGAAACAAGATTTGCCCGAATATTTGGAACATGCAGCACATCATTAAGGGCCAAAGTTTTTCCTGAAGTGAGTTTCAAGAACACTTTGCCCTTACCAAGAACTTTAGCAGTTCATGAGTCTCCAAGGTAGACTACCTCTTCATCCTCCTCTATTGGAGTATAAGAGGAAAACACTTCTCGATGTGCACATATGTGCCGAGTAGCTCCAAAGTCTACCACCCACTCTTTCACATTGGCTGCAATGTTTACTTGTGAGATAATTGCAGCAATTATTTCATCTCCTTCGACTAAATTAGTCTTAGAAGGATTACCAGTTGCTTTGTCACCTTTATTATATCTGCACTGAGCAGCATGGTGACCTGGTTTTCCATAACTGTAGCAATTGCCTTTCTTTTTCTTAAAGTTGGGATTCTTTGGTTTTTAGTTGGGATTCCAAGACTTGTTACTTTGGGACTTATTGGCATACCTTTTGTTGTTGCTTTGTACTAGATTAGTTTTAAACGCCATCTCCTTTGCTTTGGCAACTCTCAACTCCTTCCTGTGTGAATTTTCAATCAGGATGTGTTTCACGAGTTCATCAATTGTATAATTTTCTTCCTTGTGCTTCAGGTTATTTTTGTAGTCGGCTCATGACTCAGGTTGCTTTTCAATTAGCATGCCTGCAGCAAATTTCTCGGGCAGCTTGATCTCTTCATTTTTCAGCTCCTCGAGTAACATTTGGTATTTTGTGACCTGAGCTTTCATTTCTTTGTCGTCGGTCATCTGCCATTGATTGTACTTTCCCACAACAAATTTTTGTTTGGTTGCGTCTTCAGTGGTAAACTTCGTTACCAACGCTTTCCAAATTTGCTTGGCTTCTTTGCAGCTACAGAATACGTCAAATAACTCATTAGAAAGTGTTTGTAAAATTGTATGTCGACATATCTTATTGGCATATTGCCACGACTCTTGTATCTTGACATCTACGGTTGCAGCAGGTTGAGATTCTGTCAGTGCATGGGCCACTCCATGAATGTCGAGTAGAGTGTAAACACGTTCTTGCCACCTTTTGAAGTTTTCATCAGCAAAAACCTCAATTCTAGAGATGTCAGGAAATGGTTTCGCAAAAGGTAGTGCGACTGCGACTGCTGCGGAGGATGGATGTGGGGTGTTAACACTGTCATCTGCCATAGTTTCTTAGATTGTAGTATAATTGGCCCGAACAATGCTAACACTTGAACACTTGAGTTGTGCTTGAAAGCACTGTCCTAAGAAACTATTTTAGAGTATTGAAACGTTTCCCCAGAATTAAACAAGTCTTCCTCTACTTTGTGAGAGGAACGTAGAACCAGCAAAATTTAGTTCCAAAACCAGCAAGTAAAATAAGAAAGTTAAGGAGAGCAAATAGAGGAGAAGGAGGAGAGAGTTTACAAAGTGTAGACTTCGTTCATCAGTGTAAAAATGAACTTGACAAATGGTTCTATTTATAGGCTTCATGATACAGAATACAGAAGAGGATAGAATTTTGAAAGCTGATTTCCCGTGAGAATGGGCATGCATCCCGTGCCAGACTTATCATTTGAAATAGTCAGAGGTCTATCCTCTATTGTGAACAGTTGGAAAAGGTCAAACCATCAAGAAGGCCATTTGATCGAACTTATCAAGACGTCTCACAATCTGACTTCTTGAATTTGGCTTTTAGTTCTTTATCAAAATCTTATATTTGAAAATTTCTCCCTCAAAATAGGAACAAACGTTTCTGATGAAACTTTATCAGATAAAACTCTTATCTGAACAGTAACAAACATAATAAAATCTTTTGGAATATCTATTTTTTATTTTTTACAACACAAATGAGCTGAATCGAGTCAAGTTTCGATCAAATCGTGAGTTCGAACTCAAGCTCGAGTTCAAAAAATAAAAATAAAAATTATTTATTTTTAAAAAATGAATAAAATAATAATTTTTCTTAATAAATAATAAAATATTAGGATATATGTAATTTTACTATTAAAATAAAAAATTATATATATAATTGAGTTTGAGCCGACTCACGAGCTAACGAGTTTAGTATTTTTGAACTCAAGTTCGAACTCGAATTCGACTTGATCAACTCTACCTCGATTCGAACTCGATATTAACCAAACTTGAATCGAACTCAGACTCGAGCCGTTAACGATCGGCTCGCGAGCAGTTCGATTCATTTGCAACCCTCATCGAAACCATCTACGTAGGATGCCAAGCTAGTACAAATTGCTGGAATGAGTGCCAAAAGAGGCATGGTCCTGATGCAAAGGCAGAGTGCAGAAGCTCACCTGCCCTGCCCACCTCCTTTTGTGCATGCAATTACCCTTGTTGATCAAAATTTGCTAAGTGCAATTTCACATTGATTTTAGGACATTTTGCAGAATCTAATATAATTTAGGTCCCTATCTCATATTAGAGGACATAACCTATAATAAAAGTATTTTGTTAAATTTTATCTTTTACTCATCTATTATATATGTGAATGCAATTGATATTGAATGGTGATTAAATTTTTATCGGCCTTTGCATCCACCAAATAATCAGTAGTGCAGAAAGAAAACTTCTTTTGCTGCAATAACAATTCTTTTTTGTATTAAGAGGCAACAAACTAACCATTCCTAGGCACAATTACAAGGGTTTTACTCGTTATGAGCTGGTCTGATAAAATTGCCAGGATTCCACCTGTTGTAAAATTGTTCGAGTAATAGTTTCATGCTCACCCTATGACCCTAATTGGAAACTTTTTTTAAACTTTTTCCTATATAAGTTGCACCCCTTGACACTTTTCTTGTTTGTGGAATTTTCCCACTTATTTGCACTTTTGGCTCATAATCTCGAATTACTGAACCAACTGGTTAACTCTCACAAAATAATATTAGGCCTTTAACTCTCTATGGACACCCAAACTACGAAAGATAATTCATGAATTTTCACTAGTTAGGAAAGGAAATTTTGATTGTACTTGCTAATGAACTTTAATTATTTATACATTTATCCTAGAACATTGGCATCACTTAGCACGTTTATCAAATTGCAAAGCAAGCAAATTGGTTAGTTATGATCCAATTTCCTTCACAGTTGTGATGGGTAAAATCACAGCCTGTGGCAGAACTAATTCACAAGATTCAAAAGAAATGGTTTTGGCACCCGTTAAAGTGATCCAAAAGTACATGAGTAGTATTAAGAGCAGGCTCTTAATAAAAAAGATTAATCTTCTTTACACTAACATTATATACATTGTCAATTTTGAATGAATAACAACTACATAAAATCTGAATTTAAATGACAATTATAAAAAATATGAGAAATATGAAGAGCAAGCTCATAATATAAAAAGGATTAATCTTTTCTATGCAACTATGCA
Organism: Coffea arabica; assembly: GCF_036785885.1. Taxonomy (NCBI): domain Eukaryota; kingdom Viridiplantae; phylum Streptophyta; class Magnoliopsida; order Gentianales; family Rubiaceae; genus Coffea; species Coffea arabica. The sequence goes on along the minus strand of NC_092329.1, from coordinate 10,762,817 downwards.
AAATTTGAATATGAAATCCAAATTTTATTTACACATGTGTCATGACTCTAATGGTGACAGTGTATATACTGTTAGTGTATAAACCATTTACTCATATAAAAAGTATTTTTAGCCATACCCTATGTTATTTGCACCAAGAATTATCATTGTAAAGACAAATTGAATATTTTAAATACGGTTTCGCTAATAAGTGCCCATATGAGAGTTCACTATCAGTTTTGTAAAAAATTGTAGTTAATTTGAGAAATGTCTAACTGTTGAGGGCACATTAATTATGACTATTTGTATTAACATGTTAGGTTAAGTATAATTTAGCTGTATTAACAACTTGGTTAAAAAATCATTCTGAATATAAAGCTAAACAAAAGTTGCAACAGTATTTACAAACACATTATCCTTTCACTAGTATTTATTCTTTTGTTTTTTTTAACAAAGCCTATACATGTAGACCATACATTAATTGAAACTTGGGCACCAAACCAAAAAAAAAAACCAATTGTAAACCATACATGATACATTATAATGAAAGCTTGGGCTTTGATTTCTTGTCTTAAAAAATATGATTAAATAAAAAATCAAACTAAATTTTGTACTCATATTTCAACGTGGAAAGATTTAGGGTAAAATACAGAAAATTCCCTTATGATTTGAGATTCAATCACGATAGCTCCTTATTATTAAAAACTCTCGCATAACCCCATTATATTTTGGACTTATCTGGAACTTAGACGAAAATTATTCAAACTAACGAAATTGTTTTAAATGTCTATATTACCCTCAATTTTTTCCCTTTTCTTTCTTTCTCTTTTTTTTGTTCTTCCCTTCTACTGTACTTCCTTTTCCTTCTGTCTTTTTCTTTATTCCCTTTTTATTTTCATCATCTTCTTCCCAAACTTGTTACTGTACATCCATGAAAACAAAGGCAATTGTAAATCTTCGGCTTTGCCGTGGTCGCATTATCTAACATGAACTAAACTTGCGAGCTCTTTCCCTCCACCACCCACTCCATCACCTGAAGCCACCAATTCCACCACTGACCCAACCTCAACCCCAACTGACGGGATTTTTATATCAATGCAAGTTTAAATCCGATTTTATACTCGTTAGCTGCACGTATACAGGCCGAAATTGTAGTGTAGGGTATGTATCAGGCCGATCCCACGAGGAGCAATTTAAATAAGTACTAGACCCTTATTTTTCTCTATTATTTAGACTTACAATAAAATTGAGCAGAGAAAATTTATTGCTATAATCTACAAATCTGATCTGAAATCTAGTTTAACAAATGGTAAATGCAAATGAAGAATTCTTACTCAAGAAAGACTCTAGGGATGTAGATTTCACTTATGGCATAAACATACAAATGAATGGATTTACCTCCTGTTATTATTCTTGTTTAACCAGAGATTCATTTCCAAAATTACCAAGTCTCATTCTCATGATGAAATGGCCTAGAGTAGTTTAGTTTTCCCTATTTTCATGGTGAAATACTAATACTCCTCTGTTTTCTTTTATGAAATGCTAAGTAATCCACTTAAATGTATATCTATTTTCATGAACATACAACTTAAGCTCTACTCATGTTTTTCCATTGCTACTATCAATTCTCATTGAACAATAACAACTATAAACATGCTATTGGTGATCAATCAATAACAAGTAATCATAGCTACACAAGTAGACAAGTTAATACAAGATATAACAAGTGTAAATCCCATTCAATTCATATTATTTAACCATAAGTTTCATCTACTCCCTAGATTAAGAAGTTTAACTACTCATGAATGATTTAACAATCAAATTCACAAGTTTATTAATGTCAAACATCATAAAGTACAAGTACAAGAAAGATAAAAGAAAGCTTAGCCAATTGAAAGTGAAGCTCTCCAATTCCTGCTATACTCTTACACAATATAATTACAAGTAAAAACTCCAAATGCTTTTCCAAGAACTCCTAACTAGAGAGAAAACTAGTTACAAGAAGGAAAACTAGTTACGTAAGTTCTGTTCTGCTTCTCCCTTGTGTCTCTGCATAAAAGGTGGTAGAAAGTCTATTCCTCTCACTTAATAATTTTCTCCACTCAGATTTTGTAAAAAGAAGTCAAAGATATGATGTTTCCTTTTGTATACAACTCATTTGGTCTTCTCTTTTATTGCAGAAGTATGTATCACCGATTTTTGTCCCTCAAAATAGCTGGAAAAGTTGTGAGAAAGGTAAAGAAAAACGGTTGTACCACTTGCTGAAGAGAGAGACAGATCCGAGGGGTGAAAACGGATCTGAGCTCGGATCTTTAGGATCCGAGGACTTTCCATGATAGATCCAAGGTCCGATCGTCTGACCTCGGATACACTCCGCCAGAAGTACAGACGAGGGCTCGGATCCCTCTTTGCTCTCACGGATCCGAGCTCGGATCCGTGCCATTAAATTTCCAGTTTTTCACTTCTTTCCTTTTTCCTTCATTTTTGCTCCTAGTTTCTCTTGTACTTTATCCTCAGGACGATCTTTACACTTCTTTCAGCTCGTGCATGAATTTCATACATCAATATCCTTCACAATTTTACAAAATTAACGCATTAATCAACTCATTTATTAAGTTTTGAACACTTAAACAATATTTAAGCAATTATCACCAATAAAGTTCAAATATGGCTTTAATCTTCTCAAAACATACCAAAAATTCATGCCAAACTTATACAAAATATACGTTAAATATTCACTTATCAAATTCCCCCACACTTAAATCATTGCTTGCCCTCAAGCAATTGCACACATAGCTACCACAATAATCCAAGATAAAACAATATATACTTTTGTTAAATTTAATTCCTCAAAACCTAAAAACCAATCATTGTGTCATTTCTCAGATTACATTAAATACTCATAATATTCAATTAAATAAAAATAATTATACCTTAATTTCAACAAATTCAACTCAATCTCTCGTTTTATTCTAATTCCACAAATAATCAAATCACATAGTCATTTATATGGCCTTCCTCATCCCATAACTATCAAAATTTTCATAACTAAGAGGGATTTATTCATACTTCATTTTACTTAAATAGTAGAAATATCTTTTTACGCAAAAATTGACACTTTTAGGTGAAGATTTCCGGTTACTCAACATTTCACTTATTCAAATTGTTAAGCATACTCTTAATTCCCAATACCTTTTTACGCGAATGTCGATATTTGTAAATGCCAACCCCCGATTACTCAATATGTGAATCATTGGAGTAGAAAATAATTTCTTCTTTTTTTTTACAATAATTTTTTTTTCTTTTCCCTCTAAGCATAATTAAAGGAAGAATCTGGTCTTTTCTTGACTATATCAATTACTTACTTATAAAATTAAGTAAAAATAAGAAATATCATTAAACGTGCAAAATTCTAAGCATAATTTTTCTTATTTAACTAAATATACTTTCTAAAATGTAAAAATCTTAATTGCATAATAATTCATTCCAAGTCAAATAAGGACTAAACTTTCTCAAAATACATACAACATTTTATTCAATGGAAGAATTAGACACTTAAATTTGAATATTTTGGCCATTATTTGAAAGAATTGCAATGAAATATTGAAAAATATTTTAGAAAAATTTTGACAGAGTTTCCCTATATAATTGGACAAAACTCCCTGCCAACAGCCTCAATTTCAAGAAAATTACCTTCAAGACAATTTTTTCAAATATAATTTCAACATTTTTAAGCCATAGACAACTCAAATCATGCATTTCAAAACACAACCATCCATAAGATAAAGTAATCCCTTCCCCACACTTAAATTTAACAATGTCCTCATTGTGAAGAAGGTAATAGAAACTGAAACTTCCCTCAAAATAAGTGGTGATTCAATTTGAAGCCATTAATCCTCACGATCATCCAAATTCTGTCCACAATGAAACAAAAGAGTACGAAAAATCATAAGTAGCACAAGAGAATCCAATATGAAAACGACAAAGTTTAAACCGAACACAATAAAAGAAAAATAAAGCAACAAAAGATGTAATCAGCTAAAGATCTTCATGGCTGCTCAGAACGAGGGTCTACTGCATTCTCAGTTCCATGAAGACCCTGTGATGTACCAATATGTTCCTCCTCCTGCTGAGGTGTCGGAGTAGGCGACCGGCAGATATGGAAATGGTTCTCGATCGCACGAAGACGGCGATCATGTCTGTCTAGTCGCTCCGTCATCATCCGCTCGGTCTGGTCAATACGCTCGACGACTCGAGTCTCCATACAACAGATGGCATTGAGGAGCTCTTGCCACTTGAATCGCAGCGGAGGTGGTGGTCATGGAACGGGAGGAGGAAGAGTCTGCTGTGCTCCCATCTCTTGAACTACTGGTTCCTGTTGAGTATGAGGTGGAGGCTGAGCTGAGTTTGAAGCTTCTCCAGTGTCTCGAACCATAGCAGCTCCAAAATTCGTAGAGATACTCAAGGATTTTAGTATCGAGGCACTGACCTCCTCGGCGGACCTAGTGACAATGGCTCGCTCGATTCCAAGAGGAACCTTGAACTTCTCAAAAATGAGGAATAGCAGTCGAGGGAACCCAAAGCAAGTCTCGCCGGCCCTCATGTGAGCTGTAGTCTGCATGTAACTGATGATGATGCTGGGCAAAGGAATACCAGTCAACTGCTCACCCACACTATGCATCATCTTATCCAAGAAGTAGAGGTCACTATTGCGGAGCTCCAGTTTTCCACTCCTTTTGGGTACCACATTGAAGGCGAAGAGATAGAAGATCAAGTGGTACCTATGCTCGAAGGAGTCAGCATATACAGTGAGTTTTTTCGAACTTTCTCGCTCCCTATATTGCCCCTTTAGGCGTGCTACCGCTTCCCCCATCTGCCAAGAGTCGCGTGCCTTGAACTTCTTGGTCAATTTAACATCAACTCCTTCATTTTTGAGTTTGGCGATTTTTGCGACTGTATCCCTATTTAGAGCCACTCTCTTTCCTCGAACCCAGGAGACGATGAGGTTGCCACTGTAACTTTGTTTGTTTTCTACATTGGCATAGAACTCCCGGACCAGATTGGGATAGTAGTGCTTGGACAATTGAAAGATGTTCTCCCATCCGAGTCTCTTGAATGCCATAGAGATGTGATAATGCACATCCACCTCCGGTGCCAGGTGCTTTTCAATGATAATTTCCTTATCTAACCCTACTTCATATCACTGTTGATTCTCGAGTGACGTGAATCTAGTGGTGTCATAATCTGGAAGAGGCTCGTCGCGGCTAGTGGATGCGGTCTTCCGGCGAGACCGAGGTGGTGGCTCAGGTGAAGGAGATTCTTCCTCAGGCGACTCCTCATGCAAAGAAGGTGTATGTTCTTCACTTGACGATGGCATAGGAGTACGAATACGAGCCCTCCTTGTACGAGCCATAGTACCTATAAACAAGATGAGTATTTATTAGAAACCATGGAAACTTGCTCACACATGTTAAATAGGAATTTAAGAAAATTTCAGCAGAATTTCCCCTTGTAAAAGGGCTAAACTCCCTGCCAAAATGTACCCAAATTCAATCAAATAAACTTCCTAACACCTCTCAAATCCAATTCCCACATTTACCAACAAGGATACATAATAAGTCCAATATTTGAGAATTAAAGCCAATTGGAAAAATGGAATAATATTTCAAAGTAAAGTGGACTATCAATGACAATGTGCTATAACAATAGATTTGGAACATTTTGGTAAAGCCACATTTCCATATGTGTTACCAAAACATCCACAATTCTCGACGTCTAGCAACCTTCCCAAAGAAATATAGCACACTCAATCATACTTACATATTAATCCCAACTTACATACAAGTGAGCTCCAATTCTTCAAATCAATTGCAAAATAACTCAAAGAGACAAGAAATTTCAAGCAAAAAGGTTCAATGTGCTTAACTTAATAAGAAACATACCCTTTTACCAAATTGAATTTGCTCTAATGATAGCATATCATTTTCAATTGGTACAACAGTGATTTATATTTCTTAGAACAAATTCAAATATCCAATGAAAGCAAGAATTCTCAAGTTTCAATCAACAAAATGCTCAAGCCCAATAAATTTAAAAAAAAATACCAAAAATATCACCAAATCCACAATTTTCCCTATACTAAGCACAAAAATATTAGTAACAACATATTCTAGTACAATGTAGCACATTTATAACAAGAATTTCAACATATAAGCAATTATTAGAATATGCTCAAAAACTAGAAAAATGCAAGAATAGGAAATATAAAATCTTAAAGGAAGTTGCAAATTGTTACCTCAGATGTATAGGAAGATGCTAAAGGATGATAATGATGAAAAATGCAGAAGAAACAAGTCCAAATTCACCCCCAAATTTGAAAAAATCAGGTGCGGCCCGAAATTCAGTTTTGACGATCAAACTCACCAAATTGATGTTTTTGAATTCAGAAAACTGAGGGTTTATGCTCAAAAGAGGTTGGGAGATGTTTTTCTGGTGAAAAATTGGATGATTGATGGATAAAATGAAAGATTAGAGGGAGAGGGCTAGGGTTTCGGAGAGAGAGAAAGAGAAGAAAGCTGGAAAATGAGGAACCGAGGCCTCGTTTCCTTTCTTATCACGAACCGATCTGAGGACGGATCGGTTCTTAAAGACCTCGGATCCGTTAGGGTTCGGATCCGCACCACCAGAAGCACAGACGAGCTCTCGAATCTTTCTGGAAATTGTTGGATCCGTGGTTGGATCCGTTTGGGTACCTCGGATCCGAGCTCGGATCTATATTTTTCTGCATTAATGATGGACACTGCAAGTTTTCAAAAAAAATTTTCTCCCTTTTCCGTCCAATTCCAAAACACATATTAGAAACAATTTTTATCAATTTCAACCTCCCACACACATGTAATATACCATAAACACAATATCCAACCTCTCAAAACACATCAAACACATCTTCATTGAAAATTGAGGGGTGAGGTTCTTTGCTCATTTTTACACTTTTACACCAAAATAGCACCTTTGGGTATTAAATGCACATCAAATGAGTCCATGAGTATTTTTAACATGTTATCACCAAAACTCACTTGAATATACTTGAAATGCACAATATATATATGTATGGAAATTTTAAACACTTAAAACATAATTCGGTAAGAAAACCTCCATTTTTACACTTGTTCTTCAAATGTACCTCCAAGATGGATGTTAAGACTCCGATACCTCCTACAAACAAGTGAAATACATCTAATTAGTCAATTAAATCATACCAAAATGTAAGAAACACATAAAAACACACAAATACAATATTATTAGTGGGTTGCCTCCCAACAAACGCTTTTGTTTATAGTCGTTTGCTCGACTCAAAAAAGTTGAATCATTTTAGAACATTAGGGAGCGATTTTCTCCCCATGGGTCGAAACTTCTGAGCCAATCCACCATGTGGTGAGCCATGCATTGATCTCCATAGTCCAATTTCCTCAAATGCCAAAGAGGAGTATTAGACTTGTCATATAAAGCTCGACTTCACCTTGGAGTGGAATTTGCTTGTCTTTTTCGAGTTGGCTCAATTTTTTTTCACTTTTTGCATGGAATGGCGAATTTATTAAGCCAACTTCCACCCTTATCTTCTCTTCCCTTGCTCCTACACCATGAAAGTTAGTACCAAGAACATTTATAAATTTAACTTCTTCGTTCGTTTCTTGGTTAACCTTTTCATCACATGGCATATTAGAAACAAGAGCAATAGGCTCTATACTACATTCTTTATTATCCAAATTGAATTCCAATTCCTCACCATTAACCCATAATATAAGCTTACCTTTTTCCACATCAATTATAGTTCGTGCGGTGGCTAAAAACGGTTGTCCTAGAATAATTGGCATTCTCACATCTTCCTCAATATCTAAGACAACAAAATCCACTGATATTATAGATTGTTTTACCCTTATGAGCACATTTTCCAAAATACCAATTGGATGTGTGATTGACCGATCCGCCAACTGCAATGTGATATTGGTAGCTTTCAACTCTTGAAGTCCCAACCTCCGGGTAATCGATAATGGCATAAGTGACACACTTGCACCTAAATCACATAAAGCATTAGAAAAATGCAATTGACCAATAGTGCAAGGAATAGAAAAACTTCCCGGATCTTTTAATTTAGGAGGGAGTTTGTTCTTAATTAATGCACTACACTCTTCCGTTAATGCTATCATCTCATTATCTACAATTTTCCTCTTTCTTGACATGATATCTTTCAAGAAACGTGCATAAGAGGGAATCTGTGTTATAGCATCAATGAAAGGAATGTTAATGTATAATTGTTTAAACATTTTGAAGAACTTTTCAAACTCCCAATTCTGTCCATCTTTCTTCAACCTGTGAGGAAAAGGAACTACATTAGAATTTAATTGAGGAGGATCATCAATATTAATGACTACATTATCATTTTGGCTTGGTTTTACTCCTCCATATGCTTGCTCCTTATCTTTTTCACCACTTGAATTACTAGAGTTAGGTCCCTCAACCATTTTACCACTTCTAAGAGTGATAGCATTGACATGCTCTCTCGGATTCACTTCCGTTTTACTCAGCAATTCACTAGGGTTTCTGTTGTTGATCACATTGTCAATTTGACCAATTTGAACCTCCAAATTTCTATACATCCCAACCAATTGGTCCAGCCGCCCCTCAACTCGCTCAAATCTATCCGAAGTAACCTTAGCAAGCTTTTCCACAGCGATCTCCCAACCAGGTTTGGTTTCAGTTTGTTGTTGCCTTGATTGAAATCCCGGTGGATTGGCTGGCCTTGGTTGATTTCCTTGGTCCTTCCATCCAAAGTTTGGATGATTTCTCCACCCCAGATTGTAAGTATTCGAGTAGGGGTTATTTTGAGCATTACGATTGTAATTATTGACGAATTGTACCTGCTTAGAATCAACACACTCATTAGTATCATGTTCACCTCCACATATAAAACAACACGCTACATGTGCATTAGATGAACTTGGACCAACTCCACCTTGTCTACTTAGCAACTTCATCACATTACTCATTTGAGCACTCAGCATATTGAGAGTGTCCATTTCTATCATTCCTACGTGACGTCTTGTATTACCTCCCTCATTGGCCCATTGGTAGTTATTTGTTGTCATTTCTTCTATCATGATTTACCCATTAAAGCTCCACCTGCAGCTGCATCGATCATAGTTTTAGTAGAAAAAACTAAACCATTATAGAAGGTTTGTATGATTAACCACTCCGGCAGTCCATGATGTGAACATTTCCGATGCAAATCTCTAAACCTTTCCTATGCCTCATATAATGATTCACCTTCCACTTGGCTAAAACTAGTGATATCCATTCTTTGCTTAGCAGTCTTATCTGGTGGAAAATACTTATTCAAGAATACTCTTGATAAATCATCCCATCCGGTGAAAGTATTAGGAGCATGAGAGTGTAGCCAAAGTTTGGCCTTATCTCTCAATAAAAATGGGAACAATCTTAGTCTTATAGCATCATCACTAATTCCATTCATTTTAATTGTATCACAAATTTCCAAAATGTAGTTAAGTGTGAATTAGGATCTTCTACTGCATTACCTCCAAATTGAGATTGTTGAACCATTTGGATAAGTGATGGTTTAATCTCAAAATTGTTAACATTTACCGAAGGTTTTGCTATACTCGTTTGAAATCCTTGTGTTCCCGGTAGAGCAAAATCTCGTAGAACTCGCCTATTTGCTTCGTTTTCTGTCATTTCTTCTTCAAATGAAAGCTCTATTAAGATTTCTCTATTGGTTGCCAAATCTCTTGTTCCTCTTGCTGTGGTGTGTTCCTCCTTTGTTTATGTAGTGTCCTCTCAATTTCTGGATCGAAAAGTGCAACTTCTCGAGACGCCCGGTGCATACACTACAAATAGAAATAAGAGATATTATACAACTTCAATTGTCAAAATTTGATTACAATGTAAGATTAAATATAATCAGCTCAACTAAAAAATAAAGCTGTCTAAATTAATAAAGATGATTAGGCTCTAATATTGCCGCTCCCCGACAACGGCGCCAAAAACTTGACGGGATTTTTATATCAATGCAAGTTTAAATCCGATTTTATATCAGTTAGCTGCAAGTATACAGGCCGAAATTGTAATGTAGGGAATGTATCGGGTCGATCCCACGAGGAGCAATTTAAACAAGTACTAGACCCTTATTTTACTCTATTATTTAGACTTACAATAAAATTGAACAAAGAAAGTTTATTGCTATAATCTACAAATCTGATCTGCAAATCTAGTTTAACAAATGCTAAATGCAAATGAAGAATTCTTACTCAAGAAAAACTCTAGGGATGTAGATTCCACTTATGGCATAAACATACAAATGAATGGATTTACCTCCTATTATTATTCTTGTTTAACCAGAGATTCATTTTCAAAATTACCAAGTCTCATTCTCATGATAAAATGGCCTAGAGTAGTTTAGTTTTTCCTATTTTCATGGTGAAATACTAATACTCCTCTGTTTTCTTTCATGAAATGCTAAGTAATCCACTTAAGTGTATCTCTATTTTCATGAACATACAACTTAAGCTCTACTCATGTTTTTCCATTGCTACTACCAATTCTCATTGAACAATAACAACTATAAACATGCTATTGGTGATCAATCAATAACAAGTAATAACAGCTACACAAGTAGACAAGTTAATACAAGATATAACAAGTGTAAATCCCATTCAATTCATATTATTTAGCCATAAGTTTCATCTACTCCCTAGATTAAGAAGTTTAACTACTCATGAATGATTTAACAATCAAATTCACAAGTTTATTAATGCCAAACATCATAAAGTACAAGTACAAGAAAGATAAAAGAAAGTTTAGTCAATTGAAGGTGAAGCTCTCCAATTCCTGCTATACTCTTGCACAATATGATTACAAGTAAAAACTCCAAATGTTTCTCCAAGAACTCCTAGTTAGAGAGAAAACTTGTTACAAGAAGGAAAACTAGCTACGTAAGTTCTATTTTGCTTCTCCCTTGTGTCTCTGCATAAAAGGTGGTAGAAAGTCTATTCCTCTCACTTCATAATTTTCTCCACTCAGATTTTGTAAAAAGAAGTCAAAGATATGATGTTTCCTTTTGTCTACAACTCATTTGGTCTTCTCTTTTATTGCAGAAGCATGTGCCACCGATTTTTGTCCCTCAAAATAGCTGAAAAAGTTGTGAGAAAGATAGAGAAAAACAGCCGTGCCACTTGCTGAAGAGAGAGACAGATCCGAGCCTTGGATCCGAGCTCGAATCTTTATGATCCGAGGACTTCCCATGATACATCCGAGGTCGGATCATCTGACCTCGGATACACTCCGCCAGAAGTACAGACGAGGGATCGGATCCCTCTTTGCTCTCACGGATCCGAGCTCGGATCCCTCTTTGCTCTCACGGATCCGAGCTCGGATCCGTGCCATTAAATTTCTAGTTTTTCACTTCTTTCCTTTTTCCTTCATTTTTGCTCCTAGTTTCTCTTGTACTTTATCCTCAGGATGATCCTTACACTTCTTTCAGCTCGTGCATGAATTTCATATATCGATATCCTTCACAATTTCACAAAATTAATGCATTAATCCACTCATTTATCAAGTTTTGAACACTTAAACAATATTTAAGCAATTATCACCAATAAAGTTCAAATATGGCTTTAATCTTCTCAAAACATACCTAAAGTTCATGTCAAACTTGTACAAAATATACGTTAAATATTCACTTATCACCAGCCTTAACTCCAACCCACTGTTTATCCACTACCAGTCTAGTTACCACTCACATCACCACTATAGCTAGAAATTTGTAGCCAAAAATCTGACCTTTGACTTCTCGTTTTCTGGACTCCAATCTCTGAAGCTCCAATTTGAGAGCTACGATAATCCATGAAACCCTAATCTAAAACCTGAATCTTTGATACCTAACTCGGATTTTTGTAATTATTTTTGGATAATCTCATTAGGGATTTTTTGCATTATTTTGAGAATTTTTTTTGTGTTATTTTGGGATTATTTGATTGAGGTTTTGGTATTATTTGAGATGTTTTGATATTATTTTATATACATAGTATTATAAAAAGTATAACACTCGATTTATTACTATATTGGTAAGAAAACTTTTCAAACAAACAATTTTCTATCCAAATGGGAATGAGCGACGTGCATTGCATGCTCCGGAACACTAATAGTGAGTTGAATTATTTATGTTCATACAAATTATACATAAGATATATTATTAAAAGATCTATCAATTCCAAACTTATAATTTTTCATTAAAAACCAAGCTTTCAAATTATATAATTTGAATTGGATTAAGAATGTTATAAAAATCATATATATATATATATAATAAAGTCGTATCCTTATTCTTATCCTTTCATGTTTGCTCTTTCCTACGTGGCTTAACGAGACGGCAAGTAGTTTCCTACGTGGCTTGCTCCTTTTTTGTTTGGATGTATATCAATTCTAATTTCCTATAAGAATTTTTAATATTATATGATTCTTATTTCCTACCCAAAAAAGGAACTGGAAAGTAATTTGATATAAATAAAAGAGACATGAATATCTCTATTAGATATATCACCAAATTCATGCCAATAATTTGTGTACTACATAGGGAACCGAAGTAAATAAGAATTATTATCACTACAAGAAATAGAAAAGTAACTAATTTCAAAAGGAACTATTAATAACAGAAGTCAATATCTGATGTTGAAAATAGGATTCTTAATAAATTTTATTATTAAGTGTGTTATCAAGATATAGTGCATAGCACGAAATTTATGGAAAAGAAAAAGTTAATTGAATCCAATTAACTATATGTATTTGACTCGTACGGTCAAATATAAATTCCTATTTGAGATGCATTTACGAGCAAATGAGACATCTAAAAGGATGCTGTCATTTGAGTTTTGTGGCCCTTATGGCTGAAGTTTGCTAAAGGAAATTCTGAGGCGCTAGACCTAGATTGTCTCATTTCTTCTTGCTTAGAAAAATGATGTGGGCTTGTATATATATACCATATATATATATATATATATATATATATATATATATATATATATATAATAAAGTCATATTCTTATCCTTATCCTTTTATTTTGTCTCTTTCCTACATGGCTTAATGACAGGGCAAGTAGGTGCAATGCGCTTTATGAGTTAACCCCCTAATAACCTACACTATTCCATCCCTCTTTTTTCTCTTGCCTTTACAATTCTAGATAATCTTGCCATAATTATCTCTTCCATTCTTTCACCCTTTTTTTCCTTAACCCTAATCGTCAAGCCTAAATTTCCTGGGGATTAGTATAAATAATTTTGAATTATTTTTTTAACTCTCTCTAATCTTCAACTCAAAAGTTCGAAATATCAATTCAAATATTAGATTATCTTTATCAGATTATCGCTATCACAGATACTCTACATTTTTACTCATATATATGGTTCTCGAACTCATTACTTTATCAAGCAGTGAAAATGTTTACACTTTTCCACCAATTTTTTTGGAAAGTTTTTTTTTTTTAACTTCAATGCAAGGACCGAATTTGGAACTTCGTTTTTATTCCCTTCAATGTAAGGACCGCATTTGGACTTTGTTTATACTCGTTGTATGTGGTCCGTAATTTCCTACACCTTCTTCATAACTAGGTCAATGAATTTGAATTTTCTAAGTAAGTCTTCAAAAGTTACAGTTTGGTTTTTATTTCTAGTAAGTTTTTTGTAATTAATTTGTTATTTCAATTTATGGATTCACTCTTCAATTCAAGTAGAACACATATTGCTTTTTGGTTAGTGATTTAAAAGTGGCCTTTTAAATTATGTGTTTTCACAAGATTTTTTAATTGCTTTTGACAATTTATTAATTGTCTTCAACAATGTACTATTTTTTTTTTATTTTCTAGGTTTCTGGGGTTAAAAAAATTTTGTGCAGTTTTCAATGTTTTTTTTTTAAAACTTTGGTAGAAAGCTTCTAAAAAACAAGAAGATGTCACTAATTACATAAATGGCAAGGCATCAAGTTCATTGTCATACAGCAGTTCACGTCATGCAATATATATCAGACTATTTAGATACATCTTATGTTTTCATTTTGCTTCTATTAGCCATGAACAGATTTAGAAGGTTGCTATGTTTCTATGACTTGATTGATTCTGAATTCTAATCTTTTATTAATATTTCATTCAGCTTCTTTTCTTTTCACATTAACCTTGAAGCCATTTGTATTAAGTACCAAAATTGATGTTTTGGTAACGGGTTGGCCATTCTTTTGTTTACAGAAGATCAACCAAGATTGATCTTGCCTATTTTCAAGTTTTTGAATGTTATCATATCGTCGAATGTTTTTTTTTTTTTTGCATTTTTGAATTATTAATCACTGAATTAGATGTTTAAATTTACATTATCAGACTATTTTTGAATAACAATGTGCACATAGTAATGTATTTAAGAAAGGTTATAATAGATTATACAATAAGTTTGCATTTTATGCAAATATTTTTATGAACTACACTAAATAATTTATTATTTTTAAACAATTCCCATTCAACGAATGGGTACAAAACTAGTTAAAAAATAAAGAAGACAATTGATTAATTTTCAAACTTCAAAAGTACTAAGCCATATTGTTAGAAACTAAGGATAGCATCCATTAGCACTCCACCTGAATATTCGTCTCCATGCACCGCCTGTAATTTCTCTTAAACCCCAACCCCCGCAGTCCTAAAATTCCACTATCCCCACCTTCCCCTCCCAACAAATTGTTATGCTACCCGGCTACTCGCAGTCCCTAAAAACCCCCTATCCCCACTTTGCCCTCCCAAAAAATTGTTACTATTAACATATATAGTAAAGGAGGAAATCAGGGATTATTAGAATATAGGGAAAATAGCTAATATCGTCCCTAAATTTTTCACCAATGCTATTTTAGTTTTAAACTTTTATTTCTAACAAATTTGATACGTAATCTTATTTTATAATTCCAATTAAGGATCTCCGTGGCTGCGCCACAATCTAAAATCGATCCGACTCTTAATTGACTAACTAAACATGAGTATTTTGGGAACATCACTCACAGGATTATAATAAATCAAGTAAATCATATACAAAATCATAAAATTAAACTTAAAAAAAGTTTTATTTGGTTTTTTTATACTGTTTAAAAGTTTTATCGGGTGATATTTTACACTATTTACTTCTTTTATTACAATCCGACGAATGACATTCCTATAATACTCTTGTTTTATTAATCAATTAGGAGTTAGGGTGTGTTTGATAAAATATAAGTATGAAAACTGAAGTTTGAAGTCTGAATTCATTAAATTATTGAATTGTTAAGTATTTAATCTAAGACATTTAAGTGCATATCACATTCAGTGATAAGTGAATAACTTATCACTTAATTTTGAAAGCAAGTTTTGCCTAGAAAATTCAGTATCACTTAATTAATTTCGATGCCCAATTTTTGGTTATCAAATAGTCTAAATATATTAAGATTTGAATCCATTAAATTTAAGTGCTGAATTCAGTTATCAAACAGGGCTTAAATTAGTTTTAGGTAGTGGTGCCATTGTAAAAGACCTTAATTGGAACTACAAAAATAAGTTTAAGTATCAAATTGGTCAGAAATAATAGTTAGTGACTAAATCGACACCAACAAAAAAGTATAGGGATGAAATTGGTCATTTTCCCATATTTGATAAAACCCTAGCGCCGTGACTGCCGTCCCGTCCTCTGTCTCTCACCGTGAGAGAGTGTCTACCACCAAAAAAGACACTAGGGTTGATTTCATCATAATCTCGACGCTAGGGTGTTTGCCAATTTCAGACACTGTGGCCAATTTCATCACAGCATCTCTCACGTGACTGCCGCCACCAAAAAAGACACCCTCTGTTGATGCTTTTTTTTCATGAAGATGTCGAGGCTGATTTCATCACCATCACAGTCATATGGTTTCAACCCAGTAAAAATCATTTGTCAAATTCCAATCTTTTCAAGTTGCACTTCAATGCCACCAAGCCAGCTACCAGGAGGAGTGTGATATCACAATTGAACCCTCAATGCCGTCTGTTGTTTCTGCATTCTGTAAAATTGCACCGAAGAGTGAAGGTCAACTCAATTCAATGTCAGAAAGGCACTATTTGTGACAACAATGGTTCGACAAATGGAGGGGCTTTCGGTTCTCAAAATGTTGGGAAGAGGGCGAATATCAAGAAGATATTGATTTTAGGTGTATGGCCTATTGTGATTGGGCAAGCTTGAGAGTTCAATTATTCAGGGACTCAGGCTTGTAAGGTACTCAGGGAGGAGGGTTATGAGGTGATCCTCATCAATTCGAATCCAGATAGTGACATATCTAGGGGTTTTTTTTTTTCTCTTGTAATTGCTTGATGTAATATCAATTGGTAAAGGGTGATATCCTAAATAAAATTAATTTTTTCTTCATGTTACCGTAGACTTACACTTTATCAAAATATTGGCATATCAATTTCCAAATCCAGTCCAGCCTACATTAAAAATTTTTTTTTTTAGTATTAGAAATAAACACTTCCAAGCCTTCATAATACACTACTAGTTCTTGACTCTTTTATCTATATTTACTATTGCTTGAAAGGTTAACCAGAGACTAATGCCAATTTAGATGAGACAAAGGCTTATAAATAAAGTCGTGACTCGGATGGGTTTGAAAGGTCTTGGCCGTGACTTCCTGGATATATAAGCGCCATATGTTAATATCCCGTGTTCGAAGCCATAGAATTGTCAAGATTCCGACAAACGTCAACTGCATAAGGTTTCAACATAATTTTCCAGAAAGCTTTCTGAGGCAACTAATTCTCTTCACTATTTTTATGCAAATTCATCAAATCAAATATACTTATACGATGGCACATAGATCAACTCAACTACAAATTTGAAGTCCTAGCAACGGCTTTATCATAATTAGTCAGTTACCCCAAAAGCAATATATTGCTAACTTGATATTTCTCAATTTAACATTCGTAGAAAGCACCCAATTAAAAGTTTGCCAAATCTTTTTTTTTTTTTGAGTCCGTGAATCAGAACAACATTATGAGCTATATATATATATGTGTGTGTGTGTGTGTGTGGTTTTTCTGCCAAAGAATGAAAAAAACAGAAGGTGAAATTTTCCCAGACAAGACTATCTAGAATTCTTGTGTATTTGTAGTGCTACCCAAAATTTGGGTAACCATCAGTGAAAAGTTGTGTTTCTATAGTACTCAAGCTTTCCTTTGCTATAGAGTATCGATGTTGGTTTGTTTATCCCTTCAGGTTAATGTGAACCTAAATAATCATTGGCATAACAGATGAATACGGACACAACTTGGTGCAATAGACTGTGCAACCAAAAGGAAGACGTGAACACACTCTTAATCAATTTCTCCTGTTCCATTTCATGCAGCAGCAATATTAGTCGTTGAGACGCCCAAGAAAAACTAAAGAAAGTAAATAAAAACAAGGGAGAATAGGAAGGATTAGATAGGGAAAATATATAATGTAAGAGTAGATAAGATAAAAGAAAGTTTTAAACAGTTGATAATTACTGTACAAGATATAGAAAAAAGAAACTAACGGTTGCTGTTTATGACTTTCTTCAAAAGCGACATTTTTTCCATGTTGGGTGGCCTTAATCAAACTAATTTCTCCGCTCTACTGATTGTGGATTTGAATGGGTAGTGAAAAAGGAAAATCTGAAGAGGAAAGGTACAAAAGAAAGGGAGAGTTAAACTTTGCATTGAATTTTATTGGTTTTAAGTGAGCAATTTTTTCCCTCATGTGACCCTTTTCTGCCCAAATTGATTAATTTGCCGTTTCTGAACTAAATGTATTCAGAAATTGATAATTCATGTACTAAATGTGTTGCACGACAAAGTTTGTGAATGAAATATGTTTTTTCTAACCCAAATTTTGGGAACGAAAAGTGGATTTTTATCCTTCCAAAATTCTTTGAACATGTTTTGAATCTCCCAATGAGGTTTATGTTACATTTGCAATGATCATGCATAGGTATGTCACATGAACAATTTTTTTTTTTTTTGGAATATACAACATGTGCAGTATAAGTACTTTAGGTGTATGACAAACATATGACTATTATGCCATATGGTACAATTATTATAGACCTATGACGCAAGTTTTTTTTTAATATGTGAATTTTCAATAAATTAAGACATCTTTGATCAATGCAGATTTGCCCTTCTTTCATGTGCTATTATGGTAAGCCATTGATTGCAAAACAAATCACTAATGGCAACGAAACTTTCCTACTTTCATAAATTAGTTTTTTGCACTATAAAATGATGCCACAAGCGCGATGGAGCAAATCAGAGCCTAAGGAATTCCAATACGAAAGACCCAAAACAAACAAAAATGAAGGACCCTTTCGTGCTATCCCCTTCTTTCAATGGCACTCTTGCTAAGTGGCTTTACCCCTTCTTCAGCTGTTGATGATATTGGTCAGCTTCTCACCTAGTCTCTCCATCTATATCTGTTTCTCAAAAGCCCTTAAATTTCTTTTTTAACTTAAAATTCTAAACACTCACCCGTAATACTAGCTATTTTACTTGTTCAATTTTTCTATGAATCAAAACGCTAATAATATCACTCTCTTTAATGATTTAATGATCTTAAATCTTGTACCTACAAGAGTTCACAAGGGCAAATATTCATATTATATATAACGTGTACAATCATGATAATTCTAATGGCTTGAATCTTTGTTTTCTTTTTCCTGTATTCCAGTCCACTGGCTCGTTAGCTTTCCCTTCAAATATCAACACTACGATAAATATGGAGATGATGGGAATTCGAGATCAGTTTCCATCCAGATCCTCTCGAAAATGTTGATGTGATCAGGCTAAACCTCCTGAAAGCCGATGCCAGTGTTGCATGTTTTGCGCAAAGCCTCCTCCTCCACCTAATTAAACAATCTTAAACAAACAGTATTAGAGAGCATGTTTTTGACGAGGAACTTCCACAAGTGTCAAAAATCTGAATCCTTTTTTACTATAATTTTAGATTTATTTTAATTCAATAACCCTTATCTTCTCCTTATCCCTTTCTACTCTTAAATTTACGTGACCCACTAATCCACAAAATTAAAACTCCTAAATTTTAACTAACAGATAATAACCACCCTGCAAAATGATATCTGTAAATTTCAATTCATGTCTCACATTTATTACTAACACTTACCATATTACTGATAGCAATACTCACACTTATCACATTATTTTTTTTGGTAATAAAATAGAATAATTTAATTAATCATGAGATCAAATCTGCAACAAGTGCAAAACTAATAAAAGATGGAGGAGAGTTTCTCCATATACAAGAATCTAAAAGATTAACGGCATACTTAACCAGGTTATGAGCAGGAACATTAAATGACCTAGAAATCTATGAAACTTCCCAACACATGAAATCTTGACATAAGGCAATGAATCGTCAAATTCCAAACAGTCCAGCATTTTGATGACTTTTTGTGAATCTCCTTCCAAAACAATCTTATTGAAACCCAAATCATATACGAATTGAATAGCATGTTTGGCCGCATATGATTCAACTGCATTTGGTTCCAATATCCCAAGAATTTTTTTGGAAAGACCAGCAATGAACCTTCCTTTATCATCTTGGATAATAACACCAACCCCTGATAATTTATCATCCATAAACATAGCTCCATCAAAGTTTGCCTTAACAAAACCTGCATTGGGTCGTATCCAATGACCTATTGATAACCATGATTGGAGAGAGGTAGGCGTATTGAACTTGTCTTTGGAATTTGCTTCATGGAATTGTTTTAGACATGCTATGGACAGGGAGACCAAGCTAAGAGGATCTCTGTAGGACCCATCAAAGATTGCTCCTTTCCTATTATTCCATAAATCTCTAAGAATAACACCCACCAATTCCATCTCTTTGCTTGATAGTCACAAAAGAAGGTTGGGAAGCCAAGATTTATCTGATCAGCCAATTGCATTTGAACTTACTGGCTTAAGAAACTATGTGCCTATGATTGCATAGCTACAGGACAAGTTAAGAAGGTATGATCAACATCATCAACTAGAGCGAGACATAAAGGGCAAGAGGTATCTAAATGGAGCCCTTTAGTATTGAGTTTTGTGCTGGTTGGCAGTATATCTTTACATGCCCTCCATAAGAAAATTTTAATTTTCTCAGGAAGATTCAAGTGCCAAAGCCGACACCAAACACTTTGCTTTAGAGTACTACTGCTCGATGGCAAATTCTCCCAATTAGAAGATTGCTCCTTGATCAAGTGATACGCACTCTTCACAGTAAAAGATTCATTCTTTGAAAAGTGCTGGATTAGCTTATCCCTATTGTGAGCATCTCCAATTGGAATGCTTTGAATTAATACAATCTCCTCAGGCCAAAAAATTTCCTGCAATAAGTCAACTCGCCAAGTCTTTCGTTCGTAGTCTAGGTGATCAACTGTGGAATTCTCCAGCAATGCAATAGACCGTGACACGATTTTAAAAGTAGATGGCCATGGAAGCCATCTATCTTTCTACATTTTGATAGACTGGCCAGAAACAACTCGCCATCTGCTTCCAGCTTCAGTATACTTCCTAACCTCACATAGTCCGCGCCAAGACCAAGAAGGCCGTGATCCTTCTTGAGCCTGGAAGAAATCAGTATTGGGAAAATATTTAGTTTTATATACCCGATGAAAAAGGCTAGATGGTTGTGTAGCAATATATGCTCCAGGCTTACTTAGATAACAATCCAAGCTTAAAAGCCTTAAGCAACCTAACCCATTCCTCCATCTTCTTTTTCGGCTTCAAAGCTTATCCCAACTAACCCAGTGAATTGGTCTAGCTTTATTTCCATCACCCCACCAAAAATTGCTCATTATTGATTGGATGTCCATTAGCAAAGAATCTGGAAATTTGAAACAAGACATCGAATATGTGGGAATTCCCTAAACTACTACTTTCAGCAAAATTTCTTTTCCCCCTTTTGATAACCATTGTTCATTCCATCTTTGAATTCATTGCCAAATTCTATCCTTGATAGAAGAGAATACCTCACATTCGGAGCATCCAATAATGGTAGGAAGATCAAGATATTTTTCATGTGCAACCACTTCTTTAATATTCAGGAACTAAGTGATATCTTGTTGGGTTGATAAATCTGTGTTACTACTGAAAACCACAACTGATTTCTCAAGATTGATCGCTGGCCCAAGAGCTTCCTTATATAGTTGCAAGATATCCTGAATATGTCGATCTTCTTGTAGTGTCGTTTTGCCAAATAACAAAGTATCGTCTACAAATAATAAATGAGAAAGCTTGGGGCCACTCTGTCCTATTCAAACTCCTAACAATTTACCACAAGCCTTTGCTTCTTGTAATAGATAGGAAAAAGTCTTTGCACATATAAGAAATAAATACAAAGAAATTGGATCGCCTTGTCTAATGCCCCATTGTGGCCATAGATAACCAAATTGAACACCACTGAGCTAAAAAGAATAAGAAACAGTAGAAAAACAATTGGAAATAAGATCAACAAAAGATGGATGAAAACCTAAAGCCAACATCATTCCTTTAAGAAAAGGCCACTCAACCCTATCAAAAGCTTTGTTCATGTCCAATTTAATGGACATGGATCCCTCTTTGCCTGCAGACTTTGATTTAAGAGAGTGATTAACTTCGTAAGCGATCAGGATATTATCTATAATGAAACGACCAGGAATAAAAGCAAATTGAAAGGGTGAGAGAATTATTGAAAGAACTTTATTTAATCTATTAGCTATAACCTTAGAAGCTAACCTATAAACTACATTACATAAACTAATTGGATGAAATTGAGTTATATTGGATGGAATTGGCATTTTGGGATAAGCACAATGTAAGTGAAATTCAATTGATCATCAAAAAGCCCATTGTTCAGGAAGTCAAGAACACTTTTTACTACATCCTGACTAACGACATGCCAAAATTTCTGATAAAATATTGGGGACATGCCATCAGGACCAGGATATTTAAAAAGATGCATTTTATTTAAAGCTTTTGTTACCTCAAAAGTTGAGTACATTCGCATCAATGAATAATTCATTCATTTAGATACCTTAGGTTGCACCCTTTGTAAAACTGCATCAATTATCTCAGGAGATGGCTTTGAACTGGAAAAAATGGATCCAGAATGGTCTAAGATAATGTTCTCCAGATCATCATGGGAGTTCCACCACTACCCGGCATCATTGAAAAGGCCATTTATCTAATTTTGCTTTCTTCTCTTGGATGCTTGTGCATGGAAAAAAGCTGTATTGTGATCCCCCTCTTGGTACCAGTGAGTTTTACTGCTTTGCTTCCACATAGTATTTTCCCGATCCAAAATATCCTCTAATTGATTTGTTAAAGTCCCAATTTGAGCCTTAACAACATCAGAGAGAATCCCTTGCTGTAGCTTAGCAATCTTTTTCCTTAGGTCATCTGCTGCAGAACAAACATTACCAAATTTTGATTTGCTCCATTGTAAGACCCATTCGACATTCATTAGTTTTCTTTAACAAATTAACACAAGCATTATCTGCAGATGTACTTTCCCAAGATTGACGAATTACATTTTCACAATCATTCGCCTTTATCCACATGGCTTTGAACATAAAACATTTAAATCTCTTCACCTCGTTTTTAGTCTTTGAAAATTTAATGAAATTCTCAAAGCTAAAAACTATAGGCAAATGATTAGAGAATATAGACTGCACATGTTTGATTTTTGACTCAGGAAATAAGTCCAGAAAATCTTGAGTTGCACAAGCACGATTCAGTCTCGCCCTAATTGTATCTGGATATGTCCGACTACGGCACCATGTATAAGTGAAACCTTCATAGCCCAAATCATGTAGATCATTATCCATCAAAACCTGACGAAAATTCATGATTTGCCAATTCATGGACCAGAACCTTGAAACTCATTTTGGCTAAGGACCTCATTATAATCACCAATACAAAGCTAGGGGAGCCGAGATTGTGTGCTCAGTTGTCTAAGAGAATTCCAGGAATATTTTCGCTTTGAAGCATCAGGATATCCGTAGAAGCCAGTTAAACACCTTGTATAATTTGGCATATGAACTTTGGCATCAATAAAACTATTTGCAAAGCAGTTCAATGATATGTCAAGAACTTTTTTCCACAAGAGAACCAACCCACCAGAAGTGCCCTTTGCATCTACACCAATACCAAACCATCTAAGTTGCTGCTTTAATTTCTCCACAAATTTACTAGAACACTTAGTTTCTATCAAAAAAATAATTGAAAGTCTTCCCCTCCGGATAAGACTCCGGAGTTCATGAACTATACAGAGATTTTTCAGCCGCGAATAGTTCCAATTTAAAAGACTCATGATTCTCGACAGGGCTAGTGACTAGCCTCCGCCGTTGATATACCGTGTGATGAGATAGCACTATATCAACATCCTCAAAGAGGGAAAAATTATTAGGACGTTTCACCTTACTGCCTAATAACCTTTTTTGAAACGATTGATCTGTAGAACACGTCAAACTTGATTTGAGACTGTCAGTGCACTCTCTCTATTTTAAGGTACTAGCCGGAGCCCGAAGTTTATAGATATCGGAATGTTTTTTTTGCTCAGCTAGGGTTGCATCAACTAGGAAGATCTATGATGTTTTGATAAGAATGGAGGAGTTGTTTGTAGTTTGGGTTTATTGTAGAAGTTTGCCAGGAAAAGCTGGGGAAGTAGTTAGGAGGATTGGTTTAGGGAAAGAGATATTGGGATTTATGTTTTCAGATAGTTGGGTATGCGCAGGAGTGGAGGTGAGATTATTGGATGTTGTATGAATAGGTGGCTCAGATGAGGAGGGAACAGGGTCAGAAATTATTGAGGATGTAATAAGACCATAGCTCTTGTGTTGAGTGAGAGTCGCATTTCGCAACTGGCTTGAGGTAGTTAGAAAAGCAGAGAATTTGTCCTGGAATATTTGGTTTTTTGATTGAACTATTGGAGTGAAAGAAGCATTAGGTGATTGGTTTCATGTTGGTTTGAACTGGTATGTTGTTATCCAAAGGGGCAGACAGTTTGGGTTTATTGCGTGGTGTAATGGGGAGGAGAAAAGAGTCATTGGTGGGTTGGGTTGAAAAAGCAGAGGATTTATTGGTTGTCCATTTAGCTGCTATACTTTTTTATTTAAGTTGGATAAGATCAAAATTATTAGAGGTAGAGGCAGAGGCAGAAGATTTACCTTTGATTTGGAGATTGGATATGATTAGACTTTGAAAATTCAAAACAGAGAGGTGATGAGGATTTAGTTGATCTCTTTCCCTTATCCGTTCCTTGTGGCACGCGATTCTCATTATTGCTTATCATTGCAGCTGGCCGTGAATGTTGTTGGCTAGAAAATAATTTTTCCAATTTAGCTCGAAGCCATCCTCCATATTGCGGATCACCAGTTTCATAGGTTGCTACATCAAGCTTCAATTCACAATCCTGATTACCATGGCCAATCCTTCCACAATAGAAGCATAATATAGGGAGCCTTTCATATTGAAAAAACACATTGTGTACTTTGCCTTCAATGAACATATGCATTACTCGCTTAAGAGGAGATTCAAGATGTATTTTCACGCAATACGAAGGAATTTTCCCCAGACAAACAAGCCACCTTTTGATTCAAAGCCTTCATAGACCCTTAACTTATTGCTAGGATATTCTGCTATTTTGGCATTCAACCAACTCAATGGAAGATCATATACACGCACCTAAAAGGAGTAGGTGTCAAGTTTAATGTTGGTTGGCTGGACGTTGCTGATATAATCACTGATGACTAGTAAATTATCATCAAAACACCATGGACCACCGGAGAAAACTTTTTTCTTATCAAGCATGTCATTAAATTAAAAAATAAAAAGGTTATCTCCTAATGAAGTATGGGTGAGACCTTTGGATGGGTTCCAAACCTTCTTCATAGTAGCCATCAGCGCTTCACCATTGAATAGCTTTCTGGTAAAAAGTTTGCCTAAGATGCACAACTCGCTTAAAGAATCTTCAATATCATCCGCATCGTCTAGCAATAAATTTACTTCTTCTTCATCATCACGAAGATGTAGTTTTTCACACATTCTTTCCAGTTCTTCAACCATGGAAGCCGAGACAAAAGATACAATCTCGAAAGGAGCACAAATTGTATAAGACTGCTGAATGAATCACGTTCTACAAACTTGCATGACCCAAAGAAAATGAAAGACTTCATTTTTGAAAAAAATAAAACCACAACAGAGATAAAAGACATCGAGGAAAAAAGTATGGCAAACGGGAATCAAATTGAGTGATAGTTGGAATGGAAACTGATTAAAAATGGAACAGAATAGTTGTTTGAAAAGGTCAAAATAGGGATGGAAAGTGTTGAACTTCGACTAGAAACTAGGGAAGAGGACAGCCTGCACTAACAAGGAGAAGGCCCACAGAGAGCAAAGCTTCTTATAGGAGAACTAAACTATCAATCTCCCATGTAAAATTTGGGGAGATTGTTTTTCCACTTATCACATTACTGATAGCAATAACTAACTATTAATTTAAGAAACTTACAACTACGAAAGTCACATATCCAAAATTTAAGAACTTGTTTGAATTACAATTTTCACAATTCTATGTATCTTATTGTCATAATGTATTTTACACGCATAATCATTTACAAAACTGATGATCACTAACCCATTTTACCTATTTTCATTTGTCATCACACAAATTAAATACAGTGAAAAAAAAAGACTATGTATTATACTCTCACCATGGATGAATCTCACTTACAAGCATTTCAATCAATGAAGAAACCAAGATTTTTTTCTAGAGGGGCTAAAATTTTTCCTAACATAATTATTTTTATGTGTTATGTTCAAAATAATTTTCATTTATTTAAATATATGACATCTAAAAATATCAAATATTAATTTTAATTATAAAAGGATGTAAAAAACAAATAACTTTGTTAAGAAAAAAATTAATTTGAAGGTAGTTGATTCACACACACACACGCACACATATATACATATATATATATATATATATATATATTCTTATAATATAAACTAAAATTGTAAAAAATTAGGAAGGCCAACATTATTTTATACAAATATTTACACAATATGAATTAAAATTTTTAAACCTTTAGGGAGGTGGCTATGGCCTCCATTAGCCTACATTGGTTCCATCATTGATTTCAATGGCGTCTTAATTTCAAACCTGTAAGATTATAAAGGAGAAAACAACTGATCACAAAACGAATCTTATACCATAGTGATCCCACTAAAATATTTTTAAAAGATCCAATAAGTTCACTTCCAAGAAATACAAGTCTCACTAAATATTTTTTTGAAGTATGAACTTCACAAAATTCAACAAAATTAATTAAACCACCAATATTGATTTTCATACTAAAAGTTGATTGATGTAAAAATATTCGCATCTTTGTGCAAAATTGTCAAACTGAATGCATAATGTTTGTAAGTATTTCATTTTAAAATAATTTTCATCTATTTAAATAGATGACATCTAAAAATATAAAATATTAACTTTAATTATAAAGGGATGTAAAAAATAAATAACTTTTTAAAGAAAAAATTAATTCAAATGTAGTTAATTCACACACACATGCTGGGTGTGTGTGTGAGATGCAATCTAGGTGGCAGAGAATAGAGATGCAATCTGATTACAAAGCTGTTATTGAAAAAATCCACAAGTGGTGCATGGAGGAATCACCAATAGCCACCATAATGGAAGATATAAGACAATTGAGTGACATGTTCCAATATTGTACTTTTTCTTTTGTGTATAGAGATGGAAATAGATGTGCTTATAAAATGGCATAATTTGCAACTAAACTTGTTTCCAATGTAATATGGAAACAAAGTTCCCTCTGTGGCTCAAAGAGAGTATACAGGAGGATAATAGGACCAATGTCCACTTTTGTAACTAACATCTTGTATTATCAAGTTCAATATATATATAAAGAGAATACCGTTGGAAAAAACACACAATTAAAATTTTTATAACTTGGGAAGGGGGCTATATCCCCCATTAGCCCTTATTGGTTCCATCATTGATTTCAATGGTATCTTAATTCCAAACCTGCAGGATTACAAAGAAGAAAATTACTGATCACAAAACGAATCTTACACCATAGTGATCCTGCTGAAATATTTTAAAAAAAGGTTCAGCAAGTTCACTTCCAAAAAATATAAGTCTTGCTGAACATTTTTTTGTAATGCAAACTCCACAAAATTCAATAGAATTAATTAAACCACCAATATTAATTTTCATACTAAAAGTTGATTTGTGTAAAAAATATTCGCACCTTTGTACAAGATTATCAAATCGAATGCATAATGTTTGTCAGTATTTCATTTTGAAATCAAATGCATGTATGGATAAAGAAAACTTCTTTTGCTTCATTAACAATTCTTTTTTGTATTAGGAGGCAACAAACTAACCATTCCTAGGCGCAATTACTAGGGTTTTACTAGTTATGAACTAGTATGATAAAATTGCGAGGATTCCACCAGTTGTACAACTATTCTTTCTGAGTAATAGTTTCATGCTCACCATATGACCCTAATTTGAATTTTTCTTTTTAACTTTTTCCTGTATATATGTTGCACCTGTTGACATTTTTCTAGTTCTGACAGGTGTCGAGCCTGTACAATAATAAATATCTACTCGAGAAAAATGTAAATTTTACATATAGCGGTGAGTAGGGTCGAATCCACAGGAACTGGGGATAATTCGTTTCCTTTCGAGTTAAGACAAGTGGGGGGTCTTCAATGGGAGGCAAATAAAAATGAAATAAAACAAACAAAATTCAAAACTAACTCACAAAGCACAATTTACTAAAAATAGCAATTAATAAAAGTTCTACCCAAAAGATCAACTGCTCAGGCACGGTCCAATTAAATGCTCATCGATGCAAAGATATTTCATCCATTTATCACTAGGTTGGTTATAATTATCAATAAGCTCTGACAGCCAGTTTTTCCTTACCTTTTCGACAGCCAAGGTACGACCGTTGACTGCTTCTCTAACCAGATAACAACCCTAAGTACGACCTTAGGAATTTAATCATCCAATTGCATTAGAACTAGAAGAACCCAACCCTAACCAATAGACACGCTAAGAGGGTTTATTTAAATTAGATCCTGCGTTTCTCCAACATAAAACTAATTATGATGGTTGTCACTAGTTATCAACCAAACGAACAATTACGGATCCAATTCAGTTAATGTGATAGTAGGCTATTGAATTAAATCACATATCCGGCCGTTGATATTCAATTAATAAAATACCCATGAACAATTAATTCAGAGAACGCACGAATAGCAACAGATTGGAAGAAATAATGAAAATTCGATTAGATCTCACAATTATTATGGGCCGCGCCCTCGCGTCGACTTTTGGGTAGAGGAAAAATTTAGCCGCTCCTCATCGTGTCAATCACACGTGGGTTAATTGATTCCATCCACACAAACATCACAGAATTTGGAACGATGAAATACCGAAGAAAGAAAAAGGAAAAAGTCTTCCTTGTCTCTGCGTTGATGTTCGTACTGAAGCCCAAAGTTCAACACAACACCCACGAGAATTTGTACAGAGCCGAAGCAAGAGCAAAAGAGTCTAAAGCGTAAAAGCCAAAAAGCAAGGAAAAGTCTACAACGTTTGACTGCTGCGTGAAAAGAAAACTAAAGCTAAAAAAATTTTCCCCTCGTGAATCTGGCCTTTTCCTATTTATATCTTCTAATTAGCGCCGCCAGGAGAAATCCACAAAGGGGTCAGGAACAAAGCTTTTGTTTAAAGGTTCTGATCCAGTGCTTCGGGTTCACGTGGACCGAGATCCTTAGTTGGCTCTGCTGCAATTAATCCCGCGGGTCCGGCTTGGGGTACCTTCTCCAATTTCTGGAGTGGCCACGCCCTGAGATAAAAGGTCTCCCAAAAATTACTCCAAAAGATTACTTTTTTACACCAAACCCCTACAAGTCACACAAATATCAAATATGAGCAAAATCTCAATTCTTAGAACCATAAGTAGCTAAAATTAAAACGAAATAATGGCGCAAAATATGCTCAATAATCGCTCTATCAAATCCCCCTGCACCTAAATAATGCTTGTTCTCAAGCATTTCGGAGCTCAGAAATACAATCAAGAAAGCAAAGGTTATGCAGTAATCTATACTAACACAAGCATCTTGTACTCCTGACAATGTCACCAAAATTAGAACATATTAGATAGGTAGGAATCCAAAAAGAATATGAACAGTAATACTCGTTACCTCCAAGAAAGTGTATGAATACTAGAAACGCTCAAATCAACATCATGGAATGGCATTACCATAGACTTATACATTTATCACATCTTCACCACTCAAAAATGAACCAAATACACTAATCAAAGGGGCTTTAATAGGGTTGTAATGGGGCTTAGGTAAAATGTGGGACAAAAAGTTAAGTATAGGATGTAGTGTGCCACGAATGTAGACACCAAATTTTTGGTGTAATTTCTTTTACTTTTTATTCTCATTTGTCGTGGTTACTTTTAGTTTTTTTTTTTTTTTAGTTTCTAGTTTCTATTTTTATTTTTTAAGTTTTAGCGTAGAAAAATCATGAAAAAAAAGGAGAAAAAGGAAAATTGTTCACAAAAATACATTCAAATTTAATTTTTTTTGGCATTTTGGTTTATTTTTGTTAATTTATTTTGAAAAAGAAAAGAAGGAAAAAATGATGAAAAATGATGAAAATGAAAGAAAAGATCGAAAATGGTAATTTTGTTATTTCTAGTTTGATTGATTTTGATGTGTTTGTAATTAAAATTGTTGTTTCTATTATTATTTAGTTTTACTATTATTTTTGTTAAATTATTAAGTTGAGAAAAAGAAAAAAAAAAAAAAGGATCACAATTCCATTTTCTGCCGGATCCATTTCTCCACTGCAGCACTACATCTTATAAACTACCGACTCCACTCCACTACCTCAGCAAAAACCAAAAAGAACATTCCAGCTCCACTCCACTACCTCAGCCTAAACCACAAAGAACATTCCAGTTCCACTCCACATTTTTTTTAGCTTCGGACCAAGACCAAAAGAGAGAGAGAGACTTACCTGGTAAGCACCGCGAGAGGAAAGAAAACAGCGAGCTGCAATCTTTCTTCTTCTCCCTTCTGTCCAGACCGTGAGCTAGAGCAACGGAAAGGAAGACACTGCGTGAGTTCCTCCCATTTCTGCACCCTTCACCCTCAACCAACTGCGATCATCCACCCACTTCAACAACCGCAGCTGCAACACCAACCCGCGAACCGAACTGGTGCGTGAAGCCGAGAGGAAGGAAGAAAAATTTTCAGATTTTTTTTGTGCGTGAGCTGAGTTGTTACAGAGGTAATTTCTGAGCCAAATTTAAGCTAATTAATGGTAGATGATAGAGATTAAGAGTCTGCATGTTGGATGGTGCGACTGGATGATGAAATTACCACCTGAGAAAATCTGTTTTGCAAAAGAAATGAGTTGGCCGAGAACTGATTTGGATAATGCAGCGTTAATCTTGTTTCTTGGAGTAATCTGAGCTTTTAAATGTTATTAACTAACTAAGAACTGGATGGTTAAGTCTTGCATGAAGTTAGTTAGCTCAGATTAAGCTAGAAAAGAAGAGATGAAACAAAATCGGCTTGCATGCAAGCTCATCCGAGGGAAGCTGAACAAATTGCTGGTTGATTGACGAATTCTTGGTAATAACCGAACTGAATTTGGACTGGAAATGCTAGCTAATCAGTTCAGTAGTTGTGCATGTGAGATTTAAGTGCCAAATACAAGGTTTTAACCGAAGGAAAATTCTGTTTAGGACTGACTAAAAGTTGAAAAAAAAACTGTGTGATGGCCGAGAGAGCAGAGTTGGAATTGTAGTTTGTTATCAGAATTTTCTTTGTGAGAATTATGCTAGGAAAGAGGGCTGCTATCCACGGTTGTCTTGAGCATCTAATGACCGAAATTTCTGACTTCATCATCTAATCAAATAGATGTTAATCCAACACTTAAATCTTGCTTTATGAAGATCATCTTACATGTTTAAGGTAGTAATTGCATTTGATGCCCGAAAGTTTGCTGGATAGTCCTTTCCCCTTATCCCAAGTTTTTGCATTTGGTTGAGTGTCGAATCTATCATGATTTTCTCGAATTGCTATGCATGAATACCTCGCGGTTGTGTAAAGAGTTTAAAGCTGCAACTTTGCAGCAATAGGTTGCAGAATTGCCGAAATCATGACTATTTTGACACTCTTGATGGTTGTTTGCTATTTGTTCTTGGTAATCATGTTAGAGTATTGGTTTAGTGTGTTGCCTAATGGATTTGCAAGTTCCACTGAAGTTCATCGCTGGGGTCTGCGAGGAATGCATTTTTTGGGTTGTAAAATGTGGTTGTTTCTGTTTGAGTTGTATAGTCTCAATTTGTTTGTTTGCAGAAGTGTCGACCAACTCTTTTCCTTTGCATGCTTAGTATACTACCTTAATGATAAGTTTTAGCTGGATTCTGGTTTGAGATGATTTTTAGAACTGGCAACATGATGTTGCCGAAGTTTCAGAGCATGAAAGTCACAAAACATTTTCCAGATTTGCTGCATACTCTTTACTTCTGTCATTGCATTAAAACATGAGAGTTGGGTATTAAAAATGGAAGGAATGAATGGTTGCATCGCTGTTTTGATCCACATTTGAGTTGGTTGAAGCTAACTAGTTTATGTTTGGGATGAAAATTGGCATTCGGCATTCACAGAACCGAAACCGCCATAAAAATTGCAGACTTATACCTCCTGTAGACCTGCATAGAACTTGCATGATTTCCTTATAAGTGGTGTTGGTTGGGATGTGAAAGATATGTGTTTCGTTGCTTAGTTCAAGTTTCTTTGGAGATTAGATGGGAAGTTGTGATCAAAGAGCTCCTGAAATCTGCATTTGGAACCAGAAATTGCCGAAAGGATGTTTGCTGCACTTTGTCTCTTGCTTTTGCTGTTATTACCTGCTTCCTTTGAGTGTAGTGGAGAAAGATACTTGACTCACAGTAGCGAATTGATCAAACTTGATTTTAATAGGGATCTATTGCAGTCTACTTTTATTGATGTTATTACATCTATTTTCTTCTCAAAAGGTCCTAAGGAGGTGTTAAGATTCTTCATTTTTTTTGACACCCTTGTTGATGGAAAATCTGTATTCCGAGGGGTTTAGTGTGTGTTTGGAGGATTTTTATATACCAAAGACATCTGGGTTCCTCCCTATGTCATGATATGATAGCAGTAATATGTAGAAAACCTGTTTTGATGACCTGTTATCATTGAGGAAAAATTAATAAGGTTGTAGTGCCTCTTCCAAATTTTTATGCTTAGTTGTCTTGGTGCTTTGAGTTGCGGCAACAGGGATAGAATTCCCTGGGCTTTGTTGCAACAATAGCCATCCCGTTTGTAGTTGCTAAGGTTCGTAAGTATGGGATTGGTTTGTTGTTCCATTTGAGACACTATGTGTATGTTCGCTGCAAGTCTGTTCCCTAGCATCTTTGCTGCATTTTATTTTCGTGTCCGTTTGGAACTTGTGAATCTGATGGAAGATAAGTCGATGCATGGAGTGAAACATTGATGAATGATGAATTTTTTTTTTTTTTTTTTTTTTTTTTTTTGAGAAACTCACAAGAAGATTACACAACGTGAGTAGTTTTGTTGTTTTGCTGAAGCCGAATAGCATAGGAAA
This sequence comes from Coffea arabica, assembly GCF_036785885.1. NCBI lineage: Eukaryota > Viridiplantae > Streptophyta > Magnoliopsida > Gentianales > Rubiaceae > Coffea > Coffea arabica. Next base: position 10,730,042 of record NC_092329.1, on the reverse strand, counting down.
GAAATAATTGCAGAAACAAGTTTCCTTCGTAGGTTGCATGTTTTTGCATGAAAGGAGTTCTTATAATAGCACTTTGACCCATCAAGTTCCCTTTTATTCTACAAAGGCCCAAATATGTATTGATTTCTTGCAATTGAGTCCTAAGGTATTTGCAATTTGAACCATTATTTGGCTTTTATTATTTTTGGGACCTTTGAAATGCTTAAATGTTTCAATTGGATTTGGATGTTTGGTAATAGTTGCATTTGGGTCCTCGATATTTTGCTATTTTAGAAATTTGATCAATGATTCGCTTTTGCTTGAGAATTATGCATTATTTGGCCATTTTTAAGTTGCAATTGAAGAAAGTTTGATGTTTTGGTGGGCTCAAATTATTTAGTTTATATCTTATCACTAAATTGGTGCATTAATCTTTTGTTTTTGGTGATTTTAGCCTAAGTTAGTCTTTTCTTGGGTGACTCTAGCCAAGTTGACTTTGTTTACTTCCTTAGTATCACCAACGGGGAGGTATAATCTCTTTTACCCCTTTTGTCTCTCCTATGTGATCCAATGTGCTAAGTGTGAATCGCATGCCTAATTTGCTTTCATTACCATTCTTTAGTTCCATTATTTCATTCATTCTTGCTTTTATTAAATTATTCTTTTAAATGGGGTATGTGTACACCTCTTGGCTTGTAATAGATAGGGCTGTGGCGAGCAATTTGGTCCATTTTCCCCTTCCCCTTTTGTTTTAGTTAGTGAATGTAATAAGTTCATTAGCTTGGTTGCATGCCTATGTGTTATATGTTAAATGCTTTATTAGGATTTTGCATCTAGTCAAGCATGCTAAGTGTTATGTGCTACGTGTTTATAAGTGATTCGCATGTCTACTCGTTTTTCGTAAGTATAAATGAATGGAATGGATGAATGTACGTCACCACACTAGTCCAACGCTAGTTGTGGCTTCTTTTATCGTTTCCACTAGTCCAACGCTAGTCGGAATTCATAGAATGGGCTAGTCCAATGCTAGACCCAATAGGTTCTTTTTTCCCTTTTTCATTAAGTGCATGATCACCACATATCACGCATTTTTCCTTAGCTTATCATTTGGTATGTTCCTCAAACCCCTTCCCCTTCACTTTAGGACTTGCATCTCATGCTAGTTAGGGTTCATTTGCGTGAAAATCCCCTTAAATATGGGATATAGACGAGTGTGGCTTTTTCTAAGCCTTAGCACGCTTGTATCCTCTCTATCAAAGGGCAAATTGAGTCACGATTTAGGTCTCCCCGTACCCATTATGCATGAATTCCCTAGGTTCATGCATCCATTCTATCATAACACTTTTCTTCCTATTTGCACACGTACACCTTTTTATCCCTTCACTTGCACACGAACACTTTTTGCACACGTGCATCTCTTTATCCCTTCACTTGCACACTAGCACTTTTTATCATAACTTGCACATGCACTTCATATTACCATCGCACATACCATACCTTGCCCACTCACGTGCACATTTTCACTTATGCATCTTTGTTTTTTATTACTTTTTCAAACTCATGCCTTCACATTGCATACATGCATTTCCTTCATTTGCATCTCACTTGCATTATTCGTGACTTCTTCAAAGGATCGTTATTGGGCTTCACAATTAATGTGATTGGCACCACTCAACCTTTGAAGAGAAATTTCCCCCAATACCCCTAGGTCTAGGGTTTTGCATTCATGTAGCACATCCAAATGTAATAAATTCTTTGGTTAAAACAAGAAAATTTTTGATTAAATCAACGCAACTAGCCTTGGCTAGGTCGAAGGGGTGCCTTGGATTTTTATCCTTGCCTTCCCCTTCGTCAAATGTGACTCCCGAATCTTTTTCTTTGTTTGCGTGGACTAGGAGTCGTTCAAAAGGGTTTCTTACTTTTTTCCTTAAAAATTCACTTTTTGGGTGACTTGGTACACCCTAACTCTATACCAAGTGGCGACTCCATTTTTCATATAAAAAACCCTTTTTGAACTATTTTTCTTGGGTCAAATCGTCGCAGTTTCAAAAGTCCCATTTAGACCCATCTTTCTTTTAAATCACAATTCATTTTCCAAATCACAAAATACATCTTTCTCAAACCATTCATTTTTATTTTTATCAAAAAAAAAAATAGGGGCGCGACAGTTGGCGACTCCACTGGGGACTTTCGAGAGTCCGAGCAAATTTGATTTAATCAATCTTTTTCTTCTTTTAACCTTTTCATATATCACATTTGGGTGTTTTAGGGTTGCATTTTTTCCTTTTTTAGGATTTTTTGCATTTCACGCGTATCCAACTACTCCCTCGCTCGTGAATGTATGATTGGTTGATTGGATGTATGTTTACTTGTTTATCTCGCGCTTGCATTGCATTTGGGTGGGGGACATCACCTTAGAGCCTCGCGTTGGTTCTTGATCCCTCCCCTCCAAACGAGCACTAGCATACGTGCATACGCTTTAATTATTTATCCCTTTTATTTTTCTTTAGTGGCTTGTCACGCCACTCCACCCTATTAGGATTAGGTGACTCACTTGGACATGTGATCACGACACGATGTGTGTGTAGCATGTTCCAATGGGTCACTCAATCTTCCGCTTAAAGCTATTGGTTGATAGCCTTTAGCTTTTGGTCGAAGATTGAAGTTTTGATAGATTCACTCAAACACGTAGCCGTGACACGATGTGTGCGTAGCGGTGTTTGGGGAATCGCTCGAGCCACCGACAAAGAACCTTGGGATTGATGACCCTTGGTTTCTAAGTCTGAAGGCTCGGGGGCCTATGACCTATCGAGTCTAGATGCATTAGTAAGCCAAGCCTCATGCATTCATATTAGAATTGCCTAGGGTAGAGTCAGCCATTATCCTGAACTAGGGACACTATTCACGAGGGGAGGGGTCCCAACCCTCTTTTCTTATTTATCTTTATTGCCTTTTATATTATCTATTTGTCCAAATGTGTTATGTGATTATGTGTTGAGCTCACGTTTCCTTGTTTTTTGTTTTTGGCATTCACAAACATTAAGAAATAAGAGGTCTGGCATGACCTTCTTTTAAGACCTACCCTTGTAGATAGGCTATTGCACGTTTGACAAATTATGGTTTATTTTGTTCATAAATTCATAATGCCATACCGTTTTAGGCCTACTCTGGCAAATAAAGGGTTCCTTAGGTCACGTTTCATTTCAAATTGCATATTTTATTGTTTTAATAAAATGGCATCATGCATAAACCCTAGAAAGGGAACGCCACGTAGGGAATCCCGTTTTAGGAATAAAACCAACCCTTTTGTGTCCCATGGGTATTTAACCCTTCAAGGGACTGCACGTTTAAGTTATCGCATAACTGGAGGAATGAGACTCGTAGGTAAGGTAATTGACAAACTACCCTCTTCATTATCAGATGGCTTGCCCTCGCCGCATCTACCAATTGTTAATACCGTCGACTGAGGTTCAACAATGGCCCACCTTCATGTTACCTAGTGAATTGAATCAAGTAGCCCAATTTTTAGGACCAATTGGAGACTTTAAGCAGATCAAATCCAACAATTACTTGGTAGAGGCTTTAGTTCATCTTTGGGACCCCGAGTGTACTGCTTTTAGAATAGGCAATAGGCAAATGACTATAACACTCGAAGAAGTAGCTGGCCTCCTTGGTTTACCCACACGAGGAACTGCCTTGGTGCTTCCATTTGCTTCCGACAAGGCCGAATTTTGTCAAATTATAGGATTGAAAGAGTCCGTGCTACGAGGGTCAGATCAGGGCGTCGCTGTGAATATTCTGTTTGAACGATTTGCGCCACGCGATGGATTCGAGAGGCATGTGACGGATTTTGTGTTCACTTCCAAAGCCGTATGGGAGCGCAAAAGGCTACTAGTATATGGGGTAGTTATGGCTGGGACCTATCTCTTTCCGCGAAAAGATCAAAAGATAGCCTTCAAATCAGCAAAAATTGTGAATGACCTTTTCTTAGGAATTCAGGGTAAGCAATGCTCTATAGTCCCGACCATTCTCGCAGATATTTTCTTAGCTTGTACTGGTTGTCGAAAGGGAGAAAAGTTTTTCCATGGGGCGAACTTGGTTCTATACATATGGGCTACGGAACATTTTAAGAGACAAGCATCAGTTGCCGATAGTTTGCCGGTGGTTGGATATAATTGGGTAATCACACATCCCAAAAGAGTCAACGAGGGAGATCTACCTAAGAACGCATCCGAATGTGTGGATTACTTGGAAACATTGCAAGATTTCAACATTAGGTGGGTATTAGATTGGACAGACTGCTTTGAGCCGATACTTCGCACTAAGGAATCCAAACGTGTTCTCTTGCTGGGAACTCAAGGAATCATCTCATATACCCCGAAAAGATTTCTCAGACAACTAGGTCGCATTCAGGGGCCGCCACCGATTTCCGAGTTTAGTGAAGTCACCATTTTCTTTGATCAGGGGGTATGCCCAAAAGAGATCCCTATGAAGAGTCAAATCACTGAATCTTGGAGAACAATATCCGACGATAGAAGCATTCGTTATCTTCCGGAGCTCAAACAGAAGGGGGTAATGACCGCACCATACGAGGATTGGTTGAAAGATTCCACCACGCAAGGGTTGCAACATGAGCCGTATGAGGAAATTGAGAAGCTGAGAGCCATCATTAAAGCCAAGGACATGGAGGTGGTACAGTTGAAGAAATCCATCGAAGTGCACAAAGGAAAGGCAGAAGAAAACAAGAGGTTATATGAGAAGGAGCGAGAAAGGCGCCAAGAGATGAAGCGGAAATGTGGGGAATTATATGATCAAGCCGAACGTGTCCAGATGCCATATACTAGAGAGAGTAAAGACTCTGTACTAGATAGGCTTAGGAACTTTGGTGATCTTGTACAAAATCGCCTTCGCAATATGATGTAAACAGATGTATTTGGTTTTTGCAATGAATCCCTTCTCACAAAGTGTTTGTCAAATAACAGGTTTGATTAATGGGTCTCATTCCGAAAGTGTTGCATCATGCTAGGCCTACCCTTGGCACAAAAAGGGCCCCCCCATAGGACATGCATCCGAATTTTTCGAATAATTACTAACTCATGCCTTTTTCTTTTTTCTCTTTTTGAATAAATTGCAGAAATTCAGTAATCATTGGTTTATCTAAGGGAGTTCTTTCTTCATTTCAGGTAAATTTCAAAATAGCTTTTCGGAAAAGCCCCATTATTACGCGATCCCGAAGTAAGGCCCAAAGGAATCGTGTAGACATGAGTACTCAACCAGAATCATCCGATAAGGCCGTTGCCACTACCCAGCCGGAAGCTGCAAGTCCTGGGGTTCAGTTGACAGAGTTACTCACAAAATTTGGGGAAATGGCGTCAGAAATGGCCGCTCAGAAGAAGTTGATTGACGAGCTCGTTAGTAGCGGAGTGCAACCTGAGCCTGTACCCGCTACACAACCACAATCCGAACCATTTGTTATTCCTCCATTTCAAACCACCTTTGAGGGAACTTTTAACCCGCAATATGCTTTTACTCAAAATCCTCCTTTCTACCCTCCTTATGGTCAAGGATTTCAGCCTCAAAGCGACCCAAACATGCATCAGAACCCACCAGCTTTTTATCAAACCACCGCGGAGCCCGTGGTGCCGGAGCACACTTTTCAAAATAAGCCAGAAATGGGAGAGTCGTCTGCCCAGATTAATATGAAGTTACTTAAACGCTTGGATCGTTTTGATGAATTTATCCGGAAAAGCCAAGGTTTAAGCAAACAAGGGGTGTTGGATTATGATGATTTGTGCCTGTTTCCGAACGTGCAACTGCCAGTGGGGTTCAAGACCCCTAAATTCAACAAATATGATGGAACAAGCAACCCTAAAACGCACCTGCGCTTGTTTGCTAACAAGTTGGGCAAGCCAGTGGATGACGAGAATTTGCCGTTGAGATTATTTCCAGAAAGCTTAGAAGGGGATGCGCTTGACTGGTATTCCAACCTAAAGCCGGAGGAAGTGAAGACCTGGCTCGATCTGTCCAATGCCTTCATTAGACAATATGAGTATAACTGTGAGCTAGCGCCAACTCGGACTACTCTGGAAGGAACGAAAAGGCGACCATCTGAAGATCATAAGACATATGCCAAGAGATGGAGAAAGATAGCTGCGAAGGTGGAGCCACCGATGACTGAGGATGAAATTATTCGCACATTCATAAAGGCGCATGATCCTCCATATTTCGAAGAAATTTTCCGTATGACTGGTTGTTCTTTTGCTGCAATTGTGAATAAATTGGAAGAGTTTGACGACTTTGTGAGAGCCGGGAAGATTGTCAATGTCTCTGCCCTGAAATCTCAGTTGGATGCTTTACAAGGGCAGGGAAGCAATGTGAAGAAGCCGCCGTTCAAAAAGAAAGAGGGGGATGCAACATTTATTTGGAACCAAAACCCTTCACCCAGACCCCGATACCAACACAGCCCAATCTACCAACCCCATTACCCTTACTACTCAAATCCGCATCCTGTATATACTACCAACATCCACCACCTTCGACCTCGCCCAAGCTATCCAAACCCACCTTCAGCCCCTTTTCAAATTTCCCAATCAAATCCACCCCAAAACCGACCTCGCCCTCCATATAACCCAAGATTTCCTCCACCAAATAGACCTGTTTACAACCATCCTCAACCTCCTGAACCTTACAACCGACCCCCTAGCCGTACATTTACCAATTTAGGCAGGCCTCTGGACCAATTGTATGACCAGTTGAAGGCCGCCGGGAAAATTGGTACAGTACCCCCTCCTACCTACCCATATGGTATGCCCGCGTGGTATAATCCACAAGCTGTCTGTGCTTATCATTCTGGGGCCCCCGGACATGCCACCTTTGATTGCAAAGCGCTTAAGCATAAAATCCAAGATATGGTTGAAGCCGGGGAGATTGTAATCCGGAAAAGGGAGGCGCAAGGGCCGAACGTAAATAGGAACCCTTTACCGGAACATGCCAATACCATTGGGGTTATTCTGGATGATACGGAGTATGTGGAACCAGTCAAAGAATTGGCAAGGGAAGCTGAAGTGTTTGGGGTCACAGACCAACCTTTTGTCATAGAACTGCCATTTGAAGAGGACGAGAAACCCTTTATCTTGGATCTCACGCCAGCTGAGAGTGAGTCTTTGGAGCCGGTGGTTATTGAATTCCCGAAGCAGGAGCCTGTCCTGAGCCTGCAACAAGTACCATGGAATTATGATGAACCTGACGTGCAGATTGGGGAAAGGTCAATTGCAAAGAAGGAAGTATCAGTGGTCACAAGATCGGGGAAAATTGCAAGCCCGTTTGAAGCAACCATTCCGATTCAAGCAAATAACTCTGAGCCACCCGCCAAACCAACAATTACCGAGAGAGAAGCCTTAGATTTCCTTAAAAGGCTCCAAAGAAGCGAATACAATGTGATCGAGAAGCTTAGCAAGTCGCCCGCTCAAATATCCATGTTGGATCTACTTTTTTCATCAGATGTGCATAGGGATGCATTGCTCGAAGTACTGACTAAAGCTCAAATTCCTAGAGACATTTCAGTTGATAATTTCTCACACGTAGTTGGGAATGTACTCTTCACCAAGCAAATTACTTTTTCCGACGAGGAATTGCCGTCGGAAGGCATTGGACATAACAAGGCCCTGTACATAGTTGTGAGGTGCAACGGAAAAATGCTGCCGAAGGTATTAATTGACAATGGATCTGCTCTTAATATATGTCCCTGGAGCACCTTGGAAAAGCTAGGATTGCAAGACGTCAAGTTGAGGCCTTCAGGGACCATAGTCCGAGGTTTTGATGGAGCGCAAAGAGAGCCAATAGGAGAAATTGATTTAGTAGTTGAAATGGGGCCCGCCCAGTTTCAAATAACCTGCCAAGTCATGCATTTTTCTAGTGTTTACAACGTTTTGCTTGGCAGGCCATGGATTCACAAGTCTGGGGCTGTGCCTTCTTCATTGCATCAATTGCTAAAGTTTGTAGTGAATGACAAGCTGATCACTATATTTGCCGAAGAGGATTGCCTTGTAATCACTGATTCTGGGACAAAAGAGGATGGAAGCCGCAATGTCACCATGACTCCCCATAGCACGGCTGATATCGTCTCTGTAAGTTGGATCACAAACGAGGAGCAAGTTCTACCAAAGGCCAGTGTTATGATGGCTAAGGAAATGATCCGAGGAGGTTATGAATTTGACAAGGGACTAGGACGAAATCTGCAAGGAGTTTTGAAGCCAGTGGAGATTATGGAGAAGAAAGATTCATTTGGCTTAGGGTTCCGACCAACTGCTAAGGATATCAAAGAAATGAAGGAACGTAAGAAAGCAGAGAAAGAGGGCAGGCAAAGGGTTTTTGACATTCCACCACTGCGGTATACTTTTCCACGACCAACAGAGGTTATCACATCAGAGGTTAATCCAGTCGACGAAATTGAAGCAAGTTTGGCTCAATTGTTCGTTGGGGCAACATTTGAGGATAGTGTTCCAGGCGAAGCTGAATTTCCTGACATCCCCGAAGGATCAATTCCCAATTGGACAGCCGAGTCCCTGCCCGTTCGGAAGGAGTTTCGGTAAACTAAAAGGGGTTTATCATTCATGTGAATTCATGAAAATACCTTTGCATCTGTAAATAGCCAATGAAAACAATTTTCCTTTTAACTAACGTTTGTGCATGTAAATATTGTTAAGTTTTCGTTTCAATTTGCTTTCAATCAAAGGTCTTTATGAAAATGCACAAGTTGTTCTTGTCATTGTTGTGTTGTTTATTCGATTGTTTATATTCATATTGCTTGATTCATTTGTTTGTTGTATGCTTATTTACTTATTATCCCACATTCGTTAATTCTTTCAGATGGCCAAAAATAAAATTATTTGACCCTTTGGATATCACAGTTCTGGAATACGATAATGGCAATCTCTATATCACTCACGACTTGGAGGTCTGTGAATCTGAACTCCAAAGCGAGAGTGATAATGAGGAAGTATTCGATTCTTTTGCAAAGGACTTTGAACAATATGAGGAAAAACCAAAACCGAACCTGGAAGAAACAGAAAAGGTTAACATTGGCACTGAGGATGAGGTTAAGGAGGTGCAAATTAGTATTCATTTGAATGAAAGGCAGAAAAAGGAGTTGTTTGAATTCTTGACCATGTTCCAGGATGTATTTGCGTGGTCCTATGATGATATGACTGGCATTTCAACTGATGTGGTGGTGCATAGGTTACCCACAGACCCTTCTTTTCCACCCGTAAAACAAAAACCCAGAAAATTCAAACCAGATATAAGTCTCAAAATAAAAGAGCAGATTGAAAAACAACTCAAAACCAACATTATCATTGTTTCCCATTACCCAATTTGGCTTTCAAATCCTGTCCCTGTTCCAAAAAAGAGTGGAGAGGTAAGAGTTTGTATTGACTATAGAGACCTTAATAAAGCCAGTCCTAAAGATGATTTCCCTCTACCAAACATTCACATTCTCTTAGACAATACGGCCGGACATGAGATTGAAACCTTTTGCGATTGTTTTGCTGGCTACCACCAAATTTTAATGGCAGAGGAGGATAGGGAGAAGACTGCTTTCATTACCCCTTGGGGTACCTTTTGCTACCGAGTCATGCCTTTCGGTTTAAAGAATGCTGGAGCAACATATCAGAGGACCATGACAACCCTATTTCATGATATGATCCACCGGGAGATGGAGGTCTACGTGGATGATATTATAATCAAGTCCAAAAGGGCAGAGGACCACTTGGTTGATCTGAAGAAATTATTCGAGAGGTTACGGAAGTACAATTTGAAGCTAAATCCTGCAAAATGCGCCTTCGGAGCACCTGCGGGTAAGCTGTTGGGATTCATTGTTAGCAAGAAGGGCATAGAAATAGATCCGGCGAAAATCAAAGCAATTCGAGATATGCCAGTGCCGAAAACTCAGAAGGACGTGAAAAGCTTCTTAGGGAAGATCAATTTCATTGGGAGGTTCATCGGCCAGCTAACTGCCACATGCGAGCCGTTGTTCAAATTATTGAGAAAGAATGTGCCGTTGTATTGGAATGAGGAGTGTCAACAGGCTTTTGACAAGATTAAAGATTATTTGTTGCATCCACCAGTTTTAGTGCCGCCCAAACCGGGCCGACCTTTGATTATGTATTTATCTGTACTCGATGGAGCAGTAGGGTGTGTTCTGGGTCAGCACGATGAATCCGGAAGGAAAGAACAAGCCATTTACTATCTAAGCAAGAAGTTCACGCAGTACGAGGCTAATTATTCATTCATTGAGAAAAGCTGCTGTGCATTGGCCTGGGCAGCCCAAAAGTTGAGACACTACCTGTTGAGCCATACCACTTATCTTATTTCCCGATCTGATCCTTTGAAGTATCTTTTGGAGAAGCCGATGTTGACTGGGCGTTTGGCGAAATGGCAGATAATTCTCTCAGAATTCGATATTGTTTTCACCTCACAAAAGGCGGTCAAGGGGCAAGCTATAGCTGATCATTTGGCGGAAAATCCAAGGGATGATGATTACCAACCACTCCGTACTTATTTCCCTGACGAGAGGGTCCTATTTGTAGGCGCTGCAGATGATATAAGTGAACAAAGTCCTGAATGGAGGCTTTTCTTCGATGGAGCTTCGAATTCTCTCGGAGCTGGAATTGGAGCTGTTTTGGTGTCACCCGAAGGGAAGCATTACCCTGCCGCTGCCAAATTGCAATTCGCTTGCACGAATAACATGGCTGAATATGAAGCTTGCATTTTTGGTCTCAAAATGGCGTTGGAAATAGAAATCAAAGAATTGATAGTTTTCAGTGATTCAGATTTGCTCGTGCATCAAACCTTGAAACAGTGGATAACCAAAGATTCGAAAATTCTACCCTACCATTGTAGTCTGCTTACTTTGGCCAAGCAGTTTCAAAATTTGGAGTTTAGACATCTCCCGAGAGCCAGGAATGCATTCGCCGATGCTTTGGCTACCTTAGCTTCTATGATCCAGTATCCTGATGAATTGAAGATCGAACCAATCCAAGTTCAACTTCAAGACAAGCCTGCCCACTGCTGGGTTACAGACGAGTCCTCGGATACTATTCCTTGGTTTAATGATCTTAAAGAGTTTCTCAAAACTGGGTCTTACCCTCTGCATGCTGGTACAAAGGACAAGAGTTTTCTGCGTAGAATGGCTTCAAAATTTTTCTTAAATGGAGAAGTGTTGTACAAAAGAACCTCGGATTTGAACCTTTTAAGGTGCATTGATGAAGATGAAGCTCAATATATGATGAAGGAAGTGCATAGTGGCGTTTGTGGACCTCACATGAATGGCCATTTGCTAGCGAAGAAAATCATGAGAACCGGATACTTCTGGCTTACTATGGAGCATGATTGTATAGATTTTGTCCGGAGATGTATAAAATGCCAAATGCACGGTGACATTATACGCGCTCCACCCACTGAACTGCATAGCATGACCGCCCCATGGCCCTGTTCAATGTGGGGTATGGACGTGATTGGTACAATCGATCCTCCCGCTTCAAATGGACATCGATTTATATTGGTGGCGATCGAGTACTTTACCAAATGGGTTGAAGCAGAGTCATTCAAACATGTCACGAAGAAGGTAGTGGCCAATTTCCTGAGAGATCACATCATCTGTCGCTTCGGAGTACCCGAAACGCTTATCACGGACAATGCCAAGAATCTGAACAATGACATGGTAGATGGACTATGTGAGCAGTTCAAAATCAAACACCGCAATTCTGCCATTTATAGGCCTCAGATGAATGGAGCTGTAGAAGCCGCAAATAAGAATCTGAAGAAAATTATCCGCAAAATGACAGAAAAGCATCGCGATTGGCATGAAAAGTTGCCTTATGCATTGATGGCATACCGGACTTCTATTCGGACATCGACTGGGGCAACGCCATATTCACTTATGTATGGGATGGAAGCTGTATTACCAGCTGAGGTTGAAATTCCGTCGCTACGAATCCTTATGGAAGCTAAATTGGAGGGGGCCGATTGGATCAAGCAGCGCCATGAGCAATTGACTTTGATAGATGAGAAGCGATTCAATGCTATCTGTCATGGGCAATGCTATCAAAAACGTGTGGCCCGAGCTTATAACAAAAAAGTCCATCGGCGGGCATTTGAAGAAGGTGATAAGGTACTAAAGCGAATTTTGTCAATGCAAGATGAAGCTAAAGGCAAGTTCGCTCCAAATTGGCAAGGGCCGTTCGTTGTCCAAAAGGTATTACCTGGCGGAGCTCTCATTTTGGCGGAAATGGATGGACGGGTTTTCCCTCAACCCATCAACTCAGATATGTGCAAAAAGTTTTTCATTTGATCATGCAAATTTTCTTTAGAAATTCATGCAAATGGCGAAATGCAAGTCAGGCCATCTTCTTTTACACTAAAAAAAAAAAAAAAAAAAAAAAAAAATTTATCTCTACTTGTCCCCTTTGAGCCATCAGAATTGACAAATTTCGTTTGATAACCCTTGAGAATTGCAAACCCCACACTGGGGCAAATTTGTTTCGAAAATCGGAAAAAAAAAAAAAAAAAAAAAAAAAAACCCTACACTGGGGCAAATTTAGTTTTCAAAGAAAAATGCAAAAAGTGAGGAAAATACAATGAAAAATGCAAAGAGGGAAAATCTGATCAAACTGGGGCAAAATTTTCCTCAGTTTTGGAGTTATTTTCAGAAGAGTGCAATTTTAAGTTATTTCACCCCTCGTATCAAATCTGCTTTCAAGCCTTAACTTTTCTTGAAAAACACCCCACCTGACCTCATTACAAAAGCCCAAAGTCCTGGCTTTCATCACTTGCTGCATTTCTATTAGAAAATTTGTTAATCAACTGGCAGGTGATGTCCGTAATGTCTTCGCCTAATTTTACAAGGGAAGTACATTTTACTGATGCCAGAAATCTTTAATTCATGTTTCTGAGTCGATCATGGTCGAGACATTTCAGTCTTCTTTAGGTGAAAACCCGAAAGGGCACCTCGAAAGAAAAAGAAAAGCGAAAGAGGAAAAAAAAGAGAAAAAAAAAAAAAGAAGAAAGAAGAAAAAAAAAAAAAAGAAAAAAAAGAAAAAAAAAAAAGAAAAAGAAGAAAAAAAAGAAGAGAAAAAAAGGAAAGGAAAAGAGAAAAGAAAAACAACAAAAGCAAAAATAAAAGGGTGGGGGCAACCTTGGTGAAAACCCGAAAGGGCGCCAAGGTAGGTTTTCACAACGGTCAAGCTCGAGAAGGAACAGCTGGTGACCCGGTTCATTGAGGGTTTTCCTCATATTTGTGAAACTTCTGCTAGTATCGGATTCCGAAGCGAAAAATATCCGAAGTCTTGAATATGATATTCATTGGCTAAACTTGTATTTTCTGTATAAACACCATTTTACAAAATGTAAATCTCCTGGTTTCTTTAATTCATTTGCCTTCTACTATCTATGGTTGTCTGCATTTTTCTGCATGTTTATCTTTGCCTGACATAGGAAATAATCTTGCATATACATTGATTGTTATGTGATAAATTTTTACGCATCATTCTTTCACCATTAAATTCAAATAAATGATAAACCCTAAGGTTTGGGCAAAGATAAGGGATTCAATCATCAGCTACAGTGAGTAACATGCAACAAAGCTACCACCTGGATTGGGTGACGTGGTAAATCTGCATTTTATCAGTCTCAGAAATTAAAAGGTTTAAGGCAGACGCCGCCAAGCCGAAATAAAAGCATCACAAGACTCATGTTTACACGATTCTCAAGGCAAACCGGATCAAATAATGGTGGCAAGCCCATTATTTCTTCTTTTCTTGCAGGAATGTGGCATTTACAAACAAAAGCAGCCACTCTCTTTTTGGCACCTAAACCGATGTCAGACAAAGCTTCCCAGTAAACAAGGATCGATGTTATTTGCAAGACTCGATCATAAGAAACAGCATCAGCTATCGTTTCGGTCACAGAAATCCAAATTTCCCTCTTGGTACAAAAGTTGAACTATTCTCAGGTAAAAAAAAAAAAAAAAAAAAAAAAAAAAAAAAAAAAAACTCAATTCATTGTTTAAATTTCCCCAGTGCAGTCCCGTTTTAAATTCCTGTTCGGGTCAGTCCCGTTTTAAATTCTTGTTCGGGCCAGTCCCGTTTTAAATTCTTGTTCGGGCCAGTCCCGTTTTAAATTCCTGTTCGGGCCAGTCCCGTTTTAAATTCCTGTTCGGGTCAGTCCCGTTTTAAATTCTTGTTCGGGCCAGTCCCGTTTTAAATTCTTGTTCGGGCCAGTCCCGTTTTAAATTCCTGTTCGGGTCAGTCCCGTTTTAAATTCCTGTTCGGGTCAGTCCCGTTTTAAATTCCTGTTCGGGCCAGTCCCGTTTTAAATCTTTGTTCGGGTCAGTCCCGTTTTAAATTCCTGTTCGGGTCAGTCCCGTTTTAAATTCTTGTTCGGGCCAGTCCCGTTTTAAATTCTTGTTCGGGTCAGTCCCGTTTTAAATTCCTGTTCGGGTCAGTCCCGTTTTAAATTCTTGTTCGGGCCAGTCCCGTTTTAAATTCCTGTTCGGGTCAGTCCCGTTTTAAATTCCTGTTCGGGCCAGTCCCGTTTTAAATCTTTGTTCGGGTCAGTCCCGTTTTAAATCCTTGTTCGGGTCAGTCCCGTTTTAAATTCCTGTTCGGGCCAGTCCCGTTTTAAATTCCTGTTCGGGTCAGTCCCGTTTTAAAATTCCTGTTCGGGCCAGTCCCGTTTTAAATTCTTGTTCGGGTCAGTCCCGCTTTAAGTTCCTGTTTGGGCCAGTCCCGTCTTTAAATTCCGTTCGGGTCAATCCCACTTTAAATCTCCTGTCTAAGTCAATTCCATTTTAAAAGTTTTGCCAAAAGGGGTCAGTCCTTATTTCTAAAACGTCCACCGTTCGTGACGTTTGCCACCGAATAAAGCAGGTAAGTATTTGGTGTCTACTTCTTTGTCTCAAGTTTTTCCAAAACTCAGACAAAGAGGGGCAAACTGTAGACACCAAATTTTTGGTGTAATTTCTTTTACTTTTTATTCTCATTTGTCGTGGTTACTTTTAGTTTTTTTTTTTTTTTTTAGTTTCTAGTTTCTATTTTTATTTTTTAAGTTTTAGCGTAGAAAAATCATGAAAAAAAAAGGAGAAAAAGGAAAATTGTTCACAAAAATACATTCAAATTTAATTTTTTTGGCATTTTGGTTTATTTTTGTTAATTTATTTTGAAAAAGAAAAGAAGGAAAAAATGATGAAAAATGATGAAAATGAAAGAAAAGATCGAAAATGGTAATTTTGTTATTTCTAGTTTGATTGATTTTGATGTGTTTGTAATTAAAATTGTTGTTTCTATTATTATTTAGTTTTACTATTATTTTTGTTAAATTATTAAGTTGAGAAAAAGAAAAAAAAAAAAAAAAAGGATCACAATTCCATTTTCTGCCGGATCCATTTCTCCACTGCAGCACTACATCTTATAAACTACCGACTCCACTCCACTACCTCAGCCTGAAAAACCAAAAAGAACATTCCAGCTCCACTCCACTACCTCAGCCTAAACCACAAAGAACATTCCAGTTCCACTCCACATTTTTTTTAGCTTCGGACCAAGACCAAAAGAGAGAGAGAGACTTACCTGGTAAGCACCGCGAGAGGAAAGAAAACAGCGAGCTGCAATCTTTCTTCTTCTCCCTTCTGTCCAGACCGTGAGCTAGAGCAACGGAAAGGAAGACACTGCGTGAGTTCCTCCCATTTCTGCACCCTTCACCCTCAACCAACTGCGATCATCCACCCACTTCAACAACCGCAGCTGCAACACCAACCCGCGAACCGAACTGGTGCGTGAAGCCGAGAGGAAGGAAGAAAAATTTTCAGATTTTTTTTGTGCGTGAGCTGAGTTGTTACAGAGGTAATTTCTGAGCCAAATTTAAGCTAATTAATGGTAGATGATAGAGATTAAGAGTCTGCATGTTGGATGGTGCGACTGGATGATGAAATTACCACCTGAGAAAATCTGTTTTGCAAAAGAAATGAGTTGGCCGAGAACTGATTTGGATAATGCAGCGTTAATCTTGTTTCTTGGAGTAATCTGAGCTTTTAAATGTTATTAACTAACTAAGAACTGGATGGTTAAGTCTTGCATGAAGTTAGTTAGCTCAGATTAAGCTAGAAAAGAAGAGATGAAACAAAATCGGCTTGCATGCAAGCTCATCCGAGGGAAGCTGAACAAATTGCTGGTTGATTGACGAATTCTTGGTAATAACCGAACTGAATTTGGACTGGAAATGCTAGCTAATCAGTTCAGTAGTTGTGCATGTGAGATTTAAGTGCCAAATACAAGGTTTTAACCGAAGGAAAATTCTGTTTAGGACTGACTAAAAGTTGAAAAAAAAACTGTGTGATGGCCGAGAGAGCAGAGTTGGAATTGTAGTTTGTTATCAGAATTTTCTTTGTGAGAATTATGCTAGGAAAGAGGGCTGCTATCCACGGTTGTCTTGAGCATCTAATGACCGAAATTTCTGACTTCATCATCTAATCAAATAGATGTTAATCCAACACTTAAATCTTGCTTTATGAAGATCATCTTACATGTTTAAGGTAGTAATTGCATTTGATGCCCGAAAGTTTGCTGGATAGTCCTTTCCCCTTATCCCAAGTTTTTGCATTTGGTTGAGTGTCGAATCTATCATGATTTTCTCGAATTGCTATGCATGAATACCTCTCGGTTGTGTAAAGAGTTTAAAGCTGCAACTTTGCAGCAATAGGTTGCAGAATTGCCGAAATCATGACTATTTTGACACTCTTGATGGTTGTTTGCTATTTGTTCTTGGTAATCATGTTAGAGTATTGGTTTAGTGTGTTGCCTAATGGATTTGCAAGTTCCACTGAAGTTCATCGCTGGGGTCTGCGAGGAATGCATTTTTTGGGTTGTAAAATGTGGTTGTTTCTGTTTGAGTTGTATAGTCTCAATTTGTTTGTTTGCAGAAGTGTCGACCAACTCTTTTCCTTTGCATGCTTAGTATACTACCTTAATGATAAGTTTTAGCTGGATTCTGGTTTGAGATGATTTTTAGAACTGGCAACATGATGTTGCCGAAGTTTCAGAGCATGAAAGTCACAAAACATTTTCCAGATTTGCTGCATACTCTTTACTTCTGTCATTGCATTAAAACATGAGAGTTGGGTATTAAAAATGGAAGGAATGAATGGTTGCATCGCTGTTTTGATCCACATTTGAGTTGGTTGAAGCTAACTAGTTTATGTTTGGGATGAAAATTGGCATTCGGCATTCACAGAACCGAAACCGCCATAAAAATTGCAGACTTATACCTCCTGTAGACCTGCATAGAACTTGCATGATTTCCTTATAAGTGGTGTTGGTTGGGATGTGAAAGATATGTGTTTCGTTGCTTAGTTCAAGTTTCTTTGGAGATTAGATGGGAAGTTGTGATCAAAGAGCTCCTGAAATCTGCATTTGGAACCAGAAATTGCCGAAAGGATGTTTGCTGCACTTTGTCTCTTGCTTTTGCTGTTATTACCTGCTTCCTTTGAGTGTAGTGGAGAAAGATACTTGACTCACAGTAGCGAATTGATCAAACTTGATTTTAATAGGGATCTATTGCAGTCTACTTTTATTGATGTTATTACATCTATTTTCTTCTCAAAAGGTCCTAAGGAGGTGTTAAGATTCTTCATTTTTTTTGACACCCTTGTTGATGGAAAATCTGTATTCCGAGGGGTTTAGTGTGTGTTTGGAGGATTTTTATATACCAAAGACATCTGGGTTCCTCCCTATGTCATGATATGATAGCAGTAATATGTAGAAAACCTGTTTTGATGACCTGTTATCATTGAGGAAAAATTAATAAGGTTGTAGTGCCTCTTCCAAATTTTTATGCTTAGTTGTCTTGGTGCTTTGAGTTGCGGCAACAGGGATAGAATTCCCTGGGCTTTGTTGCAACAATAGCCATCCCGTTTGTAGTTGCTAAGGTTCGTAAGTATGGGATTGGTTTGTTGTTCCATTTGAGACACTATGTGTATGTTCGCTGCAAGTCTGTTCCCTAGCATCTTTGCTGCATTTTATTTTCGTGTCCGTTTGGAACTTGTGAATCTGATGGAAGATAAGTCGATGCATGGAGTGAAACATTGATGAATGATGAATTTTTTTTTTTTTTTTTTTTTTTTTTTTTGAGAAACTCACAAGAAGATTACACAACGTGAGTAGTTTTGTTGTTTTGCTGAAGCCGAATAGCATAGGAAAGAAATAATTGCAGAAACAAGTTTCCTTCGTAGGTTGCATGTTTTTGCATGAAAGGAGTTCTTATAATAGCACTTTGACCCATCAAGTTCCCTTTTATTCTACAAAGGCCCAAATATGTATTGATTTCTTGCAATTGAGTCCTAAGGTATTTGCAATTTGAACCATTATTTGGCTTTTATTATTTTTGGGACCTTTGAAATGCTTAAATGTTTCAATTGGATTTGGATGTTTGGTAATAGTTGCATTTGGGTCCTCGATATTTTGCTATTTTAGAAATTTGATCAATGATTCGCTTTTGCTTGAGAATTATGCATTATTTGGCCATTTTTAAGTTGCAATTGAAGAAAGTTTGATGTTTTGGTGGGCTCAAATTATTTAGTTTATATCTTATCACTAAATTGGTGCATTAATCTTTTGTTTTTGGTGATTTTAGCCTAAGTTAGTCTTTTCTTGGGTGACTCTAGCCAAGTTGACTTTGTTTACTTCCTTAGTATCACCAACGGGGAGGTATAATCTCTTTTACCCCTTTTGTCTCTCCTATGTGATCCAATGTACTAAGTGTGAATCGCATGCCTAATTTGCTTTCATTACCATTCTTTAGTTCCATTATTTCATTCATTCTTGCTTTTATTAAATTATTCTTTTAAATGGGGTATGTGTACACCTCTTGGCTTGTAATAGATAGGGCTGTGGCGAGCAATTTGGTCCATTTTCCCCTTCCCCTTTTGTTTTAGTTAGTGAATGTAATAAGTTCATTAGCTTGGTTGCATGCCTATGTGTTATATGTTAAATGCTTTATTAGGATTTTGCATCTAGTCAAGCATGCTAAGTGTTATGTGCTACGTGTTTATAAGTGATTCGCATGTCTACTCGTTTTTCATAAGTATAAATGAATGGAATGGATGAATGTACGTCACCACACTAGTCCAACGCTAGTTGTGGCTTCTTTTATCGTTTCCACTAGTCCAACGCTAGTCGGAATTCATAGAATGGGCTAGTCCAATGCTAGACCCAATAGGTTCTTTTTTCCCTTTTTCATTAAGTGCATGATCACCACATATCACGCATTTTTCCTTAGCTTATCATTTGGTATGTTCCTCAAACCCCTTCCCCTTCACTTTAGGACTTGCATCTCATGCTAGTTAGGGTTCATTTGCGTGAAAATCCCCTTAAATATGGGATATAGACGAGTGTGGCTTTTTCTAAGCCTTAGCACGCTTGTATCCTCTCTATCAAAGGGCAAATTGAGTCACGATTTAGGTCTCCCCGTACCCATTATGCATGAATTCCCTAGGTTCATGCATCCATTCTATCATAACACTTTTCTTCCTATTTGCACACGTACACCTTTTTATCCCTTCACTTGCACACGAACACTTTTTGCACACGTGCATCTCTTTATCCCTTCACTTGCACACTAGCACTTTTTATCATAACTTGCACATGCACTTCATATTACCATCGCACATACCATACCTTGCCCACTCACGTGCACATTTTCACTTATGCATCTTTGTTTTTTATTACTTTTTCAAACTCATGCCTTCACATTGCATACATGCATTTCCTTCATTTGCATCTCACTTGCATTATTCGTGACTTCTTCAAAGGATCGTTATTGGGCTTCACAATTAATGTGATTGGCACCACTCAACCTTTGAAGAGAAATTTCCCCCAATACCCCTAGGTCTAGGGTTTTGCATTCATGTAGCACATCCAAATGTAATAAATTCTTTGGTTAAAACAAGAAAATTTTTGATTAAATCAACGCAACTAGCCTTGGCTAGGTCGAAGGGGTGCCTTGGATTTTTATCCTTGCCTTCCCCTTCGTCAAATGTGACTCCCGAATCTTTTTCTTTGTTTGCGTGGACTAGGAGTCGTTCAAAAGGGTTTCTTACTTTTTTCCTTAAAAATTCACTTTTTGGGTGACTTGGTACACCCTAACTCTATACCAAGTGGCGACTCCATTTTTCATATAAAAAACCCTTTTTGAACTATTTTTCTTGGGTCAAATCGTCGCAGTTTCAAAAGTCCCATTTAGACCCATCTTTCTTTTAAATCACAATTCATTTTCCAAATCACAAAATACATCTTTCTCAAACCATTCATTTTTATTTTTATCAAAAAAAAAAAATGGGGCGCGACAACGAAGATGCCTAATATCCACTTCATAACCATAATACTTTACCAGGGGATTTCACAAGTAAGGCATTTCCATTTGCTATTCCTACTGTGCAAGTATCGAAATTGATTTCTTTTTCTCATCTTTTTTTCCATTTTTTTCTCTTTTTTTTTGGAAGGGGAACGGTTCGCAAGGCGTGGGCACGCCTTGTAAGCCAGAGTCTGCTGTTCACCTTTTTGTTGATAATTTCATCCATTCTTGTTCCCCCTTTTTTTTCATTTTTTTTTAATTTTCTTCTCTTTCAATCTTTAGATGCACAGAAACAATACCATACAACATCAAATCTAACAAAACTCGCAGCCATAGATTACTTGCCTTGCAGACGCAATGAATTTTCAGGCATCCCTTAACAACACCAGGTGAAACAAGAAAGTCTAAAAAAAAAGTCATGGGTTATTACACATGATTAACAAACAAAGAGAAGGATAAAAACTCAAACGGGTTCACTATCAGGAGATAAGATGAAGGCATGGTTTTTAGAAAGTCAAAGAAGGTTAAATCCTAAATGCCCTTATCATTTCAAATGCATCGAGTTCAACAAAATGTGGTTTCGACATGTACAAAATAGCAAGTTCTAGAATGCCGATACCATGCATGATACCTACTCAATCAAACAAAAATAGAGCAAACAAGAATAATGTGCTCATATAAGGCTCAAAAGCTCCCAAAAGTTTCAAGAATGGGTCAAGTCCAGCGTATTCAACACTCAACAACACTGCCAAGGGAAAACAAAATACATAGCTAGTATATTTACCCACATACCCACGCACCTTGATTGTGTCATTCATCACAGTAACATGCTCCAGCATTAACAAGCATAGAAATAAACAAAAAGCCGACTAACTACAATGTTTTCATTTTTTTCATTTTTCCCTTTTTTTGTTTTTTCTTTTTTTTTCTTTTTTTTTAGAGTAACAAAGCAAAATGAAATAATGGAAGCCACTCCCCCACACCTAAAACCTACATTGTCCTCAATGTAGAAAAGACAAATGAAGTATTAGGAAAAAAGAAGAGAAACTTCCCTGACCACCGGGGAGAGAAAGCGAAACACTAAGGCGGAGGAGGTGAGACGGCTGCGTGCACAAGATGGTGTGGTGGCGGCGGACGCAAGGTGGAGTGGCGGCGACGGACGCAACACGAACAGGAAGGAGAAGACTGAAGCTAAAACAAAGTAAAAAGGGATTAGACAAGACAGGATAAAGAAAAAAAAAGTAGAAAAGTGGGGCTAGGAAAACAAAAATTTTCTTTTTGACTTTCATTATCGGAAGGGTTGGAAGGCATGGGCACGCCTTGGAAGTTATAGTTTTCTGACCGTCAATTCCAAAACTTCATTCCTTAGGTGTGACGATCTAGCGTGGGCATGTCTAATTGCCAGCTTCCTGCCACAAAATAACAACCCACTAAATAACACTAACACTTAACAAAAACTTCAAAAATATAATAAAAACTAAAACAAAAGAAGCCTTAGGTTGCCTCCCAAGCAGCGCCTTTCTTTAATATTTTTGGCTAGACATCGTCATGTTTATTCACGGAGGATAAAATCGTGTGGCTCGTCTCAATGTTTCATCTTCTATGTATCTCTGATATCCCTCATAAATAGAGTAATTCTTGAGCACATGAGGTATGGTCTTCCCTGGATTAGTAGCTGGCTCTAAACAAGTCGATAAGAATATTAGTTCTTCACTTATTCCTCCATCACGAACACTTACTAGTTCGAGATATTTTTTCATCGTAACTCTTAACTTATTTCTATCATGAAATCCAAAATCTTCTGGTATAATAAAATCAATTTCACTAATAGGAATTGAAGAATAAGAGTTAGGTAAATATTGATTAAGGATTGGAGGAAATATCACCGCATTTGGAGATTGTTCACTGGATTCATCCGCTTGAACCATTTGATGTTGGGGGTCTCAATTCTTGCACTTCAACTTTCTTTTCAACTGCATCTTTAGTTTCTTCTTCTTGAGACTCTTGCAGTACCATATCATTTGTCAGGATAATTGCACTCTCATCCTCTTCAAGGTCGATGTTAGTTTATGAGAGTAATTCTGACATCGATAATGGCTGTTGCTGTTGATATTGATGTTGAAAATTGGTTGGCTCTGGTGCATAATTAAAATTGGAGTTGTCACACTATCTTTGATCATACCCATTTGAATAAGGGTCATGCCGCGTTCGAGATTGGGGTGAAAAACTTCCAAACTTATTGAGATAGGCATTCAGGTAATCTTGATATTCAGAGCACATACTGGTTGAATGATCTGTGGCATAACAAATCCCACAAGTTGCAGCAGCCATTTTGTCTATAAGAAAGTTTAGTGAATCTAAATATTGATAATCAGAACAAACACAAGCCTCATTTCCTTTCGTAGAAATAAAATTCAGTCTATCACCAAAATACGAAATGTCAGCAGCCAAAAAAAAGAAAAATAAAAAAAATAAAAACAGGATAAACTCAAAAAGAAACAAATTAATCAGGCACCAGTCCCCTGCAACGGCGCCAAAAATTGACAGGTGTCGAGCCTGTACAATAATAAATATCTATTCGAGAAAAATGTAAATTTTACATATAGCGGTGAGTAGGATCAAATCCACAGGAATTGGGGATAATTCGTTTCCTTTCGAGTTAAGACAAGTGGGGGGTCTTCAATGGGAGACAAATAAAAATGAAATAAAACAAACAAAATTCAAAACTAACTCACAAAGCACAATTTACTAAAAATAGCAATTAATAAAAGTTCTACCCAAAAGATCAACTGCTCAGGCACGGTCCAATTAAATGCTCATCGATGCAAAGATATTTCATCCATTTATCACTAGGTTAGTTATAGTTATCAATAAGCTCTGACAGCCAGTTTTTCCTTACCTTTTCGACAGCCAAGGTACGACCGTTGACTGCTTCTCTAACCAGATAACAACCCTAAGTATGACCTTAGAAATTTAATCATCCAATTGCATTAGAACTAGAAGAACCTAACTCTAACCAATAGACACGCTAAGAGGGTTTATTTAAATTAGATCCTACGTTCCTCCAACATAAAACCAATTATGGTGGTTGTCACTAGTTATCAACCAAACGAACAATTACGGATCCAATTCAGTTAATGTGACAGTAGGCTATTGAATTAAATCAAATATCCGGCCGTTGATATTCAATTAATAAAATGCCCATGAACAATTAATTCAGAGAACGCACGAATAGCAACAGACTGGAAAAAATAATGAAAATTCGATTAGATCTCACAATTATTATGGGCCGCGCCCTCGCGTCGATTTTTGGGTAGAGGAAAAATTTAGCCGCTCCTCATCGTGTCAATCACACGTGAGTTAATTGATTTCATCCACACAAACATCACAGAATTTGGAACGATGAAATACCGAAGAAAGAAAAAGGAAAAAGTCTTCCTTGTCTCTGCGTTGATGTTCGTACTGAAGCCCAAAGTTCAACACAACACCCATGAGAATTTGTACAGAACCGAAGCAAGAGTAAAAGAGTCTAAAGCGTAAAAGCCAAAAAGCAAGGAAAAGTCTACAACGTCTGACTGCTGCGTGAAAAGAAAACTAAAGCTAAAAAAATTTTCCCCTCATGAATCTGGCCTTTTCCTATTTATATCTTCTAATTAGCGCCGCCAGGAGAAATCCACAAAGGGGTCAGGAACAAAGCTTTTGTTTAAAGGTTCTGATCCAGTGCTTCGGGTTCACGTGGACCGGGATCCTTAGTTGGCTCTGCTGCAATTAATCCCGCGGATCCGGCTTGGGGTACCTTCTCCAATTTCTGGCGTGGCCACGCCCTGAGATAAAAGGTCTCCCAAAAATTACTCCAAAAGATTACTTTTTTACACCAAACCCCTACAAGTCACACAAATATCAAATATGAGCAAAATCTTAATTTTTAGCACCATAAGTAGCTAAAATTAAAACGGAATAATAGCGCAAAATATGCTAAATAATCGCTCTATCAAGTTCCTGGAATTTTCCTAACTTATTTGCACTTTTGGCTCTCAATTTCGAATTACTGAACCAACTGGTTGCCTCTCAGAAAATAAAATATTAGGCCTTTAACTCTCTTTGGACACCCAAACTACAAAAGATAATTCATTAATATTCACTAGCTAGGAAAGGAAAATTTTATTTTACGTGCCAATGAACTTTAATTATTTACTAGAATTTTGCCCATGCCTTAGCACGATCTCTTTTCTTATTTATTGTGAATTTATACAAATATGAATAATTTAAATATGAAAATTAACAACAACCCTACATGTTCATTCATATTAATTTTAAAAAATTAATGTATTCTAAATATTTAATTATTTACTAATTTTTAAAAATTTGTTTACATACTTTCGCTATAATATGATAGTATATATCAAATAATATATCCCATATCAAAAATTTGATAGATATTCTTTTTTATAAATATTCTTTTAGATAATTTAAATTTTTATAATGACCATAAACCTAGAACTATATATTCACATTTAATTAAGTAGAAAAGATCCAGCAATCCAGTTTTTTTCATCAATAAATATTTAGTTTCTAATAATATTGGTAAATCTATCGGTATAATAGTTTAATTCTCTTTTTTGTACCAATTTAATTCAAAATTAAGGGAAGAGATGATGAACAATTTGAATATTAACCAATGATATGGTGGTGAAAGGAAGCAATTTATCATATATGTAAGATTTTAATAATTGTGATTTGAAAAAGGCTTTGCTGCAGTTCTATGTAATAATTTCACAGAAAGCATTAAGATAAGATTAGTTATTTTTTAAATTTATTTTAGATATCATTAAGATAAGATTATTTATTTTTTAATGTTATTTTAAAATTAGGAATAATTTTTAAACATATAATATAGTGAAGTTGCTTGGATATCCATTTTTGGGAATAATATTTGACATAATATTTAGCTCATCAAAATTTCATTTCAGATAACCGAAATATTGTTTGGATTGCAAATATATGTATGGTGTACATTTTCCCAGCCGTTAAAAGGCTTTCCTTGTCCACGTGGGTCCAATATCCTAATGGTTGCTTAGCTGTTATTTCCATTAGCCACTGTACCTCACTTAACACTCTATTGCAGATGCCTTTAGAATGTGCAAAGAAACCCGTTTGGATTCCGAAAAAATTTCAATTACTAGCTAAGGGTAGAGGTCCAATCTGTAGTAGAGAAAAGGTAGACGAAGCAGCAGTGAACTGAGCAACCTCCATCGTCTGAAAATGAAATTGCCTGAAAAAGTTTCTATTCAATCACCTAGGCTGAGCCATATGGTTTTCTCCAGAGTACGTCGGCCGGTTGGAAAATTTCGCGACCTTGGGTTTGCAAGAACTGTGCTCCTACGGATGACACCAGATCATCTCCAGACACATAGCCAAGTTGAGTGGTGAAGTAATGGACCTTTGCTAGACACTGCTGTTCAGAGAAAGACTATGGTGGTGGTTTTATGGTAATGTCTGGGTATTATCGTACACCAGCTCAAATGTACATTCATGCTGCTGGAAGCGGACAAGGTAGGATTACCTTCACTGGAGAAGGTATAGAATGGAGAAGAGAGGTGATTCACATGAGAGCAACCATGTGATGGTTTATAGGCTTGCATTTGAGGCAGAATAGTTCGCCGAGACAAATGCAAAATCGACGCAACGCTTGCTCCAGACTTTGAGCATTGCCAATCCATTAAAGAGGATTAGAATTTTTTTACGTTTTACTATCACACCATAACTACACAGAATAATACAACCATTTTATAGAACATCCAAGGGCCATAAAATCTCTAGAAACAATTACATCAGTTTCATTCAACCAAAGCAGATGCAAATTGGTCGGTTCCCGACTGTGAAACGAGCATTGAACAGTACATAAAACGATGCTAAGGAAGAAGTAAATTACATCCCGCCTTCCATTGGTACGCAACACTAACTGCTACTAATATCCACCTTAACTGAAAAGGTATAAAGAAGAGACGATTATTAAGGCCACCGATATCATCGTCAGCTACGATAGACGGTAGTTCACTGGAAATGAGGAAGCGGAACTTGCATAAATAGAAGCTTGTACTAGGCGGACATTGCAGTCAACCAACTACTGGCTTCACCTACACGAAGCAGCATGCATTTGATTAGCCATTTCTTCAATCATTACCTTTCAAGTTTCAATCCCTTGTAGGGACACAGCCAATGATTGCATTTGTGGGTATGGACCTACGCCACTTTCGCCCTGAACTTGCATGTCCTCTTGTTCATACTGCACAAAGTGATCTTCCAAAGGTTGAGTTTCCCTTAGAAAATTATGCAGAGCACAACATGCAATCACTACGTTGATTTGCTTTTGCATATATGAATATGGTATCGGCCCCTTCAAATGTGCAAAATTGTTGCTTAAGAACATCGAAGCTAAGTTCAACTACATTACGAAGTTGTGAGTGGCGGATATTGAATAGCTCCTTTGGACCTTGGGCTCGACCACGCCCTTGTCCAACTCGTGTATCATGTCCTCCTTTGAATAGTGCTAAGAATTTGGGCTGCATCTTATATGCCGCGTCCAACAGATAGTACTTACCTAAATTTGAAAAGAAGCATGGTTGCTTGGGGCATAAATGAAGTTCTACAATTTATCAAAGTAATTTTCTTTCAAGTTACATCGAAAAAAATGCACTCGAGAAGGTTTTGCAGGTTACACATATTATATATCAACTCTTCGAGGAGGAACCAATGACAATAAAACAAGAGATCATCCTTTTCAGGACATGTAATTGCCTCTGCACCATGAATAGATTAATCAAAGAGCTAAAAAAATTGGCAGAGTGGAATTGCATTGTACCTCTGGACAATAAAAATTTGTTGACTTGTAAATTTCATTAATGAAAGAGCTAAAAAAAAACATGATTGATTGACTAGAAATTTGATTGACTAGATTAATGAAGAGGAACAAAAACGTAAACTGCCGGTAATGGTATGGAGATTTATATAAGGGATTGGCCATAGCCTCTAGGGAGCGCGACGCTTCGAATTGTTATGAGAAAACCAAGTTATAATTTGCAAGGTCCAAGCCTTTCATTTTCAAACATTTGTGAGTGCAACATTAGGCTTATATATTTCCATGGATAAAGTCACAAACATATTTGAAAAGTTCCCTTAGATCACTGTCTTTACAAGCTGTCCATTACTACCTGTTATTCACTTGCTTGATTTGCAAGTTTTTGGGTCAGGGAGTAAATCAAATTTTTTATCAAATTTGCCATTCTAAAGTGGCGGTATTATTGCCACTTCAGCTTCTTTACAAGCTTGGCCATAGTGGACAAGGTCTTTTTGTTCTTTCATTCTTTCTAACAAAAAAAAAATGTTGGTGAACTGCATACAAAAACAAAGTTGGAAATAGTGCACAACTTTTAAACAATTTTATACAATTTTTCTAAACAAAGAAAATATAGTCAGACGGTGTTCACCAGCTTCTAATACTTTTAAAAGCATGATCGAACCTGGGGGTGGGATCGGGAAGTCGATATGCATTCTAAGTGCACTTTCTAATACTCGAGTATCGTGTGCGCTGTCCTCCCATCCTGCATACACATAAATAAAGCGCATGTCATGATCACATTAGGCTAAAATATTTTGCGATTGCGTCTCATGCCTATTAATGTATGCCATTTATTCGGCTTGTGGAACCGAAACAGGGATATGGGTGCCATCCATAGCATCCCGAAAAATTTTTAAGCAATTGGAGAACAGTTAGTCGAAAAATATCCAAGAAGTGGGGAAGCAAAGTTATAATAACAATTTTGATTTACGATTATAGCATACTCTTATAGCACCTTTTAACGTTCTTATAGTACAATTAAATTATAAAGGATCTTTCCTATCTTAAAGGGGAGCCGAGTCCGAAGCAGTTTATCTGAATAGATTGAGATAGCTTATGGCACCGATAAGGAGTCTCCTATACAACTCTAAGACAATAAAATCGAAGCAACTCAAGTGCTACAGCAAGACTTATAGCCATTACTAACCTTAAACCAAGGATAATACTTTGTACTATATCTTATTCGTGGATGCACACCATTTGTTTGTGCTGGTCGAATAATCCTTTGAGCAAATCTACATAAACCCAAAACTACTTTGGCCACATTTCTGTGGATGGTTTTCATCGAATGTTGAAATCTCTATGCCACAACTCGCGTGCGTGTGCTATGACTCAACATAACGAGAGTCATAGCTAACGACTCCTCGATTGACACGTGCTTATGGAGATTTTGTGGAACGTAGTTATTTTGCACAAGAACTTTACAAAGTAGCAGGAAATTGTCTACTGTTATTCGACAATTCTCTAATATATGTAGAGGGTGGCCTGTTATTACCTTCTGTACCCAATTTCAACCTGGCATATCTCCAGTTCGGCAAGGCACCTTGATAAGGGGGCCGTCGTACTGTTCTGCTTCGGGCGAAAATAGAAGTAGTGCAGCACCATTGAGAATCACCTCATCATCATTTTCAGAACTCAAGCCATAGGATGAAGAGAAGTTGGGTATAAAGTGGGCCATGGCTAGCAACAATAAGGTAAATCTACAAGCTTGGCAAACAATTAAATTGTAAACTAGCGTCTAGGAGTCGAGAAAAGAGTAGTATGAAATTTTTGGGATATTGTTCGCATGTAAGGTACATAAGAAGGCTCAACTCAACACCATTTTATAGAGAGGGTACAACTTTTGAGGAATACGAATTCGATTTTGAAATATAGAAAAAGTTGACAAGGTAACCGTTGGTGTTATTCACTTTAGAATTGATGTATTAATAGTTGCACTCCTGTGGAAATGGACGGTAGATAAGTATATGGAGCCCTGCTCATCACAAAAATACAGCCATTGTCGTGTATTATTAAAGTGCAGTATCTTTGATCGAAAGATACGTAGTGGCCCACAATATCCCAAGATCGTCCAAAGAACAGCTTAAGTCCCAGCTTCCCGGCAAGAGGACGACGGACACTCTGCAACATTTGAACAAATTCTAAGCTAGTAATTTCATGAATCTACAGGTTTATTGACAAGACCAGTTAGAAAACAAGTGCAACGAGTTAGCTATCTTCAATAGCCAACTTCTACCGTAAGACCAGTGGATGATATTGATGAAATGGGTCCTTTGTCCTTTGCTAATCAAGTCACAGTACAACTGGCGTGGTAAGTTGCATTAGTTACGTATTGCCAAGAAGTGCATTTACTTCAGGATGTCGACTACATATATTTCTTTGCTTAACTTTCCATAATATAGAGTAGTTATTTTGCTCCTACTACACTGGACTGCCAAAGTGCTTCCCGAATAAAGTATGGAAGTTCACGACTAGGCTCTGCAACAGCAAGTCATGGCTGCAAATAAACTATTAAAACAAACCAACGCCTGAGAATCACGCATTAAAAAATTCAATTTAGAAAAAAAGCTGCTTGGAGCATCACCAATATGAGTGGCTCAAGTTCTATAATCACTTAATTGGCCAAACTAAACTGCAGCAAAATCCGGTATTTCAATACCATATAAGGCCATACAAGTAGCAGTACAATTTAACAAATCAGCACCATGAATAGACTAAAATAGTAAACATTTGTCCAGTTACTTGCGTCATGAACTTAGAAGGGCATCACTTGCCTTCCATTTTCGGCTTTATGAACATATCAATCCATGTCAACTGCTCACTGTTACAGAAACTAAGGAACAAAGCTCGAAACTCTTCATCTAGCAACTCCTTCAATAGAAACATATGTAGTCGCTTCTCTAAATTCAAGCTCTCAACAGCTTTCTTCGCTGCTTTTATTGAGCATTTCTCCTTTGCTTCCCTTTCGCTTGAAACAATGTAGGAGAATCAATTGAAGTTGCTAAGAGCCTCTTAGTAGTTTTCCGAACCCGACCTTCGAGATTTCGAGCCTTTAGATCCCTCCTTCTTAGAAGAGTAGGTGCCAGTGGACAGCGGACGCTTGCCAGGATGTGTTCCAACTGGGCTGCCATCGTTGTCAGATGAGAGAAAATGGTGTGGAGGGTCAATAACGGAGCTTGAAGTCAGGCCTTTCCCTTTACCACTACAATCAGCCCTACGTCTCCGCACTCGAGGAGGCACGTATTATGCAGGAGGTTGGGCCGAAGACTGAGCTCGACTGCCAGTGTCATGTTTGCCATCCATTACCTCATCTCATTGCATCACCAAATCAGCACTATTTGGTTCTTAGAAGTCCAGATACCCTTTGTTCATCTAACCAAAGATAGTGCACAGATGTGAGGTGCATATTTATGGTCTTGTAACCGAATACACTGTGATATCGAACCAAGTTGTAATTAAAGTCAAGAAGTAGTAATCCAGCTGTAGCTTTGAATTGTGTCTATATGGCAATGGAGACTACTGATACAGTTGAGCACAACAAAGTTTTTAAAAAGGATGTGAGGGGGTAACCATAGCAAGCACTAAACAAAATAAGTTGGAGTGCATGGCTGCAATTTTATAGTTTCATAACTCAGCACAAAAATATGGACCACCAGCAACCTCAACTACCCATTACAGAATAATTTTAACTTTAAATAATAAACTCAAATCAATGTAGCGGTCCAAAGCTAATAGTTGTGGCATATATAGCCACACGTTGTTGTTTTAACCATTAACCAGGAAGTATAAATTTAATAAAGACTTGTAGTGCTTGCATCTAGTGAGCAGAATCCCCACATGTTGCTTTATGATAGGGAGCATAGGCAGGCAAAAGTGAAAAGGTTAGCCTGAATGTCGAACATCAGAAAGTTGTAATGGTTGAATGGCAACATAAAAATGAAGTGGGCATCTCTAGTTCCATTTCCCAATCAACAAAAAATAACTCTTGCATTCTAAACAACCACAAAGTGAACTGCTAAGAAAGTCAAAAAGCTATTGATATCCTACATTAACCACAATCAGCACACTGAAAACAAATACAATCTTATATCTATTGGAAGAGCATGAATATTCCTTCCATAAATAAGCCCATTGATCTGCTCCTGCTACGAAGCATTTATGCTCGGCATCCCACCCTATCCCTGTCTCTAACTCGATAGAATCTCCTCAGAGATGAGTGAACAACCTCTGTTTGTCCACCATTCGATAGTACTTCGACTGGCATTAACTTGCTATACAATTGACGCTACATTCTTGGCTCAGGTAATTGGGCAAAGCAGTGTAGTTCGCAAATGTGCTATGAGTTGACTCTCATTTTCCATTTTTCTGCCACTCAACGTAGATGCGAACATACAATTCATTCTCCCAGGGCTGCCAATATTTTTTATCGAACATCTATAGACAAATAATAAATAATCAAATAAACCTTTTATCTAGAAAGTCTAGCACATTAAAGTTCCATCAAATCTGTCCATGAAACATCTTACGTCGAAGTAGTTTAATAGGCTCAGGTGAAAGTCATTAGAGCCACACACGGAATGGGCACTAATAGAAGAAGCAGGACTGGAAAGGATTTCTGCACACAAGCTGAGTATTAGTTGATTAAGTTTCACCAAAATAAGTTGGAGAAAGGATGTGTAGTAACAACATTTGATAGTGGGAAGTCCTACCAATACTCGAACTTTGCCCTTTGGTTTTGCTCGCTGGCATGAACACTTCAATTTCTTCACACATACAACTTCAGAAAGGATGTGTAGTAACAACATTTGATAGTGGGAAGTCCTACCAATACTCGAACTTTGCCCTTTGGTTCTGCTCACTAGCATGAACACTTCAATTTCTTCACACATACAACTTCAGAATTTGGGGGGAAAACAAATTAGTGGACATGGCTACCACCGAACAAAAAAGTGTTTGAGAAATTGGCTATCCAAAGCTAGACATGTGATGCAAGTTGCGAGGTGTTAGTAAACGTAAATTAGTCATTGGCAACACATGTAGCAGACTAGAAAACTGAAGCAGAGAATTTTTATGTACTTGCTACAAACATTCAATTGCTTTGTTTATACATGGTAAGGAGCAATCCAAAATCAGCATCCAAAACAACAGTACAAAAAGAATCGAAACTTCTATCCAGCCATAAGCCGTGAAGCACGGATGGTGAACTACAATCTGAAGTGACAATTTCAAATACTCGGTAACATGATTTAAAGACCATAACTGTGCAATTGTTCACATTGGGGAAGGCCAAACGGAAACACTAACAACATCCAACATAACAAGAGCAGTCATTCATGTGGAGTTACATGTAGTACGTAGCAAGATAGATTATAAAAAGACAGTACTGCAATCAAAGGGCAATATAACAGCAAGTAAGTCATGAACAATTTACTAACCACAATGTGCACTCCATAGGTGGGTTATTAGGGCAAAAAAATTAGGGCCAATCTATCGTACATCAGTTTCTTCCCTTGCTTTGTGTGGACAAAACTCAAAGATAGGCCATAAGGGATGAAAATCAGGACCGATCCTGATCAATCTGCCCTCCTCTGCAGTAGTTTTTATGATGCACACGCTGGGTCTTTTCACATGGTGTGCATGAGAACATTGAGAAGTCCTTCACATGGTGCGTATGAAAAGCCACAGAAATGCAGCTAGACAGGTTAGGCAGCCTAGTTGCAGTCAGTTACGGCCATGAATACGTTCGTAACAGCCATGCACACGTCAGTTATGGCCATGCAGCTGGAGTTTTTAGCTAGTTAGTTAGCTAGTCTGTTAGTAAGAATATAGAGATGTCAGAAGAGGTCAGCACTAGCCTGACCTGACCTGATAACCTACTTAGTAGCCGACATACACTACTATAAATAGGAATTAGGGGTTGGGAAATAGGACAAGCATTCTGATGATATCTTGTAGCTTTGCCTTTACATCTTTTCTCTCTTGTAGTCTCTATATCATTTCATCAAATAACATTTTTGCTTCATCTGTCGACCTTCGAAGTTAATTTCTCCGCCATTCTTGTAGCTTCATGGTCACGGATAGGAGATCTCTACTGACCTCTGCATCAATGGTATCAGAGCTGGGTTAAGCCAGCTCCATTCATCAATGGCAGAGGGCACTAGGTCTCAGGACATCAGGAAGATAGAGGAACACGTCCGCTCCATGCTGAAGGAGCAGCAGGAGCAATTTGAAAAGGAAATGGCGGCTTTAAGGAATTTGGTAATCGAGTTGCACACGCAAAAGGTCCAGGTGGAGAGGAATGACTCCCCTCATAACTCAAACACATCAACCAGCAATCGAGGAGGTTACCAGGCTCACTCTCGGTTGTCACGAATTGATTTTTCGAAATTCAATGGTGAAGACTTCAGGGTATGGTTGTACAAAGGCGAGCAGTTCTTCGAGGTGGATGAGACTCCAAGCACCCTGAAGGTTAAAATAGCTGCAATGAACTTGGAAGGTAAGGCTCTTCAATGGCACCAAATTTTCATGAGGTCTAGACTTATGTGTGAGGTTCCTACTTGGGAGGAGTATGTGAGGGAGTTGTCTTCGAGATTTGGGGACTCCTTGTACGATGATCCAATGGCGGAACTCAAGAGCTTGAAGCAAATTGGTCCAATACAGGAATACCACGACCTGTTTGAAGAACTTCTCAACAGAGTGGAGCTTCTGGAGGACTATGCTACTAGCTATGTTATGAGTGGCTTGAAACCAAAGATCCAGTTAGCTGTAAGAATGTTTATGCCCAAGAATGTGCAGCATGCCAGAGTCTTGGCCAAAATTGAGGAAACTAAATTGCTAATGCAACAGAAAGAGAGGGGGTTAGCCAAACCTTCTACATACTATTCAGACCACGCCAATACTTCTACTCTCTCACACGCCAACTCGTCTGGTTACAAGTGGAGAACAGACTCCAGACCACTTCTACCTCTCCCCACTTTTCCAGCGTTGCCCAGTAATGAGAAACAGAAAGAACCAGTTATCAGAAAACCTTTCAGGAAGCTAAGCAGGGCAGAAATAGATGAGAAAAGGGCTAAGGGGCTATGTTTTGGTGTGACGAGAAATTTACTGCAGGACACAGGTGTGGTAACGGGCAATTTCATAGGTTGGAGGTCTGGGATGATATGACAGGAGAGGAGGAGGAGTTAGATGGTGAAAAGGATACAGCGGATGAAGGGCAATTAGCACACATCTCCCTTAATGCCATGACTAGCATGACGGTCCCTAACTTTAGGACCATGAGAGTCACTGGCCATGTGGGCAAACAACCCGTGAACATATTCATAGATTGTGGAAGCTCACATAACTTCATTCATCCCAGGGTGGTACAGAAGTTGGGGCTAAGGGAACAAGCTGTCTACTCGGGACCTTTGTAAAGAATTCACTTGGAAAATGCAGGGACAAGAATTTAAGTCTGACTTGTTGACGTTACCCGTAGAGGGATATGAGATAGTTCTGGGGATGCAATGGCTGACTACCCTTGGTGATGTGAAGTGGAATTTTGGGGAACTTAGGATGGAATTTATGCAAACTGGTCGTAGGATGGTCCTGAGAGGAATCAAACAGCAAGGGTTGCAACTGATCGGACAGAAGAAGATGCAGAAACTCCTTAAAAAACCTGAGCAGATTGCTGAGCTCAATTATGCTTTATCAGAGTGGTACAGGAATTCTCTTCAGAGCCACTACTCCTCTGTCTCATTTCTACTGACATAAGAAAGCAACATGAAAGTCACTCAAGGGAACTTGAAAACTTGTTGGAAGAGTACAGGGACTTGTTCCATGAGCCTGACAGTCTGCCACCAGAAAGGTCTCATGATCATAAAATTGTTCTTAAGGAGGGAACGGGACCTATCAATGTGAGGCCTTATAGATATCATGTTTTCCAGAAGAATGAGATCGAAAGTCCAGTGACGGAGATGCTTGCATGTGGCATTATCAAGACTAGCTCTAGCCCTTATGCCTTCCCAGTGGTGCTAGTAAAGAAGAATGACGGTTCATGGAGGATGTGTGTTGACTACAGGCAGCTGAATAATGCCACTGTAAAGCATAAGTTCCCTATTCCCCTGATAGAGGAGTTGCTGGATGAATTGTATGGGGCAAAATTCTTCACCAAATTGGATCTAAGGTCCGGATATCACCAGATCAAGATGAAGGCTGAAGATGTGGAGAAAATGGCTTTCAGAACTCATAATGGTCATTATGAATTTCTGGTTATGCCCTTTGGGCTAACCAATGCTCCCTCAACCTTTCAGAGCTTGATGAATGATATATTCAGGCCATTCTTGAGGAGGTTCATTTTGGTTTTCTTTGATGATATTCTTATATATAGTAGGGAATGGGAGGACCATCTACAACACCTTAAAACTGTATTTGGGTTGTTAAGGTAGTACTCTCTAAAAGTGAAGAAAAGCAAGTGTGTTTTTGCTCAACAACAGATTGACTATTTGGGACATGTTATTGATTCCAACGGAATTCAGGCAGACACACAGAAGATCTCTGCAATCATAGAGTGGCCAATACCTCAGACAATCAAGGAGTTAAGAGGATTTTTGGGGCTCACTGGTTATTACAGGAGGTTCATAAGAGACTATGGAAAAATTGCAAAACCACTAACAGATTTGCTTAAAAAGAACCAATTCCAGTGGCATGTGGGGGCCACTCTTGCTTTTGAGCAATTGCAGGAAGCCATGAGTAAGCCTCTTGTCTTGGCTCTACCGGATTTCACTCAGGAGTTCATACTGGAGACTGATGCTTCTGGAAATGGAATTGGAACAGTACTGATGCAAAGAAGGCAACCTCTGGCATTCTTCAGCAAGGCATTGGGTCCCAAGAATCAGGCCTTATCTGTGTCTAAGAAGGAGATGTTGGCTATAGTGACGGCAGTCTTGAAATGGAGAGCTTATCTGGTAGGAAGGCACTTTACTATCAAAACCGATCACCAGAGCCTAAAATATATAATGGAGCAACGGGTGCACACACCTTTGCAACAAAAGTGGATAGCCAAACTAATGGGATTCGACTATGAGGTGCAATACAAAAAGGGGTGTGATAATATTGTGGCGGATGCACTCTCCAGAAGACCACTAGAGGAAGGCTCACTATATGCGTTGGTCATTGTCACCTCCTCACTGATCAAAGATATACAGCAAAGTTGGCAGCAGGATACGCACATTCAGGAGCTGATTAAAAAGGCGGTTTGCAATGAGCACCTCCCTAATGGTTATTCTTGGCAGCAAGGGCTACTCAAAAGAAAAGGTAGACTGATGATAGGCAATGATTAGACGTTGAGGAACAAACTGATCTCCTTATGGCACTCCAGTCCACAGAGAGGGCATTCTGGAGTAGAGGTGACCTACAGGAGACTCAAACAGGTTTTATACTGGCAACACATGTTTAATGATGTGGCTCAGTATGTAGCCTCTTATGATGTATGTCAGAGGCATAAGTCAGATAATGCAGCCTATCCTGGGTTGCTGCAACCTTTGCCTATACCTCATAGGGTCTGGACTGACATCTCTATGGATTTCATTGAAGGGTTGCCACTCTCACATGGCAAGAAGGTGATTCTTGTGGTAGTTGATAGACTTAGCAAATACGCACACTTCATGGCAGTGGCTCATCCTTACATAACAATTTCCATTGCTCAGTTATTCATGGATACGGTTTACAGGTTGCATGATTTACCCCAAACAATTGTAAGTGATAGAAATCCCACTTTCCTAAGCTCCTTCTGGCAAGAGTTTTTCAGGTTACAACATGTCAAGTTGAATATGTCCATTGCTTATCATCGTCAGAGTGATGGTCAGACGGAGGTGGTTAACAGATGTTTGGAGAATTATCTGAGGTGTATGGCTAGTGATCATCCTAAAGAGTGGAGCTTATGGCTGCCACTAGCAGAATATTGGTACAATACCAATTATCACTCATCTGCTAAGTTCACTCCCTATGAGATTGTCTATGGCCAACCTCCCCCTCTTCACATTCCTTATCTGCCTGAAGCCACTCCAGTTGAATTTGTTGATAGAAGTTTGCATGCAAGGGAAAAGGTCATCCATTCTCTACGGCATAATTTGACCAAGGCGTAACACAGAATGAAACAACTAGCTGATCAACATAGGACAAAAAGGGAATTCAACATTGGTGACTGGGTTTATGTTAAACTTCAGCATTATAGGCAACACTCATTGCGGAATCATCACTGTCAGAAACTATCTCCAAGCTACTTTGGCCCATTTGAAGTGTTAGAAAGGGTTGGCTCCGTGGCCTATAGATTGGCACTACCTGCGATGTCCATATTCACCATACTTTTCATGTGTCTGTGCTCAAGAGGAAGGTAGGATCAGGGGTCATCTAGTCTCACATTCCACCTGGAGTTTCTCATCAGGGGCAACTTCTCGTGGAACCTATAGCTATACTGGACAGGCGTTTGGCCAAACGAAGGAGGGTCGCTGCTACTCAGGTGTTGGTGCAGTGGAGTAACAGTTTTTCGGAGGATGCAACCTAGGAGTATCTTCAGGATTTACAGCTGCAGTTTCCCCATTTCAGTCCTTAAGGACAAGGACTCTGTGTGGAGAGGGTATTGATGCACACGCTGGGTCTTTTCACATGGTGTGCATGAGAAGTCCTTCACATGGTGTGTATGAAAAGCCACAGAAATATAGCTAGACAGGTTAGGCAGCCTAGTTGCAGTCAGTTACGGCCATGAATACATTCGTAACAGCCATGCACACGTCGGTTATGGCCATGCAGCTGGAGTTGTTAGCTAGTTAGTTAGCTAGTCTGGTAGTAAGAATATAGAGACGTCAGAAGAGGTCAGCACTAGCCTGACCTGACCTGATAACCCACTTAGTAGCCGACATACACTACTATAAATAGGAATTAGGGGTTGGGAAATAGGACAAGCATTCTGATGATATCTTGTAACTTTGCCTTTACATCTTTTCTCTCTTGTAGTCTCTATATCATTTCATCAAATAACGAGTGTGTTTGGATCGTAAGTTATTTGAAATATTTTTAGTGTAGCACTTTTTGTGATGTGATGTACGTGAGATAAAAAGGTAATTGGGAAGATAAAAAGGTGTATTGGAAATTATAATGGTGATATCAACAAATATATTTGGCCAAATAATTGACTGTCCAAACACATTCAACATTTCCGCTTCATCTGTCGACCTTCGAAGTTAATTTCTCCGCCATTCTTGTAGCTTCAAGGTCACAGATAGGAGATCTCTACTGACCTCTGCATCATTTTAGGTATCCAGATCTAAAATCCAAGCCCAAAGCTTATATAGAAATTACCCACAATTCATGCTCATCTCCAGACACACCACACTACTCTAGTTGTGGCAAAGGAATCTATTCCTTCACCGACTGTTGGTAGCAGCAACCTTAGCTTTGTTGCTAGGAAACAGCTTTGCAGACACCAATTTGGGTATACATCTTTCTTTTCCAAACACCTATTTCAAATATTTTTTGAAAAAATCCAAATATGATATATCCAAACAAGCTCAATATTTAATATAGGTAAAACCCAAATAACTCATAACCCATTAATTCTCTTGAATTAGGCATGCCACATAGGAGTGAGAAATAACTCTAATTAAAATAGTTACTTTCATATATATATATATATTTATATATATACACACACACATTTATCCTATAACATTGGCATCATTTAGCATGTTTGTCGAATTGCAAAGCAAATAAATTGATCGGTTATGATCCAATTTCCTTCAAAGTTGTGATGGGTAAACTCACAGCCTGTGCAAAACTAATTCACAAGATGCAAAAGAATAACAACTATAGAATCTGAATTTGAATAACAACTATAGAATCTGAATTTGAATAACAACTATGCAAATATATGAGTAATATTAAGAGCAGGCTTGTAATATAAAAAAATTAATCTTTTCTATACGTATATATTGTCAGTTTTAGATGAATGACAACTATGCAAAATTTGAATTTAAAAACCAACTTTTATATATGCATGTGTTATGAATCCAATGGTGATAGTGCATACACTGTTATAAAAGATTTTTTTAGCCATACCTTATGTTATTTGCACCAAGAATTATAATGCAAAAACAAACTAAATATTTTAAATATGGTTTGGCTAATAAGTGTCCATTTCTTTAAGAGGGTTCAACTGTTGGTTTTTTAAAAAATTGTAGTTAATTTGAGAAATGTCAAAACGTAGAGGGCACATTAATTTTGACTGTTTGTATTAACATGTTAGGTTAAGTATAATTTAGGTATATTAACGACTTGTTTAAAAAATCATGTTGAATATAAAGCTACACAAAAATTGCAACAGTATTTACAAACACATTATCCTTTCACTAGTATTTATTCTTTTTTTTTTTTAACAAAGTCTATGCTTGTAGACCATATATTATAATGAAAACTTGGGCACCAAACGGAAAAAAGCCAATTGTAGACCAGACATTGTAATGAAAACTTGGGCTTTGATTTCTTGTCTTCAAAAACATGATTAAATATATAATCCAACTAATATTTGGTACTGATTTTCGATGTTGAAAGATTTAGAGTAAAATACAGAAAATCCCTTTCTGATTTGGGATTCAATCACGATACCTCATTATTTAAAAACTCTCACATAAACCCCTTTGTAGTTTGGACTTATCTAGAACTTAGACGGAAATTATTCAAACTAACAAAATAGTTTTAAATGTTTATATTGCCCTCAAATTTTTCTGTTTTCTTTCTTTCTCTTTTTTTTTTTTTTTTGTTCTTCCCTTCTACGATACATTTTTTCCTTCTTTCTTTTTCTTTTCTTTTTCATTATTCCACTTTTATTTTCATCATCTTCTTCCCAAACTTCTTACTTTACATCCAGGAAAACAAAGGCAATTGTAAATCTTCTACTCTGCAGTCACCGCATAATCTCACATGAACTAAAGTAGCGAGCTCTTTCCCTCCACCACCCACTCTATCACCTGAAACCACCCATTCCACGACAACACCCCAACCTTAACTCAAAGGTGGATCTACTGTGGAGGCACGGGCCCCCACTGCCCCCCTTAAATTTCTATAGTACTCATAGAATTTTGATATAATCTAAAGTGTATCCCTTGGAGTTTTTTGTA
Organism: Coffea arabica; assembly: GCF_036785885.1. Lineage (NCBI taxonomy): Eukaryota > Viridiplantae > Streptophyta > Magnoliopsida > Gentianales > Rubiaceae > Coffea > Coffea arabica. Next base: position 10,689,617 of record NC_092329.1, on the reverse strand, counting down.
TTCATTGGTTTATATACTCCTAATGTTGGCTTTGATTTTGTTTGTTTTTACTAAATCTACCATAGAAAGAGGTTTTTCAGTTATGAATATAGTGAAAAATCAGTTATGAAATAGAATGGAAGACACTTGGACGAATCATTATTTAGTTACTTATATTGGGAAAAATATACTTCGTGAAGTTTAAAATAAGAAGGTTGTAAACCGTTATCAAAATATGAAAACTCGTCGTGAGCAATTGTAAATGGTTTAGTTTGCTTTTTGAAATAAAATTATTATTACATTAATAATTTTGAGTTTGTCTTTTTAAGTTTTTCATGGAATGTATGTATCATTTGTACTTGTTGGTGAATTTTTTATTTTTTTTTTTGCTTAATAAACTAGAAAAAGAGTAGGTAAAAAATTTTAGAATTACTTGTGCCCCATTGAAAATTTTTTTTTGCTCCGCCACTGCCTTAACTCCAACCCACTATCTATCTACTACCAATCTAGTTACTACTCACATCACCACTATAGCTAGAAATTTGGAGCCAAAATCTGACCTTTGACTTCTCATTTTTTGGACTCCAATCTCTGAAGCTCCAATTTGAGAGCTACGATAATCCATGAAACCCTAATCTAAAACCTAAATCTCTAAAGCCCAATTAGGATTTTTGTAATTATTTTTGGATAATCTAATTGGGGATTTTTTGAGTTATTTGGAGAATTTTTTGTGTTATTTTGAGATTATTTGATTGAGGTTTTGATATTATTTGAGATGTTTCGATATTATTTTATATACATCACGTTATAAAAAGTATAACACTGGTTCCATAACTATTATGGTAAGAAAACTTTTCAAACAAGCAATTTTCTATCCAAATGGGAATTGGTGAGGTGCATTGGATACTCCGGAATGCTAGTAGTGAGTTGAATCATTTATGTTCGTACAAATTATACATAAGATTTGTTAAAGGATCTCTCAATCCTAAACTTATAATTTTTCATTAAAGAATATAGCCATCAGGCTTTCAAATGTCAATGAATTTTAAATCGATTTGTCATTATAATTAAGGGACCACAACAAAAGGGTAAATTTGGAATGACATAATTTTTTCCCTAAACATAGTATTTTAATTATATAATTTGAATTGGAATGAGAATGTAAATTTGAAAATAAGAAAGGCAAGTGATTATTTTTTGGGATAATTTCAGAAACCTCCCTTGAGTTTCTGACAGTCTCACTGACCTTTCCTGAGGTTTTCAAAATATCAACCACCTCCCCTGTCAGATTGATGGGGCTTAATTTTTACAAATTATATGGTGAAATGACTTAATTATCCCCAGAACTTATGTGATATTTTGTGATTATGTTAACTAAATTAATTAAATCATCACCAAGCGTGCTTAACTGAAATAATGACCATTTGCAAGGGTGCCAAACTGAGGTGCCCTTTTTTGTGCCATTTTGTAATTGTGATTGATGTACATGACTTAAGTCTTGATTCAGACATGAAATTGAAGGCACACACGTTGCTTCTTACAGTAAGATGCCAAAGTATGCTATTCTTCTAAGGCAATACAATCCTGGCAGCATATGCAAAACTCATCAAACACCCAACAAGATCCATTTTCATCTATTGCCACTTCATTTTGCTGTTATATAGAGTTTCTTGCAAGAATATGATTGCAAAGAGATGTTAGAAGCTGTTCAGAAAGAGCCCTTGGTTGCTAGTTCCAAAATGCAATAGCAACCTAGCCTTTGATGAGAGTTTCAAATACACCACCTAAATTTCCATTCTTGTTATATGCCTAAGTACTGCTCATTACAAATTAATCCTGATAAGTACATATTTTGCATGTTTTTAGTATGTTTTATTAGTCAGTTTTGGTGTATTTTAATCACTTTTATAGTTTCTAGTGAAAATATGCATTTTGTGGTTTAAGTGATAAAAATTGTATTTCTATGGATTTTTATGATGAAAACTTCATGTTTTTGTAAGTTTAATGATCCGATCATCAAATGGAGTGAGTTGAGAACATATTTGGATGAATAATGATGGTTTAAAGTGATAAAAAGAGAATATGAAGTGCAAAAAAGAAATGCAATCAAGAACAAATGGAAGCAAGTTTTCACAGTTTTGACACATTTTTATATTTTGACTATATCTTGAGATAAAAGTGTTGGATTGAGATGATTCTTGAACCATTTTGAAGATAATAGATAAATATACATTTGGAATGAAGACATCAAAGTCCAGTTCAATCGTTTTCATTGTCAAAAAATCGAAATATAGAAGTGAATCTCTGTTGTCGAAAGCTGAAACAGAGCTCTAACTAGTTGTGAGTATTTTGGTCATATCTTGGTCCACAGAACTCCAAATTAGATGATTCTTGAGGCATTAGAAAGCTAACTCAAAGGGCTACAATTTTATGATTTGCACAAGAGTTAGTTCAGCCTCTATTAGTGAGAAAATAGCAGTTGAAGTAGTGCCAAGTGCGCAGAAATGAAAAACGTGACTATATGAATAGGTGGCTTGAAGTCGCGTATTCCTCAAATTTGGCTGCAACTTCCTCAATAATTTGTGTTTTTTTCACACAAGTTTTTTGACCCATTTTCCTGCAAAAATATCGGCGGAAACAACCCAAACAACTGCTCAAGAAACTTTACAACTCATTTCTAGCTTGTTTATGGGCTCAAGACGTAATTTAACACTTTGTCTCTTGCAAGAAGTTCCTCTATATATAGAAGCCTCTAGAGGACATTTTTACAACTTTGAAAGGCTAAAAAAATTCACCAAAAATGTAACTTTCATTAGAATTTCCTCAATTCATTAGTTAGGATAATATAGAGTAGTTAGTGTAGTTTATCCTTCTTGTATTGGTTGCTAAATTTGGATGAAGATTGAGGAGCAAAAATGGAGAGGTTGATCTCATGTGACATGGGTGATATCTCTTTTACTACTTTCTCTCTTGTATTTGATTTCATGTTTAGTTATACTACAAGTTTGGATTTGTGTTTTATTATATTTAGTTAAAGTTTATACCTAGAGTTATAGTTAAACTTGCTATATTTTGTTAATGATGTTTACTTGGTAATTTGATGATGTTATTTTGAGCAAGTTATTTATCACTTTTACTTTTCTAATCATGATTAACCAGCTATTAATTGTGATAATTTTAAGGTGTTAAGTTTGTAATGAGAATTGGAATTTAACAATAGTTCAAATAAGTGATAAACCTAGGAAGTTCACTCACGAGAGTAGAGGGGAACCTATGTGGTTTTAGTGACTTGTTTCATATAATTTCAAAAAAGAAATGAACTTGTAATTAATTCATAACCACGAGAGTAGATCTGGTTTAATTACAAGTATAATTGATTCACTACGAATGTAGGTTTCACATACATAAAGAAATTACGCCATAACTAGCCAAGATAATAACATTCATTTAACCGGTATTCTCATTTGCAATGGTAAGGAATTCCATACCTCTAGAAGCTTTCTAGTGTTATTTCTATTACTTTTACTTTTATGATAGTCTAGATAATAAAGAAGTTCGAAAATCACTAGTAATTGAAAATCTTCCCTATGGGTTCGATTCTAAATACTTTATACTCGCACACGACCTGTATACTTGCAGAAAAATCGCTTGTGGAGTATTTAGGAATTTATAAATGTAAAACTTGACTATGGATGATGTTTAATTGTTATATGTATACCCCGTGCACGTCAAATGTTTTGCGCCGTTGCCAAGGAAGATTTGTGGCAATATTGGCATGAAAAGCAACTTTATTAGTTTGAACATTTTGTTAGTATTCTAGTGGGTTAATTGAGTCTAGTTTGTTGTATGTTTGTCGGGTTAGTGTTGATTGTTATTTTCTTTTATTTTAGTGTTTATTATGTGAATGTGTTTTATCACCTATTCTTCTTACAAATCTTACTCTTAAGTTATTTAAAAATAATTTTAGGTAATGAGGAGGATAGGTAAATTTGAAGAACAATGCATGAGAAGTAGAAGTTCAGCAATGGATGGTTACTACGAGCAAAACTCCTTAAATAGAGGTAACCAAGAAATTACCCAAGGCATGTCGTTTGAAGATGGTTCAAAGTGCTTAAAGGCTAAACTTGATGTTATAATGTTAAAAATTCAAATGGACGCCATTATGAATTTGCTTGAGTAAAAGAGGAATGCTAATGCTTTTAATTCTAATCATATGATTTGTGACTTGTGTGGAGGTTATCATGCTACTAATACACGTAGACAAGTACAAAATGTGGATTATTTTGATGAATTAGGGCATTGCAATCCTTGTTTTCATCAATATGGTCCTAATTGGGGCAATTCTCATGCTTATGGTTGGGATAATCAACGTACTAATAGCGATTCCTCATGTTTTTATGATTACCAACCCGAATGTGTTCAATATGAATCAAAATCATCTTGGCAGTTGACAATAGAAAGGATAACTAATGATTTTAAACTATCTTGGGAGTTAACTTTAGAAAAACTAACTAATGTGACTTTCGACTGTTTTGATAGGGTCGAGGAAAGAATAGATGAATTAGTTTCTCACTTTGATAGAATACAAGAGTAATTACATACATTGTATGAAGTTATTTCTTCGAATGATTTGCAAAATGACCCTAGCATGAATGGTGGGTGTGTTGTATGTAAAAATGGATTGTATTTTGATGAAAATGATGCATCTAATATGTGTTTCAATGGCAAAGAATCAATTTCACATGATAGTACCACTGGAACTAATTTTGAACCTCAAGAGGTGAGTTTTAACGACTCATTTTTCACCTCTCTTGAGGATTCTATTGAGAATACAGGTTTTAAAAGTATTAATCCCCAAGAAAGCCATGTGGACGTTCCTTTGGTGAGTTCTCAAGCGGTACATATTCAAGATAAAAATCTATGAAACACTTGAGATAGGTAAGCCACTTCTATTTCTCACATCATTAGAACACGTGATTTTTGTTGTTAAGCCACATTTTAATGATCCACTACGATCTAAGATGATGGATTATTTATTAACAAAACCTCCTTGAGAAATGAGGCAAAATAGTCAAGCCAATGACTCTAAATTTCTTGTTTTTACTGAAAATAGTCAACCCAACTATTTCTTGTTTTTAATAGGTTTTAGTTGTTTAACTAGTGTTTTTGTGTATTTTATAGGTGTCAATGGCAAGGGTTCATGCAAATTGTTTCAAGTGAAAAAGAGCTTATAAGGGGGCAAAAAAGAGAGTTGTTATGTTCACTTCATCACTTCATCCATTTAGTACGGTTTTTATTTGTGTTATATTGATGCATGATTTCATATTTTTAAGTGTATTTGGTTGAAAAAAGCGCATTTTTATGGTTTAAAGTGATTTTTTTCTTGAATAACATGAAAACAGTTGAAAATCGGGTGAGTACGAACACTTGATCAAACAGGAAACTGGAGGAAAAACTGCAGAAATCAGATTTTTTATTTCTGCAGCAAATCCGGCCAGAAATCTAACTAATATTCTGCCAAATTTACGGCCGGATTGACAGGGGAGCATAAAAAAATTTTTCTGGCTCTCTGGCAAGAATCCGGCCAACAATCTGACCGAATTGTTAGCCGGATTCTGGCCAGTAGCCAGTACAAGAGGAATCCATTCACAAGTTTCCTTCCCTTCTTCTTCAACCTATACACACACTCACACCTAAAATACATACTATTCATCAAAATCCCTCTTTTCACCATCAAATCTTCCAACTAACTTCACCAAAACACTCCCATTTACCTCTAGAGATGATTTCATGGTTTAAATTTTTTCAAAAACAAGCTTTAATTTGGATTTAAGTTTGGCAAGAAAAAGGATTTCAAAATTTTGAACTCTCTATTTGAGACCGAATTGGAGTGAGATTTTAGGGGGTTTCTTCACCATTTGCATCCATAATCATCAGACAACAAGTTTGAGGTAACAAATTTTCATCAAATTTGTCATTTAAATTTTGCCATTTTCATTTTTTTCTAATTTTGGGTAATTTCGAATTTCTTCATTTTGTGAAGTTTGGTGCTTTCCATTGTGCTTATTGAGGTTATTGATGATTATTAGTGATGGTTAACTCATGGGTTTGTGATTATTTGGTGAATTTAACAATTTTTAGCTAATTTTGTGGATTAATGTGACTTGATAATTATTAACTAATTTCTTGAGATAATTGGATTGAGAAAAATTTTATGAGATAGATGGATGGCTCTTGGATATTTACATGCTAAGTTTAGGCTTAATTTGCTTATCTCTTGATTTTTGGCATGCTTATTCTAGCATTTTTGGTGAAAGGTGAATTAAGGACCTTTTAAATCCTAAAACTCATGGTTAAGGTGCTAATTAGCATTTAATTATGCTTGTTTAGGTCAATAAGATAGGAGTGAGTTGTGTGTTTGCTTAATTACTTCCTCTAATTATTTGGACATTATATGCTTAAATGTTTTATTTGAAAAAATTATAAGAGCACTTGTTATTGATAATCAATTTTGACACTTACTTATGGTGTTGATTGTTACTTATTATGTAAGTAAGTTAATGAATTTATCTCTTTAAAGATAAGGATAAATGTGAACGAGTGTTCGTTATCCTTATTTAACAATGTACCTATTAAATGAAGTTAATGTCTAATAATTTTGTTTAGGTACAATGGCTCGCACTAAGAAAATCGGGGTGAAATCTCCACCTCCCAAGAGAAAAGGAGAAACTTTTACGTCTACTTCTAAACCACCGCGTATGAAAAGAAAAGCAAGTAGACGACTTGTGCTTGAAGATAAACCATCATCCGAAGGGGAGACTCAACAACAAGTAAAGCAAGAAGAGGAGCAAGAGGAGCAAATCCCATATGATAGGCCGCGTTTCACCTCTGCTGACAATGAACCTTGGTATAATTCTAGGAGGGGAGTTAAGGCATTGGTGGAGAAGGATATCACTTCGGATGTTGAGGAGGTCTACTATCTCAAGGCCTACTTTGCTAAATTGGGATGAGAGAATTTCTTCAACCTCCCAAACAATTATTATGAAGAGCAGTGGCGGAGCCAGGATTTTTTCCTTGGGGGGGCCAAAATTTTTTCGAACAAAATTACCTTAATATGTTATGTTCAAAATAATTTTTATTTTATTTAAATATATGATATCTTAAAATATCAAATATTAACTTTAATTATAAATGTATGTCTATTTTATAAATATGTAACATAGTCATAACTAAAATTAAGACAAAAAATAACATTTGATTAAATATCTTATAACATCACAAACCATCTAAGTTGCACATTACGAGAAGATGCTCCAATATGTCACTTGTGCAAAAATAAAAATATAATTATCAATATAAATATAACTATTTTCAATTAAAAAAAGATAAAAGTTATGTTAGCATACATTGAAATTTCATCCTTTTTTATTAAAAGTAAATTGAGATTTACGTTCTTTTATAGAATCGAGAACACTAAAGACTCATCATGCTTTTTATATAGTAATAGATTTATCCCATGTAAGTTCAAATAGCAAGTGTCGTCATTAAAGTAGAAAATAGGAAATTAACATGCTAACCACAAATTGAACAATTGGTTCAAGATACAACTGCATCACCGTTATAGTAAAATTATTTGGGCCAGCCCTTGAGCCCTCGATTATATTATGTCCAGAACCCGGGAACCTCGTGATTACTGCAAAACTCAAATACTGCACATGTTGTACCCTGTGATTACTCCACAAGACGTTAAACAGTTAAACCAAAAAAAAAGTTCACGAAATATATATAGAACCAAACTTGCACTCATGTGCTCTTTCAAGCTAAAGCTGAACAAAAGTCCACGAAATATCAAACCAAACTTGCTCGTCATATGCCCTTCCAGGTTGACAAAGGTGGAGTTTCAGAACTTTGCCAAGTGCTGATTTCAGGCCCGTATCTCTCACCCTTGACTCCAGCCGAAGTAATAGATTCGAGTTCTGCCATTTCCTCTACGGACAGTTTTACAGACAAAGCTCCTATATTCTGATCGAGGTTCTCAATCTTGGTAGTGCCAGGTATGGGGCAAACATCATTGCCTTGGTGATGGACCCAGGCTATATATAGGGGGTTTTCCGGCGGCTTGGGGGGGGGGGCTTAAGCCCCCACCAGCCCCCCCTTAAATCCGTGGCTGATGAAGAGCTTATCCGTAAATTTTATATAAATGTGGAGGGCAATCAATCTTTTCACTTTGACACGGAAGTAATTACAAGTATGGTACGAGGAACCAGCGTCCGAATCCATAGAGCTCATTTGCAAAACTTTCTTCAAGTTTCTGACGTTGGATATAACGTTGATTTGAAGAAAGCATTTTAACCTCGCGATTTGGACTCTTGGAACATGCTAGAGGCACTTGTACGTTTAGGAGTTGAGTACAAATCTACTCATAAAATTGGGCAATATTCCGTGTTGACTTCCTCATTTCCAGAGTCTCATCATCTTCTCATCTACTTGTTTGTCTCCAATATAATTTCAAGAGCAAATGGTACCAATGAAACGTGCACAAGTGACATCTATTTTTTCGACAAAATGGAGCATGGTTTCGGCAACATCCAAGATATTCCATTGAGAAGTATTATCACCAATCACATGTAGGCTGTGGTTCACAGCAATGATGTCAAACATGCCTTCCCTTATGCTCGCTCTTTGACCTTAGTATTTTAAAGGGTTGGAGTTGATTTCTCTAATGCTATCCCCACATGCCTCAAGAAGAAGGACAACTTCACATTAGATTTTTGCAAGTTTCTTTTAAAAATCAAAGACATGGGTGGTCCTTCATCTCAAGGAGATGTGCAAGATGACATTTGGCAAGAGGAAAAAGATGAAATTGCACGTATTGAAGAAACTCAAGGTGTTGAGACAACTGTCCAACTGGTCTCAACTGATCCTTCCTCTTCACGTTCTCCATCATCACCTCAAGCACTTGGTCTTTTTTCAAAAAGATGATGGATAAGCTGCTTTATATTGAGGCCAAAGTGAAGAAAAGTAGACAAAAGAACAAAAGAAATTCTAAGCGTCTTCGTCGCATTGAGGCTAAACTTGGCATTGAACCTCCATCGACTCCACCTTCTTCACCTGACCAAGCGGCTACTTGAGGAAGTGCTTATCACCATCAACCCCGTCTATTTTCCAAAATTAGCATGTTTTCTTTACCATTGTCTTTAATCTTCACTTTTGGTAATTTTTAGTGTTTTATTAATCTTTTTTGTATGAACTCATCCAAGTGATCTTCACTTATATTCTGGTTCTAGTGCTTCAAACTTCTTAAGGTTGGACATTCATTGCGTGACCATGGATTTGGATAGCGCAAGTTCAATAGGGGAGTACTACTTTCTCTTACTTTCATTATTTTTCCTTTCTCACATTGAGGACAATGTGAAGTTTAAGTGTGGGGGTGGAAAATATTTGAACTTGCATTCTAGTGCTATATGATGATATTTTGTGGATTAAAATGCATTAAGAATGTTGGAATTGTGCTTAAAAATATTGCCATGTTAAAATTTTTTTTGAAATTGGGTTTGTTGGCAGGAAGTTTAGTCCATTTATAAGGGGAAACTCTGTAAAAAAAAATTTTAATATTTCACTATGGCCCAAAAATTTTTGTAATTTTTGTCTTTGTTTTAAAAAAAAGGGACCAATTTGTTCCAACTTTAAGTGTTCTAATTCTTCCACTTGTTGACACTTTATATGTATTTTGGAAGATTTAGTTCTCATTTGATTTGGAAATGGTTATTATGTGATTGAAATTTTTATATTTAAGAAAGTATATCCTGTAAAGTAGGGAAAATTGTGTCTATAATTTTGTATGTCTAATGAAATTTCTTCTCATTATTTAATTTTACAAAAAAGTGATTGATATAGTCAATAAAAACCATACTGTTCCTTTGATTATTCTTATATATTTGCTTCGAGGGAATGTCTATTTATTACCTTTTACTTATAAAAAATAAAGAGAAAAAAAAAGAGAAGAAAAATAGGAGTTTTTGTTCTACTCCAATGCTTCTTGTACCAAGTAACCGGGGGTTGGCATTTACAAATATCGACACTCGCGTAAAAAGATATTTGAATTAAAAGTATGTATAGCAATTTAAATAAGTGAAATATTGAGTAACTGGAGTTGTTCACCTAAAAGTGGCGATTTTCGTGTCAAAAAACATTTTCACTATTTAAATAAGATATGCGGCCGTAAATCCCTCTTAGTTAAAAATTTTGAGAAAAAGGTGATTATAGGAGGAGGATAGCTAAAAATTGATTATGTGATTTGCTTGCTTGTGAAATTAGGTTAGGGTTAGAGATTAAGTTTAACTTTTTGAATTTAGAGCATAATCATCTTTTCCTTACTTGATATTATAAGTATTAGTATAAGGCTAACAATTGCATAATAATTGTTTGCCAAGACATGAGGAATTAAATTTAAAAAAAGTGCATATACTGTTTCTTCATTTGAGTCATTGTAGTTGATTATATGTTAATTGTTTAAGGACAAGCAACGATTCAAGTATGGAGGAATTGATAAGTGACTAATTTGAACTATATTTCAATGATATTTTAAGTTATATTTAGTCACTTTTGCAATGCTATAAGAAGAAAATTGATTATTTTGACTATAATTAATTCAAAATGCTTTTAAGTGATTAAATGAGATTTTTGTCCCTTTTACTTGGATTTTTTCCATAATTTTTGTAGGAGTTGGAGATAGACTTCATTTGGATGAAAAGGGGAAGTTGACAGCTTTGACACATCTTTGTATTTCGACTATAACTTAAGTTACAACGATCGGATTGAGATGATTCTTGAACCATTTTGAAGATAAGAGAAGGATCTACAATTATTTGAAGATATCGAAATCCAGTTTAAAGGTTTTTCAGGTCAAAAAGCCAAATTACAGTAAGTAATTTTCTTTGGTCGAAACTGAAACAATGTAGTGAGCAGTTAAGCATATTTCAGTCATTTCTCAGCCTATACAAATCTGAATGAGGTGATTCTTGATGCATTGGAAAGCTAACTCATAAGACTACAAGTTTTATGTTTTGGTCAAGAGTAATTCAGCTTCTATCATTGAAAAAAGTTCAATCGAAATTGGTGCAAAATTGGAACAACACTGAAGAGTGAACAGAAATTGCACAGAAAAGCAGGGGAGTAATCAGGCCAACAATCCTACTGGGATTATGGCCGGATTCTTGGCTGGATTCCAGTCAGAAATGGTTGTGCTCCACTTATACAATTTGTTTCCTCCTCCAATAATTCACAACTATGGATGGACGTGTGACAACCACTTTGTAGCTGTAAAAGTGATGCTTGAAGCCTTATTTTTTGACTATATTCATCTATATATAGCCATGGAGTTGGAAGATTGAAGAGAGCTTGGAGAGTACAAGAAATACTATAAAAAATATAGTTCTTACAATTTCTTAGTGTTAGGTTAGTATAGTATAGAATAGTTTAGCTAATTAGTTCATCCTTCTTGTGTATTAGCTAGATGAAGAAGAAGTTGGAAGATGAAGAAGGCAAGGAGATGAAGTCATGTGACAAGGGTTACAATATTTCTAAACTCTTTATCTTTTGTACTTGATTCTATTGTTTGGTTAATATACAAGTTTGGATTCCATGTTTACTATATGTTTCTAAAGTTATGCATTGGCTTTGGTTGAACTATCTATGATTGTTAATGTTTATTATTCGGCTATTTGATGCTTTTATTTTGAGCAAGTTATTTAGCACTTTAACTCCTTAAATTATGATTAACTTGGTACCATTAATTATGATTATCTTAAGGTGTTGTTTCTCCAACGAAAATTGAGATTTAATACTAGTTTAAGAAGTGCTAAACCTAAGGAGTATACTCACGAGAGTAGGGTGTACCTTTGTGATTTTAGTGATTCATTTCATGTAATTTCATAGAAGAAATGAACTTGTAACTAATTTCATAACTACGAGAGTAGGTATGGATTAGTTATAAATATAGTTAATTCACTACAAGAGTAGGTTTCACATGCGTAAGGAAATTATGCCATAACTAGTCAAGATACTAGTATTCAGTGATCCAAGAATAGCATTGGCATGAATAGTTAGGGATACCATAGCTTAAAAAGCTTTTATTTGTTACTTTCTTGCATTAGTTTAGCATAGTTTAGTCTCTTTTAATTCATTGATCGTCTAAATAATGGAGAAGATTTAGTAATGTCGATAATTGCCCAATTTTTCTCGTGGGATCGATCCAATATATGCCCTAAACTATTAATTTGACATGTATACTTGCAGTAAAACGGGTATATTTCAAAATTAAACTTGTACTTATATAAAAAAACCCGACAAGTTTTTGGCGCCGTTGTCGGGGAAGATTTGTGGCAATATCAACGTGAAAAGCAACTTTATTAGTTTGGACATTTTATTAGTTTTATAGTGTGTTAATTGAATCTAATTTGTTGTGTGTTTGTCGAGTTAGTATTGAATGTTATTTTCTTTTATTTTAGTGTTTATTGTGTGAATGTGTTTATCACCTATTCTTCTTATTAATCTTACTCTTAAATTGTTTAAAAGCAATTTTAGGTAATGAAGAGGGTAGATCAATTTGGAGAACAATGCATGAGAAGTAGAAATTTGGCAATAGATGGTTACTATGTGCTAAGTTCCTTAAATAGAGGTAACCAAGAAATTACCGAAATATGTCATTTGAAGATGGTTTAAAATGGTTAAAGGCTAAACTTGATGTTAAATGTTAAAAATTCAAATGGACGCCATTATGAATTTGCTTGAGCAAAAGAGGAATGCTAATGCTTTTAATTCTAATCACATGATTTGTGACTTGTGTGGAGGTTATCATACTACTAATACATGTAGGCAAGCACAAATGTGGATTATTTTGATGAATTAGGGTATTGCAATCCTTGTTTTGATCAATATGGTCCTAATTGGGGCAATTCTCATGCTTATAGTTGGGATAATCAACGTACTAATAGCGATTCTTCATGTTTTTATAATTACCAACCCGAATGTGTACAATATGAATCAAAACCATCTTGGCAGTTAGCAATAGAAAGGGTAACTAATGATTCTAAGCTATCTTAGGAGTTAGCTTTAGAAAAACTAGATAATGTGACATCCGACCGTTTTGATAGGATCGAAGAAAGGAAAGATGAATTAGTATCTCACTTTGATCGAAGAAAGGACAGATGAATTAGTATCTCACTTTGATAGAATACAAGAGCAATTGCATGCATTGTGTGAAGTTATTTCTTCTAATGATTTGCAAAATACCTTAGCATGAATGGTAGGTGTGTTGTTTGTGAAAATGGATTGTATTTTGATGAAAATGATGCATCTAATATATGTTTCAATGACAAAGAGTCTATTTCAAATGATAGTACCTTTGGAGCTAATTTTGAACCTCAAAAGGTGAGTTTTAATGACTCATTTTTTAACCTCTCTCAAGGCGAGTTTTGAGCATATAGGTTTTAAAAGTATTAATCCCTAAGAAAGCCATGTGGACGTTCCTTTGGTGAGTTCTCAAGTGGTACGTATTCAAGATAATATCTATAAAACACTTGAGATAGGTAAGTCACTTCTATTTCTCACATCATTAGAACACGTGGCTTTTGTTATTAAGCCGCCTTTTAATGATCCACTACGACCTAAGATGGTGGATTATTCATTAACAAAACCTCCTTGAGAAATGAGGCAAAATAGCCGAACTAACGACTATAAACAAAAGCACTTGTTGAGAGGCAACCCAATGTTTTTGTTATTTATGTTAATTTTATGTGATTTTAGGTTTAAATTAAGTGTTAAAGTTGTCTTGTTATTTTTCTTTTATAGGTTTGGGAAATAGAAGTGTAGGTGACCATTTGAGATGAAAAAGGAAAAGTTCGATCAAGGAACTCCACCTCTCAATTTGAGTAAAAGTTATTTTTAATTTGTTAAAGAAGGTTAAAATGCATATTTCGATCATTTTACATGTGCGTGCATTGAATATTTTGATAAAAGAATGATCTAGAATGCATTTTGAGTAATTGTGGCACTGTATATAATTTTGAAAAGTTAACATTGCTGCAAAAATTTGGAGAAGAAAATGCGGTACCTAGAAAAACGCGACTACAAGTCGCGTATTCTTCAAGTCGCATATTGTCTTCTGCAAATTTCCAACATAAAACGCGGCTAGAATACACGACCTTGAGATCACGTTTTCTAAATTCGCGTATTGTATTCTGCAGCCACAACAAAGAAAACGTGGGTATGAAAAACGCGACTTTAGGTTGCGATTTTTGAAATCACATTTTCTTGAAAGTCACGTACTACTTGTTGGATTTATAAGACCAGAATACGCGAGTTCCATTTCCAGTTCTTCTTCCTCTGTTCATCTCACGTACTCTCACACACATCTTCACATAAAGCATGATTGGATGATGAATTTTGAGTATGTGATAAAGGTATGAAGTGAAATGTTTTATTGTACCTTGTGTAGTTTATTGTATATTTTCTATAGGTACCTTACCACCATAAAGGCGTAGAGTTACGGATTGCCGTTATCTGTAATGCCTTTGTTATCACCTTTGTTTCTCATTTTCAATTCTTAGGTTCCATTACTAATGGCGTCAGAGATAAGTGGACAATGGATCGTGACACTTCATGATACGCCAATCGCAAAATAGGGGAGTATTACTTTCTTTATCTTGATATCTCTTTTTACACATTGAGGACAATATGCATGTTAAGTGTGGGGGAGGGGAAAAGAATTGAAATTATATTCATTGTATGTGATTGACTTGTTGGTTGCAAATATTGGACTTGTGTTAAAATTCAAAATTTTTTCCAAAATCTTGTCCAAAATTGCAAAATTGCCCCACAAAGTTTCAAATTTTTTCTAGTTCATCCAAAGGGCAACAAGTTCCATACCATTAGTAATACAAATTCCTTCTACTTTTGAGATAAATATATGCAATTTGAAAATTTCTTTTCTCATTTAATTTGAAAATGACTATTATGTGATTATAATTTGTGCATTTATAGGAAAGTATATCATATAAAGTGGAGAAAATTATGCATGCATTTTGCATATTTGATTAAATTTCTTCTCTTTACTTGATTTTACATAGTTAAGTGATAAAGATGATCAATAATTGCAATACTTTTCTCATGATTATGCTTTTGAGGAAATGTTTATTAACTTTACTTTGAAAAAAAGATAAAAAAAAGTAGAGAAAAAAAAAGAATAAGAGTTATTCTACTCCAATGGTTCTTGTACTTAGTAATCGGGAGTCTTCATCTACAAATGTCGACTTTCGCGTAAAATAGTACGAGAATTAAGAATATGCAAAGCAACTTGAGTACGTGAAATGTTGAGTAACCGGCGATCTTCATCTAACAATGTGGATTTTCGCATAAAAAAACACTTTCACAACTTGTAGACACCAAATTTTTGTCAATTTTTAATGTTTTCTTGAATTTTTTTTAATTTAATGAGCTATTTATTTTCTTGTATTTTAATGTGCATTTTTCTTATATTTGCAGGTTTGTTTTAGGAAAAAGCAGAAAAACAAAATAAAACAAAAATTAGTTTTTGGTAAAAAAAAAAAAAAGGAAAGAAGTCATCATAAGCCATCATGAGCCATGATGGCCATTACCTTTTTGACCAAAGCACACGAGAGAAGAGGAGGGAAAGCTCTCTGAATTTTGCAGGCTGGCTCCTCGCTCTCTCCCTCTCTCGGACTTGGGCAGAAGAAAGAAAACAGAGAAGAAGGAAAAAAATCTCTCCCTTACTCTCTCTCAGCTCTATCCCCCCCATTTTTTTCAATTCACAACATATCCTCCCACAAATCAAACACAACCAGGCCAACAAAAACGGTTGAAGCTTGGGAATTTCATCAAAAATTTTAGCAAAGGACTAGAACTCTCATTGAGGTATTTTCTTTTATTTGTTTATATATTTCTTTTTTCAGCCTTTTTTTTTAATTAGTTATATTGTAAGTATATTTAGTTGTTAATTAGTGTTTTTCTCTTGCTGTTTTTTTTATTATTGTGGTGTTGGGCATGGCATAAATTAGATTAAGAAAGAGGAGATGATTCTTGTGTATGCATGCCAAGTGTTTGAGAAAATGCTTAAATGCAATATCGAATTAAAATGTTAATTTTGTACATATATTGTTGTTAAAATAAATAATCATGAATAGTTAATGGTTTAGAGAGGTTGTTTAATTAAGTTTTTGTCGATTTTGTAGTCTAAAAGGCAACAAAAAAATGAACTTTTTAGGGGCTGCTTTGCTTTAATTTAACTTTTTTATGTTGTTTTCTTGTCAAATTAAAATCATAGTTGTATTTTAGAAGTGATAAGGAGTGTTGTAGTGTAATTTTTATGATTTTTTGTGAAGGTTTGAGTGTTTCAAAAAATAAAAACTGTGCTATTTTTTGACCATTTGGCTACTTTCGATTCATTTTTGTAAAAAATAACTTCGAAAATGGAATCTACGCGAAAAATTGAGTTGGGATGTATATTTTGATAAAATTTGATGACTGAAAAAATCGCCGACGATTGGCAACCGTGGCGGTCCGTCACCGAAGCAGCCATTGCCGCCAGCAGAAAGAATGAGAAGAAAGCTGCAAGAAAGCTTCGGGCAGGATGCATGATAGTTTCTGAGATTTTCATTTAAACCCCCAACTTTTGCCTAATTTCATCACGTCCCAAAAACTGCTGCAATAAATCAATTTCGCCCCTTTTAAATCATAATTATTATTTTTTACATATTTTAGGTAGATTGTTGGACAAATTAATTCTGGATTTTAGGATGAAATAAGACCTTAAAAATTTTTGGTTATTTTATTATCTTATTGGGTTTTAATAAAAATTAGAGAAGAATTGGATTAGGTTTAATTTGATTGAGGTAGTTTGATTTATTTTTTGATTGGGTTGTGGTTATTTGTTTTCTGGGTTTATAACTTGGGTTTGAGAGGGTGAAACCCACCCCCTTTGGTTCGGTTTGATTTGGTAAAGAGGTGGGCTGACCCACATCATTTTCTTTGGACTCTCGGTCGGGCCAAAACAATTCTCTGGCCCAAATGCTAATGAAGATGGCCCAATGGCCCGTTTGGCTAAGAAACCAAATCCTGAAATTGCATTTTAGTCCCTGGATTTTTGAGTTATTTTATTGTGGCCATAAAAACTTAGTTTTCCTTCAACTAGTACCTATTTTAATTGCAATTTGGTTCCTAAACTTTATTTTTCTTTAATTTTGGCCTCTAATCTTTGTAATAATTTAATTTGACCTCTACAACTTTCTTAATATTTACAATTAGGTCCTTAATAGTTTGATTTCTTAAATATAAATTACTTTTCTTCTTTAATTGTTAATTATACTTTATTTAAGTACTTTGATTGGTAGATTTCATGATTATTTTCCTTTCTTTATAATTAAATTGGTCTCTTGATTATTTTATTGATTTTGGAGCATAAGTAGGGCAAATTTCGCCCCATTCAACCACAACTTCAAGGGAGGTAACCTCTTTTATTATTTCAAATTCTTTTATGTACTTCAATATATTTTTTATGTGTAATTACATGTTTTGAGTGTGTTTTTCTTTTAATTATTCATTTTACTCATTTTAAGTTTCATTTATTTTATTTAATTTTTTATGATTATTTGAGAGGCATTAAAATGCCAAAATTGTGATAGATAGGTGCCCAAGATATGTATTTAGTTAGCATATGTAATTGATAGGTTTTAATTTTTACTAAAAATGTATTTAGTTAGATAAATGTAATAGTTAGGTTATTATTTTTTAAATTTCCCCTCTTAGATTGTAATTAGAAACCCGAATGTAATAGTTAGACTTCTATTTGCTTTCATTTGCTTTTAAAAATGTGCTTGCATGCTTGTGTGTTTACGTGTTTATTCGCTTTCATTAGAATTTTTCATCTAGAAATTATGATTATATGTTATGTGTTCTATGTGCATTATGTATTTATTTACTTTAATTATGTTTTTTATGATTTATTTGTTTATAATAAATGCATGACGTCATCATACTGATCCAACGCTAGTTGTGGCCTTTTTTTTTATTTTTCACTAATCTAACGCCAGTGAAAATTTATAGATATAGACTAATCCAATACTAGACCCTTAGGGAACGTCCATGTGCTAGATCATATTTGCGTGACAATTACTACATTTCATGCATATTTTTTGCTTTTTAGAATCTTTACCATTTTGCATGATATTTTCTTTATATGTATATCCCTTATCCTCTATATGTGTTAATCATATCATTTAGAATTGCACATCATTTAAGAAATTGTGAAAATAAGTTAGTTCATTTGCTTGTTTAGATTAGGTGTATTATTTTTTGAACATAGGAGATGGACGATTATAACTTTTTAGTTTAAATATCCCATTAATCCCTGTATAAGAAAATTATGTTACGAGATTTTGCCTCCCGTACCCATTATATTGCACCTTTTTTTCCTTGATCACTTATATTTATATACAATTTAATTTTCTTTTCTTTTAGATTTCATTTTGCATACTCGTGACTCTTTTGAGGGATTATTTTGGTCTTTACAATTAATGCGATTGATAGCAATTAAACCCTTGAACGGACATTTTGTCCCTCTCGATATTTTCTATAAATTTAGATTTGCATCATGTAGGAAACATCCCAATGTGATAAGTTCATATGTTAAATTAGGAAAATTTTTTACTAAATCTCGCAACTAACTTTGGCTAGGTTGAAAAAGTATTTTGGATTTTATTCTTGCCTTCTCTTTCTTCAACCGTAATTCCCGAATTCTTTTCTCTTATTTTTCAAAGATTTGGAGTTGTCTGAAAAAGGTTTTATTTATTTTTATTTATTTAAAAAATATTTTTTGGGTGAATTGGTACACCTAAACTCGATAGCAAGTGACGGCACCTATTTTTCCTAAAATAATCCTTTTTAGACTTTTATTTTGGGTCAAAATCATCACACTTTTAAGTCCCATTTAGACCTATTTTCTTTATTTATTTGCTAAAATCAAAAACTCATTTTTTACTCTTTTTTTTAATAAAAACTCATTTTTCACACTTGGACTTATTTTTATTTCAAAAAATGGGGCGCGACAGTTTGGCAATTTCACTGGAGACTTTTTTTTAGAGAATCTGAGCACTTAATTTAATCAAATCTTTTCTTTTTCTAACTTATTTACATATTACATTGGGATGTTTTAGTTTGCATTTTTTTATTTCTTTTCCTTTTTTAGGATTATTTCATCCTACATGCGCAATCGTCTCCTGATACCCGTCTATGTGATAATAATTTGTTTATTTACTTTCGCTTACTTGTATCTTTTGTATCGCGCTTTACATCTTGGTGGGGGGAATATTACCTTAGAGCCTTTACGTGTGTTTAATGTTAATCCCTTCCTTCAAAAGAGCACTTCATACATGCATATGCTATTTGTTTATAATCCTCATCTTATTTTCTTTTAATGGTTGTCACACCACTCTTCCTTATTAGGATTAGCATCGATCCACTTGGACCTGTGGCCGTGGCACGACCTGCGCATAGCAATGTCCGACGGATCACTCGAACCACCGACTAAAAATCTTGGGATTGATGACCCTTCACTTTTTTGTCTAAAGGTTTGGGGACTTGAAACCTTAATCGAGTCTAGATGCATTAGTGAATCTAACTTCATACATCCATATTAGAATGCTTAGGATATAGTCAACCTTACCCAATGGAGAACACTAAGCACGAGGGGAGGGATTCCACCCTTCTTTCTTTACTTTCCATTTTTGTATCATTTATTGCCCCAACGTGTTTTGTGCTATTTGTTGAACTAATCTCTCCTTGTTTTCTCTTCTTTTGCATTCACAAACTTTAGAAAATAAGAGTTCTGGGATGGTACTCTTTTAGAACCCACCTTAGTGGATAGATTCTCACACGTTTAAATTACAAATTATTGCATTTAAATATTGCATTTCATTTTTAAGCCTACCATGGCATATAAAAGGGTTCCTTTAGGTCACGTTTAATTCCTGTTATCACATATTTACTTGTTTTAATAAACTGGCATCATGCGTCAACCATAGAAGGAATGTTGTATAGGGAATCCTACATCAAGAATAAGCCACCTCGTGTCTCAAATATATAATCCAAGGAGACTTGCATATTTATATTTTTGTGCCATCAAAAGGGGTAGTGCACAAGGTAAGGTAGGATCTGATTCCTTTCATGATGATAGCACTGAAGATGATGAAACAACTTTTGCACATTTGAATATGAACATCTAATAATCATTTTTTGGCTGTACTATCAAAATTGGTAAAAATTCTTGGCGTGAAGGACATTAAGTTGAAGAAATTTACAAATAATTTCTTATTGTTGAGATGATAAATATATTGAGGCCAAATCTTGATTTTAGAAAGCTCATAGATTAATGCAATACAACAAAATTTGTGAAATTTGACAACCACAAATGAGCTGACAATCCAGTCAATTTTTGAATAAATCGTTAATTCCATCCAATCCATTTTACGAGCTTATTCGGTTCTATGACAATCCAGTCAATTTTTGAATAAATCGTTAATTTCATTCAATTCATTTGACTAGTTTATTCACTTTTAGGACACTCTAGTCAATTTTCAAATAAACTGTCAATTCAATTCAATCCATTTGACCCATTTATTCATGTTTAGAATAATCTAATCAATTTTTTAAATAAATCATCAATTCCATCCGATCCATTTGACCCGTTTATTCTCTTTTAAGGTTTCGATCTATAGTTTACTGAAGAAACTAGTCGAAACATTGCAATCCTTTCAAAAATAGGCTCTTGTACACTAAATTGATTTTAACATCACTTTATGTATCAATCAAAGCAATCAATTCATTTGAATTTTATCCTCATTTTGTTAGGACAAATGTCTCTTGTCATTCCAATTAGTCACAATTTTTTTCAAATAGCTTTTCACTCGAATCACAATATGTCGATCAGATCCATCAAGTATTGTATGGAACTTACCTTAGAGGATTGCATTTTTCGTACTAGGCCAACTCTTGGCATAAAAAGGGCTCCTCCCATAGGGCATGCATACCGATTTTATATTTTTACTTACTAATTTTGGTTTTTTTTTTTCCTCCTCCCCTACATTTATAAAAGATGTTTCATTGAAAAAATATTTTTTGCTGTATCTGATAACAATTTTGGTCTAATAAATTTTTAAAAAAATTTAAAAATTACAAGTATTACTTGATTTTTGGACAGATCCTACAATCCATTTGAAAATGCTACTCTAAAGCATTTAAGAGATTTCATGATACAGTTGTTTAAAAAAAATCTATTGATTTGTTATTTCTAACACATTTTGTCCTAAAAAAAAGAAGAAAGAGAAAGTGTGTATATATATGAAAGTGTCTTCTTTAGAGTTTTTTCTTTTCTCGTATGTATTGTATTTGAGAAAAAAAATTTTCAAACATTTGCGTAATAAAGTTTTTATTTAGACAATTAATGTTTTGTATATATTCATTCTTTATTTGCTCGTTAGAAGATTTCATGATGGATTTTAAAAAATACGACTAAGTTGAGATTTTTCGACTTCTTGCTTGAAAATTCATGAGTGTATGTTCAATTTTCAAAAATCTTTGTATACACTGGATTTGTAGCCTAAACTATTCAATGAGAGTAATCGAAAATAAAAGGCGTCACTCAAATTTGATAGTTTGTCATAAAAGATCAACCTTGACACTTTTCTATTTCATTTTTACAATTCACATTTTTATCCACTTCTATCGAACCTCCAAATTCAGTCACATTGGTTGAGGAGCTTCAAAGTGGGACAATCTTTACCGTGAAAATGCCCACTATGTCTAATCAAATTCAATCTAAATCTAAATGAAAGTAAAAATGTACATTACGTCTTATTTGCTTCGAAAATTCGAAATGATACTTTAGGCGTTCGTTTCTCTATCTATACATATTTTATCATTTGCTCTCCCATTTGAGCCTTTAAAAGTACAATTTCGTTTCAAATAAGAGCCTTAGTAATCATAATTTTACATGTCAAAGGGGAATGGATTCTCCCAACGGGCTATTCCTTACTTTGGTTGTCATGAGAAATAAGAATGATATTTTGGCTATCGTTTCTACTATCTAAACACTGTCCATCCTTTGCATCTTCATTTGAGTTTAAATTGGTGGTTCGTTTCAAAAGCACTTATGATCACACCCCATATTGGAGAAGGAGATTTGAGAATTTTCAAAAATGGCAAAGATGCTAAAAATTAAGGGACATCAAATAAAGAAAAAAAAAAGTGAAAAAAAGGAGAAAAAAATTACAAGTTGGGAGAATTTGATTCTACCATTGATATTTGGTCTTCAGTATCAGAAAGATAGATAGGCAATCTATACTCTAAAAATTAGGTAATTTTCAATTCTATCAATGACATTTGGGATCTCAGTATTAGAAAAAAAAAAGAGGAATAAGAAGAAAGAAAAAAAAAAGAAGGAAAAAAGAAAAGAGAGAGAAACAAAGAAAAATGTAAAATGATGAAATGAAAAGAAAAATACAAAAACATCCAATGCTGAATTCCCTCTAGTGATTGATAAAAAAAAAAAAAGTCAAAATGGGGTCCCGGGTTTTGAGTCCAAAATTGGGGCAATTTTTGAAAAGAAATGAGATCTTAAGTGCATTGTTCTTGAAAATTTTATTTCTTTTAGCTATCGTTGTCAAACCACATTACAAACTCATAAAATCCATCACTAACTTATCTTTCATGACAATTTGAAGTAAAGATCATGCCTATAAGGAATCTACCAATCACTCATGATTATAAGATCATAACCTGTTTTCATATATTTAGCTATCGCTTTTACCCATATGTTACAAACTTATAAAACTTATATGTTGACTGTATTTTTTCAAAAAATAAGAGTGATAAACTATTTATTTTCACAAAAATGTGATATTGAATGGGTTAGATACAATTTGGGTACAAAAAAAGACAAATCCTAACCTATCATTTCTCTTAGTCACCTCAAAATTAGAAATAATACCCGCTTGTTCGGTCCTAAAGAATGAACTAATAAGAAAAGAGATCAGTTTCTCTAAACAACAATCCTAAAGTGAGGAAGAAATTTTTTGCAAATTGGTCTTGTTTTGAGGGGTTTAGCATGAAATCTTCTATATGAGTTTGGACATGACATTTAAATTCTTTATTTAAAAAATATAGTTTCTATTCATATTGCACATGATTATTTTGCAAATAATAGGCCCAAACTGGAGCAAACTTTTTGTAATATATTTGTGAGATTTTGCCAAATAGGTTTAAATTGAGACAAAATTTTATAATACATTTGTAGTGTATGTTCAAGATCAAGTATGTTTTTCAAATTTTGATAAGTCAACACTTTGCATGAACCTTAATTGTTATATCATTGCTCAAAAAAAAAAGAAAAAAAGAGAGAAGAAAAGAAGAAGAATTTTGAAAAATTCAAGTACTTTGAAAAATCCCCCTTGTGCAGGTTTATGGTTAAGATCGAGAAAAAGACGCAAGTCAAAATCTTGCAAATTTGGAGGGTAATCACGAATAAAAAGGGGCAATAATACTACATTGCAAAGTGGAGAATAGACTATCCATTCAGAAGGAGTATATATTTCAGCAGCCAACTTGAAAAAAGGAAAAAAAAAAGAGTGAAAAAAAAGAAGAGTTTTTCCTTCCATTTTGCAAATATTTGCGATTGAACTTTTGGGAGTATTTCACTTTGAGATTACATTTCTAAGTTGGGGCAACACCTTATGCTTCGAATGGAAGTGATAATTCCTGCCAAAATTAAGATCCCGTCCTTGTGCATTTTGACGAAAGCTTGGGTAGAAAAAATCAAATTGATCAAGGAGTACAAGGAGTTGTTGTCTCCAATGGATGAAAAAGAGGTTGAATGTTATTTGCCATGGACAATGCTATCGACAAAGGATGGTTCATTGCTTATGACAAGAAAGATAAATCTCACCTATTTGAAGCAAGAATAAGGTTTTGAAGCGAATTCTTCCGATTCAAGAGGAAGTTAAAGGAAAGTTTCCTCCAACTTGGTAAGGACCATTTATTGTTCAAAGAGTGCTATCCAGAGGAACACTCATTCTCATAGAAATGGATGGACCGGTTTTTTTCTCAACCAATCGATTTAGATATGTATAAAAAATTCTTTATCAGATTATGTGATTTTTCTTTTTGAAATACCATCTAAAGTAGATTAACGGCGGGGTTGGATTTTATCCCACCGACCGTTTCATTTTATTGGGATTGGGTTGTATCCCATCAACCACGGCGGGTTTGAATTTTATCCCACCGACTATTTTATTTTGTTGGGTTTGGATTGTATCCCACCAACATTGACAGATTTGAATTTTATCCTATCAATATCGACAGGTTTGGATTTTATTCCAATGATCGTTTTCTTTTGTTGAGGTTGGGTTTTATCCCACCAACATCGGTGGGTTTGGATTTTATCCCACCAATCATTTTATTTTATTGGATTTGAGTTTTATCCCACCAACATCAACGGGATTGGGTTTTATCCGACCATTTTATTTTGTTGGTCTTGTGTTTTATCCCACCAACATCAGTGGGTTTGGGTTTTATCCCACCGACAGTTTTATTTTGTTGGGTTTGAGTTGTATTCTACCAACCACGACGGGTTTGGGTTTTATCCCACTGACCGTTTTATTTTGTTGGGTTTGGACCCCACTGACCATTTTATTTTGTTGGGTTTGGGTTGTATCCCACCAACTACGGCGGGTTTGAGTTTTATCCCACTGATCGTTTTATTTTGTTGGGTTTGGGTTGTATCCCACCAACTACGGTGGGTTTGAATTTTCTCCCACCGATCATTTTATTTTGTTGGGATTGGATTTTATTCCACCATCATTGACGGGTTTGGGTTTTATCCCACCAACCATTTTATTTTATTGGTTTTCGATTTTATCCCACCAATATCTGCGGGTTTGAATTTTATCCCACCGACAATTTTTATTTTGTTGAACTTGGATTTTATCCCACCAACTTCGGCGGGTTTGGATTTTTCTCCCATCGACCGTTTTATTTTGTTGGGTTTGGGTCTTATCCTACTAACCTATTATTTCTTGACAATCATATTTAATTTCTTGTTGGTGAGTCTCAGCGTCTGCTACGCACCCTTCTACCCCCTTTTTGGCAATCAAATTTGATTTTCTGTTGGTAAGTCTCAGTGTCCGCAGCGCACCCTTCTACATTTCTTCTTGAAGCGTATGACAATCTACTTTTATTGACTGTTTTGATTAATAATTGTGGTTTCTCAGTTATTTTGTGTTTCATGTTTAGAAGTTCTAAGAGTTCAGATTTCTTCGACTCTGCAAAGATCACAGATGTTCAATGCACTTATTTCATTGTGGTTCACTTGTATTCGAACTACGTTTGACCTGATTCCCATCGTGGAATACGTAGGCAACTCTACATGAATTCGGCCTCATTTTCTGCAACGTTATTGCATCATTTTGCTCAATAATTATAGCCAAGTGTTGGTTTGTTATTTTAGCTCAGGTGCAGTTAGAAGAGACAGGTAAACAATTTGGTGTCTACATCTTTGTCTTGACTTTCTTTGAAACTCTAAACAAAGATGGGCAAGCTGTAGACACCAAATTTTTAACAATTTTTAATGTTTTCTTGAATTTTTTCTATTTAATGAGTTATTTATTTTCTTGCATTTTAATGTGCATTTTTCTTATATTTGCAGGTTAGTTTTAGGAAAAAACAGAAAAACAAAAGAAAACAAAAATTAGTTTTTGTTTAAAAAAAAAGGAAGTCATCATAAGCCATCATGGGCCTTCATGATGGCTCATGATGGCTATCACCTTTTTGACCGAAGCACACGAGAGAAGAAGAGGGTAAGCTCTCTAAATTTTGCAGGCTGGCTCCTCGCTCTCTCCCTCTCTCGGACTTGGGCAGAAGAAAGAAAACAGAGAAGAAGAAAAAAAATATCCCTCCCTTACTCCCTCTCGGTTCTATCCCCCCCCCCCACATTTTTCTCAATTCACAACATATCCCCTCACAAATCAAACACAACCAAGCCAACAAAAACGGTTGATGCTTGGGAATTTCATCAAAAATTTTAGTAAGGGACTAATACTCTTATTGAGGTATTTCCTTTTATTTTTGTTACATATTTTTTTTTTCAGCCTTTTTTTTAATTAGTTATATTGTAAGTATGTTTAGTTGTTAATTAGTGTTTTTCTCTTGCTGTTTTTTTTTATTATTGTGGTGTTGGGCATGGCATAAATTAGATTAAGAAAGAGGAGATGATTCTTGTGTATACATGCCAAGTATTTGAGAAAATGCTTAAATGGAAAATCAAATTAAAATATTAATTTTGTACATATATTGTTGTTAAAATAAATAATCATTTCTAGTTAATGGTTTGGAGAAGTTGTTTAATTAAGTTTTTGTCGATATTGTAGTCTAAAAGGCAACAAAAAAATGAATTTTTTAGGGGCTGCTTTGCTTTAATTTAGCCTCTTTATATTGTTTTCTTGTCAAATTAAAATCATAGTTGCATTTTAGAAGTGATAAGCAGTGTTGTAGTATAATTTTTATGATTTTTGGTGAAGGTTTGAGTGTTTTAAAAAAATAAAAACTGGGCTATTTTTTTACCATTTGTCCACTTTCGGTTCACTTTTTTACAAAAAGTGAACCGAAAGTTGGGACGTGTACACAAAGTGAACCGAAAGTTGGGACGTGTACACAAAGTGAACCGAAAGTTGGGATGGGTAAATAACTCCGGAAATGGAATCTACACGAAAAATTGAGTTGGGTGTGTATTTTGGTAAAATTTGATGACGGAATAAGTTGCCGGCGATTGGCGACCGATGGCAGTCCGTCACCGACGCAGCCATTGCCGCCAGCAGAAAAAATGTAGAAGAAAGCTGCAAGAAAGCTTCGGGCAGGATGCATGACAATTTCTGAGATTTTCATTTAAGCCCCCCAACCTTTGCCTAATTTCATCACGGCCCAAAAACTGCTGCAATAAATCAATTTTGCCCCTTTTAAATCATAATTATTTTTTTCTTACATATTTTAGGTAGATTGTTGGACAAATTAATTCTGGATTTTGGGATGAAATAAGACCTTAAAAATTTTTAGTTATTTTATTATCTTATTGGGTTTTAATAAAAATTAGAGGAGAATTGGATTAGGTTTAATTTAATTGAGTTTTGACGGTGGTTTGATTTATTTTTTGATTGGGTTTTGGTTATTGCTTTCTGGGTTTATAACTTGGGTTTGATTTGGTAAAGAGGTGGGCTAACCCGTTTCATTTTCTTTGGACTCACGGTCGGGCAAAAATAATTCTCTGGCCCAAATGCTAATGAAGATGGCCCAATGGCCCATTTGGCTAAGAAACCAAATCCTGAAATTGCGTTTCAATCTCCGGATTTTTGAGTTGTTTTACTGTGGCCATAAAAACTTTAGTTTTATTTCAACTAGGACCCTATTTTATTGTAATTTGGTCCCTAAACTTTATTTTTCTTTAATTTTGACCTCCAATCTTTGTAATAATTTAATTTGACCCCTACAACTTTCTTAATCTTTGCAATTAGATCCCTAATAGTTTTGATTTCTTAAATATAAGTTACTTTTCTTCTTTAATTGTTGATTATACTTTATTTAAGTACTTTGATTGGTAGATTTCATGATTATTTTCCTTTCTTTATAATTAAATTGATCCCTTAATCATTTTGTTGATTTTAGAGCATAAGTAGGGCAAATTTTGTCCCATTCAACCACAAGTTCAAGGGAGGTAATCTCTTTTATTATTTCAAATTCTTTTATGTGCTCCAATGTTTTTTTATGTGTAATTACATGTTTTGAGTGCTTTTTTCTTTTAATTATTCATTTTACTCATTTTAAGTTTCATTTATTTTATTTAATTTTTGATGATTATTTGAAGGCATTAAAATGCCAAATTGTGATAGATTGGTGCCCAAGACATGTATTTAGTTAGCATATGTAACCGATAGGTTTTAATTTTTACTAAAAATGTATTTAGTTAGATAAATGTAATAATTAGGTTATTATTTTTTAAATTCCCCCCTTAAATTGTAATTAGAACCCTGAATATAATAATTAGGCTTCTATTTGCTTTTATTTTCTTATGTGCTTGCATGCTTGTGTGTTTACATGTTTATTCGCTTTTATTAGGGTTTTGCATCTAGAAATTATGAATATGTGTTATGTGTTCTATGTGCATTATGTGTTTATTTGCTTTAATTATATTTTATATGATTTATTTGTTTATAATAAATGCATGACGTCACCACACTAGTCCAATGCTAGTTGTGGCCATTTTTTCGATTTTTCACTAGTCTAACGCTAGTGAGAATTTATAGATATGAACTAGTCCAATGCTAGACCCTTAGGGAACGTCCATGCACTAGATCATGTTTGTGTGACAATCACTACATTTCATGCATATTTTCTACTTTTTAGAATCTTTACCATTTTGCATGATATTTCCTCTATATATACATCTCATATCCTCTATATGTGTTAATCATATCATTTAGAATTGCACCTCATTTAAAAAATTGTGAAAATAAGTTAGTTCATTTGTTTGTTTAAATTAGGAGCATTATTTTTTGAACATGGGAGATAGGCGATTATAACTTTTTGATTAAATCTCGAAACTAGCCTTGGTTAGGTTGAAAGCATGCCTTGGATTTTATCCTTGCCTTCCCTTTCTTTAACCGTGATTCCCGAATCCTTTTCTCTTGTTTTTCAAAGATTTGAAGTCGTTTAAAAAGGGTTTTATTTATTTTTATTTATTTAAAAAATATTTTTTGGGTGACTTGGTACATCTAAACTTGATACCAAGTGGCGACTCCTATTTTTCCTAAAAGACCGTTTTTAGACTTTTATTTTTGATCAAAATCGTCGCACTTTTAAGTTCCATTTAGGCCCATTTTCTTTATTTATTTGCTAAAATCAAAAACTCATTTTTTACTCATTTTTTAATAAAAACTCATTTTTTCACACTTGGATTTATTTTTCTTTCAAAAAATGGGGTGCGACAGAACTTAAGCAATATTTAGTTATGTGATATGAATAAATCCCTTTCCAAGTTTAATAAGAAGATGATCATGAGTTTAGGAAGCATTTTATCGACCATATGAGTTACTTGCTTGTGAAATTGGGTAAAGATGGAAAATTGCCTTGAACTAGTTAAAATTATGGTATAATTAACTCTCCTTTACTTGATATTATGAGTATTTGAGTTTAGTTGCATGATTACATAACAGTTGTTTACCTTGTTTTGAGGAAATGAAGTTAAATGGTGCACATATGTTTTATTTCAAAATATTGGATCATTCATAGTTTGTATTTTTTATTGCTTGAGGAAAAGCAATGGTTCAAGTGTGGGGGTATTTGATAAGTAGATATTTTGCGTGTTCTTAATATGTTTTATAGTTAGTTTTGGTGTATTTTAGTCACTTTTATATCTAATTAACTAAGTTTCTAGTGAAAATATGCATTGTGTGGTTTAATTGGTAAAAATTGCATTTCTGTGGATTTTTATGGTGAAAACTTCATGTTTTGTAGGTTTAATGATTCAATCATCAAATGGAGTGAGTTGATAACATATTTTGATGATTGATGATAGTTTAAAGTGATAAAAGAGAATATGAAGTGCAAAGGAGGGAATGCAATCAAGAACAAAAGAAAGCAAGTTTTCACAGTTTTGACACATTTTCGTATTTTGACTATATATTGAGCTAAAAGTGTTGGATTGAGATGATTCTTGAACCATTTTGAAGCTAAGATAAATCTACATCTAGTATGAAGACAACAAAGTCCAGTTCAATCGTTTTCATTGTCAAAAAGTCGAAATACAGAAGTGAATCCCTATTGTCGAAAGCTAAAATAGAGCTCTGACCAGTTGTGAGTATTTTGGTCATAATTTGGTCTACAGAACTCCAAATTAAATAATTCTTAAGGCATTGGAAAGCTAACTCAAAGGGCTACAATTTCATATTTTGCACAAGAGCTAGTTCGGCCTCCATCAGTGAGAAAATAGTAGTTGAAGTGGTGCTAAGTGCGCAGAAGTGAAAACGTGACTATATGAATACGTGGCTTGAAATAGCGTATTCCTCAATTTTGGCTGTAACTTGTGTTTTGTTCACACAAGTTTTTTGACCCATTTTCCAACAAGAATATCAACGGAAACAACCCAAGACAGCTGCTCAAGAAGCTTTACAACTCATATCTAACTTGTTTATGGGCTCAAGACATGATTTAACACTTTGTCTCTTGCAAGAAGTTCCTCTATATATAAAAGTCTTTGGAGGACATTTTCACAACTTTGGAACGCTAGAGAAACTCACAAAAAATATAACTTTCACTAGAATTTCTTTAGTTCATTAGTTGGGGTAGTATAGAGTAGTTAGTGTAGTTTATCATTCTTGTATTGGTAGCTAGATTTGGATAAAAATTGAAGAGTAAAAATGGAGAGTTGATTTCAAGTGACAAGGGTGATATCTCTTCTACTACTTTCTCTCTTGTATTTGATTTCATATTTAGTTATACTACAAGTTTGGATTTGTGTTTTATCATATTTAGTTAAAGTTTATGTCTAGAGTTATGGATGAACTTGCTATATCTTGTTAATGATGTTTACTTGGTAATTTGATTATGTTATTTTGAGCAAATTATTTATCACTTTTATTTTTCTAATCATGATTAACCGGCCATTTATTGTGATAATTTAAACTGTTAAGTTTGCAATAAGAATTGGAATTTAACACTAGTTCAAGAAAGTGATAAACCTAGGAAGTTCACTCATGAGAGTACAGGAGCACCTATATGGCTTTAGTGACTTGTTTCATGTAATTTCATAAAAGAAATGAATTTGTAGTTAATTCATAACCACGAGAGTAGGTATGGCTTAATTACAAGTATAGTTGATTCACTACGAGTGTAGGTTTCACAAACATAAGGAAATTATGCCATAACTAACCAAGATAATAGCATTCACTTAACCGGTAATTTCATTTGCAAGAGTAGTAAGAAATTCCATACCTCTAGGAGCTTTCTAGTGTTATTTTTATTACTTTTACTTTTTTGGTAGTCTAAATAATAAAGAAGTTCGAAAACCACCAGTAATTGAAAATCTTCCCTATGGGTTCAATCCTTAATACCCTATACTCGATTACGACCTATATACTTGCAGAAAAATCGCGTGTGGAGTATTTAAATATTTATAAATGTAAAACTTGACTATGGATGATGCTTAATTGTTATATGTATACCTCGCGCACTTCGAACCCACTAATGACAATCTCAAGGATAGCTATGGAATGAAGTTTTTTCTCTCTCATGATACACATTTTATATAATTCTTTTTGAAATAAGTTGTGTGACAGCCCCACCTCTCCCTAAGGCGAAGCAGAGGGTTCGGCGGACCGTCTGCCTAACTCTTGCCAGGACTACGTAGTCAAAACACTCGCAAACCCTACGTAACACGTGATAGAACCCAAGAAACCAACAAATGAAGACCACTAAGCTAAAATATGATTTACTAAACCATACGGTGAAACGGGACTTCAATTACACAATTCAATGAAAAGGAAAACAAAATGAAAACGAAACGACAAGTGGCCACGTCACAATCCGGCCGGAAGTTGGCCTGATTCAAGGCAGTGACCCATCCAAATTTTTTTCAACGTCCCCTGCCAATCCGGCCAAGAACTGGCCAGATATGTGGCCGGATTCTCTGCAAGGGTTTCCCGCCAGAAATTTTTCTTTCCACGTTCAAATGTCGCGCTCACTTGATCTTACCAATGGGTTCCGGAAAAGTTCGCTATAGCCACAGAGACTTACAATCTCAAACAACTACACTTGAGATACACAAACACACGCTTATATATATATACAATGAAAACTTTACAAAATCAAAGTGTGATACTTAAGCAAAATACAATTAGAGTTTTCGATTACAAAAGAGCGTAACAAGATGATATACATCTATTAGCTCAATTCTCTTTTCCAAAATCATGGTTTCAACATTTTGAACCCTGTAAGAAAAACAAAATAACGGGAACGGGTGAGTTTAAGCTCAATGAGGTACCAGAAGTATAGGTAGTCAAATATATACACCAGATAAGGAAATGAACAAATACTTCAAATAGAAAAGATACAGGTAGCTCTCAAGAGCCAAATTCCCCTTTTCTTCACCGGAGCTTGATCAAATAGTAATTGACACTCCGTCAACTTTCAAATAAAGAAATCAGTCCAGTAGAGCACCACTTTGACACCAATGCCGTCCACCAAACATACCCCTCACCGGGCCTGAACACCTCAACAGAAATAGAAGTGGTAATACTCGAGTATACCGAAAATCCAGAGTCTCTAATACCCAAAGATTTCCTAGAAGTGGACTACCGTGGTTCATTGTCTAATCGACCAGACCCTTGCCGGCTGGACTCGAGCAACTAGTCCCCGGTTTTGAGCTCAAAGGTCATAGAATAGTCGTTGGACTCAACCCTCCAAACGACATCAACAAATGCAGAGAACAGATACAGAGAACAAATACAGACTCATACAGTATACAGGAACCAGAATAAACAGATGAGAGAAACGAGTGTGATAAAGTACACCCTCGTTTCATACAGAGTATACAGAAGTCACAGATAGCCTAGATAAGCAACAAATTAGGGAAGTGGTACACTCACCAGTTCAAATAAACAACTTCAAACTTTTTCTCCCGAAGTACTTGGATCACCGGCACGTCCTAAACCACCAAGGTAAAACAATTGAGACTTGATTACGAGTCATATGCCTAACCAAGTAAATTACCAATGTAACATAAAAGTATAGTTTTGGAGTGAAAAGGTAGTAGTTGGTCCTAAAGACATGAACGATCCAAAAACCCTTCGTTTCTACCCAAAACCATACCTACAATGATTTACTAACTCCAAACTTAAGGTGCAAAATGAAAGTAAGAATAATTCTAGGAAAACAGGATTTTCCAGTTTTGCGCACCACCATTTGAAAAATCATATCTCAAGATTAATCCAAAATTGATAAAATTTATACGTCGGAAAATAGACACAAAGGATTACAATTTCTCAAAAGACACATTTATAAGATTCATGCCACAAGTCAGTCAAATTTGAGCCTCAAGTCGCTGCTTCATCGAGTAAAAGACAGAACATGTATGTAATTTCAGTCAATTTTGGAAAATTACCATAAATCACACAGACAGAACTAGGGCCTGAAATTTTCAAGGTTTGCAGCTCTATGAATCTAGTTTCAAACGCAATAAACAGAACTTAATTCTAATTTTTCTTGATCAAGATACAATAGATTTCCCAAAACTGCTCAAGGGTCCTGTGAAAATTTCGGCAGCACTTCCCTTGTTTTTCTTTCTTTTCCAACCTAACATCCACCCAATCTCATCTCAATTCAACCACAATTTCACATACAAATCATAAACCATTTAACACACTTAATTAGGGTCACAATACCCTTCATGTACAATAAATTGGTAACTCCCAAATCCACCACAATTACACCAAAATTGGAAACCCTAAATCTGAAATTTATGCACCCTAAGCTGAAATTTCTTTAGGCAAAGTATACTAGCCTATCAAGCTTCAGTATTTCACATAACAAACTATCAAAACCATGGCCAACCATTACTCATCATATGAGGACAGAAAAATCACCAATAAATCTGAAATTTATCGAAACTCTACTTTAAACCATGAAATCTTCCACAAAACAACATATTTAGCCACTATAAGCCACTAATTTACCATTAGTAAAACAAAGAGGAAATTTCTAAGCAAAGTACCTTGAAACCTCAAGAAAAATGGTAGCTTAGGCTTCTTCCTCCCAAATTTATTTCACTAAAAGCTTTAGTCCTCCTTAGTAAGCAACTTTGATGGAGTAATTTGATGATTCAACGGTTGAAACTCAAGATTTGAGCAAGACTTGAAGTTGAAGTTGAAGAAACTCTCTTGGTTTTTCCTCTCAAGGTGGCCGGCCAAGCAAGGGAGAAAATGAGAAAAATCTTGGTCAAAATTAGTTCTAGGAAAGTTGTGAAACCTTTGGTCAAAGTCTAACTCCAATCGGGTCACGACACTTGGCACCTTTTAGGGTTTAAACTTATCTTCTTTCTCCCAATGGTTAATCTATCTAGCTAATCTCTAATTGTCAATAATGGCTCCTTATAAAATAATATTCCTTAATACAAAACTTTACCTAGTTGTCAAAATTCACCGCACTTAACGCACTAGCGGGTTCCACGTCCAATATATACTACTAATGGCGCATGAACTAACTTATTCTAGAAAAATGATTTAAATACTATACCCACTTATAAAAATATCTATAATATTAATATAATAAAAGAAGAAAATGTGTGCAAGGAAATAAAATAATGCCTAGAAATAAGAAAATTTTCGAGTTCTAACAAGTTGGATTTGTTACTGTTTGATTAGTTTTAGGGGAGGTGGCCGATATTTTAAAAATCTCAGGAGAGGCTAGTGAGACTGTCAAACATCTCAGGGGAGGTTTTTGAAATTATCCCTTATTTTTTAAACTTCAAAAGTACTAAGTGATATTGTTAGAAATCTAAGGGTAATGTTTCTAAAATTATCCCTTCATCCTTTAGCAATCCACTTGGGTATCCGTCTCCATCCGCTGCCTATAATTTTTCTTAAACCCTAATACCCGCAGGCCCTAAAATCCCCTATCCCCTCCTTTCCCTCTCAAAAAATCATTATTAACATATATAGTAAAAGAGGAAATTAGGGATAATTAGCATATAGGGAAAATAGCTAATATCCTCCCTAAATTTTTTTCATCAATGCTATTTTATTTCCAATCTTTTATTCCTAACCAATTTGATACGTAAACTAATTTTGTAGTTCCAATTAAAACTGATCCGACTTCTAATTAACTAACTAAACATGAGTATTTTGGAAACATAACTCACATGGTTATAATAAATCAAGTAAATCAAATAAAAAATCATAAAATTAAACTTTAAAAAAATTCTCGTGATTTTTTATATGATTTAAAAGTTTTATCGAGTGATATTTTACATTATTTACTTCTTTTATTACAATCTGACAAGTGACGTTCCCATAATACTTCTGTTTAGTTAGTCAATTAGGAGCTAGATTAGTTTAGGTGGTGGTGCCACTGTGGAGGACTTTAATTGGAACTACAAAATAATTTCACGCATCAAATTGGTCAAAAATAAAAGTTAGGGACTAAATTAATACCAACAGAAAAGTTTAGGAACAAAATTGGTCATTTTTCATATATATGTAAAACCCTAATGCCAACCATTCCTCTCTCACCGTTTCACCACCTCCCCTCCACTAACAACTTGATGCTTTTTCTTCATGAAGTCCTTTTTTTGCGAAAAGGACAGTTAAGACTTAGACTCCTTCCCAGAATTCACAAAATCCCAACACATCATTCAAATTATAATAGCTCAGCCACCACTCACCACATCAGATATACATCAGCCGCAAGCAAACCAGGTTCAAAAAATTAACCCAAAAAAAATAAAATAAAAATTGCTGTCTTAAAGTGTTTCTCACTCCTGTGTGGCAAGCCTAATTGAACAGAATTAATGGGTTATGGGTCATTTAGATTTTACCTATATTGAATATTATATTACATGTTTAAAAATTATCCCTAATTTTAAAATAAATTTAAAAACATGCCTAATTGAAGAGAATTAACGGGTTATGGCTGATTTGGATTTTACCTATATTGAATATTATATTATATGTTTAAAAATTATCCCTAATTCTAAAATAAATTTAAAAAATAACTAATCTTATCTTAAGGATATCTAAAATAACTTTTGAAAAATAACTAATCTTATCTTAATAATATCTCCTTTCTATCAAATTATTACATAAAACTGTAGAAAAGCTTTTTCAAATTACAATTATTAAAATCTTACATATTTCATAAATTATTTAGTTTCATCACCATATCGTTGATTAGTATTCAAATTATTCATCATCTCTTCCCTTAATTTTGAATTAACTTAGTGTAAAAAAGAGAATTAATTGTTACACTGACAGAATTACCAATATTGTTGGAAACTAAATATTTATTAATGAAAAAAATGGATTGTTGGATCTTTTCTACTTAATTAAATGTGAAAATATAGTTCTAGGTTTATGATCATTATAAAAATTTAAATTATCTAAAAGAATATTTATAAAAGAAAAAGAATATCTTCCAAGTTTTTGATATGGGATACATTATTTGGTGTATACTATCATATTATAGTGAAGGTATGTAAACAAATTTTTAAAAATTAGTAAATACTTGAACATTTAGAATATATTAATTTTTTAAAGTTAATATGAATGGACATCTAGAATTGTTGGTAATTTACATATTTAAATTATTCATATTTGTATAAATTCGCAATAAATAGAAAAAAGACTGTACTAAGGCACCAGGAAATCAAGGATTATTAGCATATAGGGAAAATAGCTAATATCCTCCCTAAATTTTTTCATCAATGCTGTTTTAGTTCCAAACTTTTATTCCTAACCAATTTGATACGTAAACTTATTTTGTAGTTCCAATTAAAACTGATCCAACCTCTAATTGACTAACTAAACATGAGTATTTTGGAAACGTGACTCACATGGTTATAATAAATCAAATAAATCATACAAAAAATCATAAAATTAAACTTTAAAAAATTTTACCTTGTGATTTTTTATACGATTAAAAAGTTTTGTCGAGTGATATTTTACACTATTTACTTCTTTTATTACAATCCGATGAGTAACGTTCCCATAATACTCTTGTTTAGTTAGTCAATTAGGAGCTAGATTAGTTTAGGTGGTGGTGCCATTGAGGAGGACCTTAATTGGAACTACAAAATAAGTTCAAGCATCAAATTGGTCATAAATAAAAGTTAGGAACTAAATTAATACCCACAAAAAAGTTTATGGACAAATTGGTCATTTTCCATATATATGTAAAACCCTAATGCTGTCCATTCCTCTCTCACCGTTTCACCACCTCCGCTCCGCTAACAACTTGGTGCATTTTCTGCATGAGGATAGTCTCTAGGAGACACCACAATGAAAAGGACAGTAAAGAGTTAGACTCCGTTCAAGAATTCACATAATCCCAACACCTCATTCAAATTATAATAGCTCAGCCACCACTCACTACACCAGATATACATCAGCTGCAAAAACCAGGTTCAAAAAAATTAACCCAAAAAAGGAAAATAGAAATTGCAGTCTTAGCAAAGCTAAAACTCTAGTGCCGCTAAAATGCTAGTGTCGTCCATATATATGATTTTTTCTTCATGCTTTTCGAGAGATAGAGGCAGCCAAGAGAAAATCATCACCAAGAAATACAAATATTGTAGGTAATGTTTCTTCTTTGGGTTTCTTGAATTTTTGTTTTTTTTTTCTCTTGTAATTGCTCGATATCTATTTCTTTGTGAATTTTTGTTTTTTTCTCTGGTAATTGCTTGATGTAATATCAGTTTGTAAAGAGTGATATCGTAAATAAAATCAATTTTGTCTTCATGTTACCATAGACTTACACTTTATCAAGATATTGACATATCAATTTCTAGATCCAATTCACTCTACTATAAAGTTTTTTTTTTTTTTAGTAGTAGAAATAAACACTTCCAAGCCTTCATAATACACTACTAGTTCTTGACTCCTTTATCTATATTTACTATTGCTTGAAAGGTTAACCAGAGACTAATGCCAGTTTAGATGCGACAAAGGATTCTAAATAAAGTCGCGACTTGGATGGGTTTGAAAGGTCTTGGCCGTGACTTCCTGGATATATAAGCCCAATATGTTAATATCTGTGTTCGAAGCCATAGAATTTTCAAGATTCTAACAGACGTCAACTGCATAAGGTTTCAGCTAGGGCTGCAAACGAATCGAGCCGCTTGCAAGCGGTTCGAGTCAAGCTCGAGTCGAAATCGAGCTCGAACTCGAGCTCAAAATATTAAACTCGTTAGGCTCGCGAGCTCAAGTATATATATATAATATTTTTTATATTTTTTATTTTAAGTATATATATATTTTTAAGTATATATATATTTTCTTATTTTCTTATTTTAATAATAAAATTACATATATATCCTTAATATTTTATTATTTATTAAGAAAAAATATTAATTTATTTATTTTTTTAAAAATAAAATAATTATTTTTTATTTTTTTCGAGTTCGAGCTCGAGCTCGAACTTGGCTCGAATTGATTTGAGTCGAGTTCGAGCTTTAAATTGCCGGCTCGTCGAGCTTGAGCTCGAGTTTGAGTTTGGTAAAATTTAGTCGAGACTCGATTCGATTAGCCCAAAGTTCAATTCGACTCGACTCATTTGTAGCCCTAGTTTCAACATAATTTTCCAGAAAGCTTTCTGAGGCAACTAATTCTCTTCACTATTTTTATGCAAATTCATCAAATCAAATATACTTATACGGTGGCACATAGATCAACTCAACTACAAATTTGAAGTCCTAGCAACGGCTTTATCATAATTAATCAGTCACCCCCAAAAGCAATATATTGCTAACTTGGTATTTCTTCTTCATTTTAACATTCGTAGAAAGCACCCAATTAAAAGTTGCCAAATCTTTTTTTTTTTTTTTTGAGTCCGTGAATCAGAACAACATTATGAGCTGTATATATATGTGGTTTTTCTGCCAAAGAATGGAAAAAACAGTAGGTGAAATTTTTCCAGACAAGACTATCTAGAATTCTTGTGTATTTGTAGTGCTACCCAAAATTTGGGTAACCATCAGTGAAAAGTTGCGTTTCTATAGTACTCAAGCTTTCCTTTGCTATAGAGTATCGATGTTGGTTTGTTTATCCCTTCGGGTTAATGTGAACCTAAATAATCATTGGCATAACAGATGAATACGGACACAACTTGGTACAATAGACTGTGCAACCAAAAGGAAGTTGTGAACACACTCTTTAATCAATTTCTCCGGTTCCATTTCATGCAGCAGCAATATCAGTCGTTGAAATACCCAAAAAAAACTAAGAAAAGTAAATAGAAACAAGGGAGAATAGGTAAGATTAGATAGGGAAAGTATATAGGGGTGAGCAAATTCAGTACGTACGGAATTCATACGCGATTTCAAACTCAATTTGATAATTTGAAATCAGGTATTTGATAATTTGGTACAAAAGCAATATTTACCAAATTCATCAAATTCTAATATGGTATGAAATAGATAATGAGATTATAAATTTGGTAATAACTGATTTCGAATTCAAATTCGGTAAGATGAAATAGGTATCATATTACCGCATTCGAATACCAAATTAGTTATAAAATTATATAATATATAGATAAATGCTATTTAGTATTAGTATATACTAATAAAATATTATTATATTATATACCTAAATGCTATTAATAATAGTTAGTATATGGTATTATCATGTACTTATGATTATAATAATATGAATATACAACAATACATAACATAACTATAATACTTCTCCTTTTATACATGACTAGAATTAGATAATAATTAATAAGTATAGGTATAATACTAAATATTAAACAATAAACATAATTAGTAATTAGAATTTAGATATTGGCAGTTTGGTACATCATTCATGTTTGAATTATTGAACATTTGAATACGTAACTTGTAACTTGCAAGTATTAGTGTGCTCTAAAATTATATTACATATTTAACATATAAATTCATATTCTCTATTCACTAATTTTAAGGCTTTAAGCATAGACAAGACAACTAAGCTATCTAGGTGAATGCATATGAATTGCACATCAACATAGTAGTATATTGGCTTTCACTATTAAAAACAATTAAGTCATTTGCAAATTTTTCCAAAAAAGCTATATAAGAAATAAGAATAAATGTAAGTGTAATGCATTACATAATTTGTAATTTATAAATGAATAAGTGATATTGTGTATACAACTATTCAATAACATAAGTAAGTAAGTTGTATTTTGATTTGAAATAAATTATAAGTTTGTGATTTAGTGACTTATCACTAATTATTGTAAATTATAAATTTGTAACTAATATCACTTATCACTAATCATTGTAATTTGTAAATTTGTAACTAATATTACTTATTATTTATCATTGTAAATTATAAGTTTGTAAATTATTACTAATCATTGTACAGTCTAAGGTGTATTCTAGTTTAAATTAATCATTTTTTATTTGTTCCTTAAATCATTGATCAAGGATTCAGGATATAACTAGGTACATGTGATCAAATGAATACTAATTAAACTACAGAATGATTAGAACATGACTAATGTGTTAAATATGAATAAATTTGGGAATCAAATCGGCAATAATTTTTAAATCATTGAGGAGCATAATGAATGTATGATAATTTAGTGCCCCAGTTCACAAATTAAAAATTACAAAATCACTGCCTTCACAATTCGCAAATTAACTCATGTTACCAAAACAAAAAGTGTAGGACTCCAAATTCCCAAATCACAATTCCCAATTCCCAAATCAATCTGAAAATTAGGCTGGAAATTGCAATTAAACTTGACAATAGTAGCAGCGTAGCTGTCAAACTTGATAACAGGGTTTAATTAGGCTAGAAATTGCAATTAAAGGCTTCAGCAGTTTTTTTTTTTAATGAAAACAGTTAACCCGAATTCATTACCATTTTCGAATTCAAATTCAGAAGTGAAATGAATTTGGGTATCCCCAATTCGAATTTGAAAACAGTTTAAATTTCTATAAGTCCAATAACCAAATTTACCAAAATTCATATAACCGAATTACCGCTTTGCACCGAATGCTCACCCCTAAAAGTATATAATGTAAGAGTAGGTAAGATAAAAGAAAAGTTTTAAACTGTCGATAATGAATGTACAAGATAAAGAAAAAAGAAACTACCAGTTGCTGTTTATGGCTTTCTTCCGAAGCGACATTTTCTCCATGTTGGGTGGCCTTAATCAAACTAATTTCTCCGCTCTACTAATTGTGGATTTGAATGGGTAGCGAAAAAGGAAAATCTGAAGAGGAAAGGTACAAAAGAAAGGGAGAGTTAAACTTTGCATTGAATTTTATTGGTTTTAAGTGAGCAATTTTTTCCCTCATGTGCCCCTTTTCTGCCCAAATTGATTAATTTGCCGTTTCTGAACTAAATGTATTCAGAAATTGATAATTCATATACTAAATGTGTTGCACCACAAAGTTTGTAGATGAAATATGTTTTTCCTAACCCAAATTTTGGGAACGAAAAGTGGATTTTTACCCTTCCAAAATTCTTTGAACATGTTTTGAATCTCCCAACGAGGTTTATGTCACATGAACAATTTTTTTTTTTTTTGTTTTTTTGGCGAATATACAACATGTGCTATATAAGTACTTTAGGTGCATGGCAAATATATGACTATTATGCCATATGGTACAATTATTATAGACCTATGATGCAAGTTTTTTTTTAATATGTGAATTTTCAATAAATTAAGACATCTTTGATCAATGCAGATTTGCCCTTCTTTCATGTGCTATTATGGTAAGCCTTTGATTGCAAAACAAATCACTAATGGCAACGAAACTTTCCTACTTTCATAAATTAGTTTTTTGCACTATAAAATGATGCCACAAGCGCGATGGAGCAAATCAGAGCCTAAGGAATTCCAATACGAAAGATCCAAAACAACAAAAATGAAGGACTCTTTCGTGCTTTCCCCTTCTTTCAATGGAACTCTTGCTAAGTCGCCTTCGTCAGCTATTGATGATATTGGTCAGCTTCTCACCTAGCCTCTCCATCTATATATGTTTCTCAAAAGCCCTTAAATTTCTTTTTTATCTTAACAAACTCAATTTTAAACACTCACCCTTAATACTAGCTATTTTACTTGTTCAATCTTTCTATGCATCAAAACGCTAATAATATCACTCTCTTTAATGATTTAATGATCCTAAATCTTGTACCTACAAACGTTCACAAGGGCAAATATTCATATTATATATAACGTGTATAATCATGATAATTCTAATGGCTTGAATCTTTTTTTCTTTTTCCTGTATTCCAGTCCATTGGCTCGTTAGCTTTCCCTTCAAATATCAACACTACGATAAATATGGAGATGATGGGAATTCGACATCAGTTTCCATCCAGATCCTCTCGAAACTGTTGATGTGATCAGGCTAAACCTCCTGAAAGCCGATGCCAGTGTCGCATGTTTTGTGCAAAGCCTCCTCCTCCACCAAAGTAAACAATCTTAAACTATTGTAACAAGGTTTCTTGTTTTCTTTTTTTTTTTTTTTTTAAATATGCATTATTTGGATAACCTTGTTATAATATACATCATAACATGAATAACAACAACAGTAAGTTTCGTGTAACAGGTTGACTTTACTAGATCGTGTTTGTCTTAGACGTTCATAATTAGTCACTATTGGATCGGTTCTACGAGACAAATATCTATTTGCAAACTTTTGTTTTTATCTTTGGAAGCTATAAGTAAATATGAAGGTTGTGTGCTCACATCTTGCTGTCGAAATAAGAACTGTGTTAGTACATAATTTGTAAGAATTTTATAAGTGACCTACAGTATTGGAGGCATGTCCTGATCTGTAGTGATGATCAAAGTCGAACCTATACAACCTTTTTTTCTAAAAAAAAAAAGTAAATATAAAAAGGCATTAAGCTAACTAAATTTTGAATGAGAAATGACATTTTGGGACCCTTTTTTTTTTTTAATCAAAAACTACGATTTTATTGGCAAAACAACAGCATACATAGAGCTTTAGACATCTTCCAGATACTTTGAACTACTGTCCTACAGCCTGCCACCGCAAGGAAGAAAATTCCCGGCTATCCAAGACTATTGATGCTCGCACTAGATTCGGAAGTTGTTGAAATGAAATGCAGAATAACTTTGATGACAATCGCAATCCGGCGAGTTTTTCTGCTGAAGAGTTCGCCTCCCTAAAAATGTGTGTTACAGAGGCTGAAAATGAGGAAAGCAGCTCCCGTATGTGCCTCAACATATTGCATAGGGGCCACCGGGACGTCGCTCCCGCATTAATCAATCAGACTTACCAGACTTTTAGAGTCTACCTCTACCAGCAGGGGTCCCATGACTAGCTCCTTACACAGCTGGAGACCATGTAGCAAAGATGAACTTTCTGCCAACAAGACATCCATCTCCCCAAACTCCTTGTAATACACAAAGATTAAGCGACCCGCAAAGTCTCGGAGTAAACCACCCCCAAAAGCACGATTGTGAGAGACACTAGCGTCCGTATTCAACTTGACATGGTGTGCCGGAGGCCGTTTCCAAGACACTGCCTGTGCATGTTTCCTCCTTTCCAGTCGGGTGCTCAGTCGTGCCCAAGGGTTGCCCTCATACCCCCTTTTTAACTTCTTATAC
Organism: Coffea arabica; assembly: GCF_036785885.1. Classification (NCBI taxonomy): domain Eukaryota; kingdom Viridiplantae; phylum Streptophyta; class Magnoliopsida; order Gentianales; family Rubiaceae; genus Coffea; species Coffea arabica. Next base: position 10,646,180 of record NC_092329.1, on the reverse strand, counting down.
ATTAAAAGTACTATGTGAATAAATTGTCAGTTCCACTTAAATCACCAAAATTAATGTCAATATTCAAGATCATGATACATTTTTTTTTTTTTTGGCCCGTCATGATACATTTTGTTCATTTTACATTAATTTACGGGTATACATATTTATGAGTTGAGTATTTATAAGAGTCCTTTCACCTATGTATTGGAACCAATTGAGAATCCAATTAGGTTATTCCTTTTTTTTTTTTCTTCGGGAGTTCCAAATTAACCCGTTGAACAATATGTATTCAATTTTAACCTTAATTTTTTTAAAAAAAAAAAAGAGGAGTTTTTCGTATCTTTTTGAGCAGTCCTCCTATTGGTGGCCCAAGGACACTGGTTTGTACAGTTTAAGCCCATTTTGGTCCACAGGAATAAATGTGCCTTCTCAGAATCGCGCCTTTTCTTATCCGGGAACAAGAAATTGTCCACAGTGTATGATATATTAATCATCAACCAGAAAAATTATGATTAATAGTCAATGGAATTTAAGTTGAGCCAATCATCGCTTCCAAGAACCTTAGTAGTAATAAGATCTTCTGTGTTAGTAAAAGTTAGCAGAAAAGTTTCTAATCACAAGAACTTTCATTTGCATGCTCAGGTAATATTCCTTTCTTCTTCTTCGTATCCTTTTCTGTTTGTTGTGATTGTAATTTCATGAAAAAAATGTCAGATACAGGGGTAAAACAATTTCTGGGTTTTTGTCATTTTCAGAGATGGAGGTGTCAAATACGGGGGATGTCTTCAAAGGGTCGGCACTCAATGCTTAAACATGTGGTCAAAGAGTAAGAAAATGCTTAAACCTGCATGCGTTTGTGTGTCTCTGTGTGTGTGTGTGTTTTTAATTTGCGAACTTTTGAGCTTTTTGGAATAAAGATGGGATCTTTTTTATTGATACTGCGTGCTTAACTACCTTGGGAATTTTGTTGGTTTAAATTTGCAGAGGTGAAACTTTGACTTCCATTTCAAAGCTATATGGGGTAGCCATTTATGAAATTGCTGCTGCTAATAAGGACATTGTTGATGTTGACCTTGTTTTTGAGGGACGCGGGGCTGGAGCGGTTGTTCTGGGGCTGGAGCGGTTGTCAGAACAACCATTCCAAAAGGTGTAACATCATTTGTATATGGTTTAACATCATCTGTACAAGGTGTAATAATTGAACAACAGCGAGTAAAATAGAACAACTTTTTTGTGGGTTCCACACGAGGTAAAAATCGAGTTAAAAAACGTGATCTGAGTCGCATAAATTTTTGAGGTCTCGTCCAGGCCGTAAGCCTGGGACGGTTGTCTTTGAGCCGCACAAATTTTTGAACCGTCAGAGGCCCTCGTCCGTTTTTGAGGGCCAACATCTGAACATTCCCTTATCCACTGCAGTACCTTTGCAAATGGTAAATGGTTTTAAGTCCACTATTCTTTTCGATTGCGTGTTGTCTCTTCATGGTTGGTTTTAATGAGTCTGATTATTGCAACTACCAACCTGGGTCCTGACCTTGAGCTTAGAATTCCTTTATTTTTCTATCATGAAGTGATCACTGGTACTAAATTATTTCATTGAATATTGCTACCCAAAAGGGATTTAGTTTTATGAAACTAGAAAAAAAGTTCTGGACAGTAGTTAAATAACATTTCAATTGGATTTATAGCTTTTTGTGTGGATCACCAAAAGCTTTAATGCTAGGCTAAGTTGGTCAGAAGGCAAGTCTGATGTTATTTCTAGAATTCAAATGTTAGCTCACATCTTATTCTCATACATATAATTGTTGAGCAAATTGGAACAACAAAAGAAAAAAACAGAAGCGAGTACATCAAAAAAGAAAAAAAAAGTTCTGCTGATGTTACAGTCTTAACTGCCATAGAATACTTGCATTCCTGGTGTTTGCTGAAGTTTTAAAGCTGACTTCCTTCACGATACGTATGTTCTTTTGTTGGCAGCAAAAGAGTGAGCGAGCCCTATCATCTGACCCTTCTCTTGATGAAAGAACTTCAAGACTGGAATTGTTTAGTAGCTGCTTGAACCAGAAAATGTTCAGTTTCTTGTCCGTTCATAATTTATCCTATGTGAGCACTTCTTCTAGCGTGCCATGTTGCTTTGCCAAACTGTTTGTCATTTCTCTTATCTGAGCATTGCTTATTGGAACTATATTGCCTTTTCAATTACTTTGTTGATTGGTCATATTCAGCTGATCAATGTGCACATTGTACCAAAATTTAGTAACAGGCTCAACAGACTTGTCAATTTTATTATCAGGCTAAAAGCACTGGTTATTTTCTAGTTCTGGTTCCCCTGATAGCCTTTTGCATCAGATGCATAATTGGTGCCTTATGCAATAGAGTTGCTGGAGATATGAAACATAATGTAAATGAATCAGAAGAGCATCACCATGGATCTAAAAGAATCAGGTGGAAATTTGCTCTTCAGCATTTGAAGGATCCAGATGCACTGGATACTGGCACAAGACCCGACTATGATGCAAGTACCTGATTGAGTTGAACTTATGATGTCGAATCTTGTACTTTCCTCCAATTGATTCTTCAGCATACTCTGGTTTTGCTGTTCCTGCAATTGATTCTTCAGCATACTCTGGTTTAACCCGTTAATTTCTGGCATATAAATGTGGGATCAACATCAATCAACTAGCAGGTTTTCCTATGAATGATTTTATCATCTCCATAAGACTGTGATAGCATAAAAAAGTTGGAAAACTGCGATGGCATAAAAAGTCAAAAGCATAGATTGAACGTACATTATACTATTTTGGGTTCAAGACCTGAGCTCTAAGGCACCAAAAGTATTCCTTTTCTTGAAAGTTCTCTGGCTTTGAAACATGCACTTTGAACGTACCTTGATCTTCAACCTACTGAGAAAACTTGAGCTGTTTTGCAGTACGCATCAGAGGATGAAGATCACGTCAATACCAAAGATCTTAGTCAGGATTACAGTGAGCTTGAGCGTGATTATGAGGAATTCCTTTCAGAATGTGGCATTAGCAAGTGGGATCCAGTAATGGTTAGGCATCCAGTAACAACCCTCGAGAGTCTATGCAGTCATCAAGTTTCGCCTAGACCTGCTTTCGTTTAATCAAAACAAGCAATTTCACAAAAAACTGAACAAGTTAACAGATGGTTGCACGAAACAGCTATTCAGGACGCAAATTCTCTGGCCTATATGTGTGTGACGTTAGAATTAAGCATTAATGGAACAGGTGGTAATAATACATCACGAATCCAAATTTGCTTGAGGTCCTGAACTACATTAGTCATTTTACGAAGTTGAAGATTGAGAACATTCTTATTCAAACATAGGAAGGTCATCGAACTTTACGGATTTTTTCTTCTTGTCCTATTCCAAGAGACTTCTGAGCAGCTGCAATATCTTCATTATCTGCAGAAACAAAATTATCAAGTCAATGCAAATGAATGAGAAATGGAGAAACGAACAGAAGGTAGCTTGCTTGCCCAAATTTACCAAACGGACTGATGGGAAACCAAAAGTTCTCTTTTCACTGTGACTGAAAAAGGCTCATTTAGAGAAACAAATACATAAAAACTGCCTAAAGAATAAAAATAGCAAACTAAAGCAAGGCTGACATAGGACCAAAAGTAAACACAAAGAATTCTATGTTGCAGTAATTGCTTATCTTTATTGTTCCCCTGCCTAATAGTTCACTTTAGCCTATTTCACAAACTTCACTTTTTCCCATTTCAAAAAATACTGGTAATGGAAATGAAATAAGAGGATACAACAATTGCAGAACTGTCAACTATGGACTAATAAAATTGTGTATCTTATGCTTCTTGCAATATAAAAGGAAATGCAATCCAAAACATTAAAACAATAAAATAAAAACTTTAGATGAATCTCATGACCAATTCTCGAACTGTTCTGCAATTTTGGATGCCAGACACCAGATGGCACGACTTTATTGGTTAGTAATGCCTAATTTAGTTGCCATGCTGAGCCAGCATTTGAACGATCAGTCTTGTGCATTTGACCATTCTCCCAGTTCCACACTCGAGGGGCATCAGATGTATGAATAACTGGCAACTCCCACAATCCCCAGCTGGACCTATTTTATCTTTTATCCATATTTCTTTTGCTTTTCCTCTTTGGGTAGGAGGAGGGAGGAGTAGACTAGATAGAAGCATATTATTCAATAAAGTGGAAGAAAAAAAAAGTAAGAACATACATGAATATAATTATGGATAACTTTTTTATACACTATCAATGTGTGTGTGTGTGTGTATATATATATACACATATATATATATATATATATATATATTTTTACACTAGTAGGTCTAGATCACGCCACATAACATGAATTCAAATTTGAAATTCAAAACATGCACATGTGGCATACATCCAAAGCTGATAGTGTAAGAAAATCACTATACTGTCAGTGAATAAAAAATTAATCCTATAATTATTATTTAAATTTCCTCTTGGGGTGGAAGGAAGGGGGGGGGGTTACAAAGCATAGTATATTACCAAGAAAAAAAAAAGTGACCATGTAATGCGGAGAGTAGAGGACACCAAACACATAAAGAGATAATGTATACATACTCCCTGACCGCAGAACTTTATTTAAGCGCCAAAAAGTGCAGCATGCATGCTTACCGAAAAATTGGCTAAAGATGCGAGTGAAGAAATTCAAGTTGTGGGAGGCATAGTCCCCCATTGCAGGAGGAAAAGGTTTCACAAGAGTATCCATGCTGAATACACGCTGAAGAAACTGCAAACAGAAAAAGAGATGCAAGTTCATTTAATGACAAACTTTAAAAAGCATAACTGCTTTTATTATTGGGGGACAATCTCTACAAACTGTAAACTGTCATCTCATCACTAGTGCTTTTCAAGGCCCCAATTATTTTTTTTTGGTGCACTGCCTTATTCTACACCAAAAAGCTGTCATAATCAAAGTTGATATCTGTATCTTGGCACAAAAAGCCTAAAAGCATCAGGGAATTTAGTATTGCAAGGTTCTAATAGCCGTACAACTTGCTAAATGAAATTAACAGCCGATGCCCCCGTCCCAAGTGGACGGAGTTCACCAAATATAGTGAGAAGTCATACATGCATCTTTCTTGCCTGTCCTCCTTTTAACATTCAAACTAATCTGAATCTGCTCTACAGCATGTCAAGCAACACACAAAGCAGGTGCTTCACATGCAAAACCAAGTTTCCAGATTGGATGCAGAATATCATGATAGAATTCCAAAGGCTTGGCCGTTTCGCCTACCATACAATTTGAATCCCTGCAGAGTATTATCTATCATCAAGAAAGGAACACAGACAGAGATGTCCAAAGACACAAGAGAATGAATTCTCATGTCATTCGGGGTCATCCAAGGCATCCCTGAAAAGGATACTGTCCACAAGAAATTGCAACCTAATCATTCTGGAATTCCCACAGTACATCAGATAAACAAACAGCATGAAACTTAAAGATCTTAAACCCCAAAAGCAAGGAAGCGAAGCAGAAAAAGAGAGAAAACAATTGAGTCCCAAAATATCCCACAATCCATTGAATAGTCTGATCCCACAATAATGGAAGGAAAGCAGATAATTAGGGAAAAAACAAAAAAAGAAGTGTTGCACCCAGATTACATGCCCCTTCATTGGTAATTCCTGCACTGAAACAGAACCATGTGATTTCACAACTGCCCAGCGAAGACATTTATTTCCCTCTCAGTCCACAAAGACACTTATTAGCACACCAGAGACTCATATTTAGGTTAAGAGATATGCAAGCTACACCCATTTCAAGGTTAGAGCGCTGAAGTTCATCTGAAATTGGTACGAGCACACAATACTGCTAGCCATTGCAAAATATGACAATTCGGTTCACCAACAGAAAATCAAAGGTTAACTAGAACTAGGACTACTGGCCAAGCCAAGATATACCAGCAGAGGAAGAAGAAGAACAGGGAGAATTCAAATGGACAAGATGAGATGAAGGCCATGGAAGTGGAAGACTACAATACTAGAACTAGTACTACAAGAGTTGGGCCTTAGCAGTTTTGCATCAATATTGAATGGGGTGCATGGTGGGAAGAACTAAAGATGAGACTTTAAGGATGATAGAGAGGAGTGGAGGTACTTTGAGAAAGAAAGGAAAATAGTAACACAAGAATAAAAAGGAAATGGAGAAAGAAGAAGTCGGGTTCCTAAGGAGATGTTAAGGGCTTCCCGAAACTTTTTTAAACAAAAATACATGTTTTTTTTTGGGCTAAATGCATTATCCCGCCATAAAGAGTTGCCCAATTCTCACATTGTCTCTGTAAAGATTCAACTGTATCAATCCCCTCCACCACTTTTTGTTTTTTCCACATTATGAAAATTACCAGTGTCACCCCAAAGTCATTTCAATTTAGGCATGCAAACAGTTTATGTCCAAAGAAAAGCACAAATACCTTTACTTCATACAAAACCAAATCCTACTTTTACCCAAACCCACCTCCTCCTCCTACCATTCCCTCCTTTCTCTTAAACTCCCTAACGACCATACCATTTGCCAACTGCAAATACCTCCCTCCTACCCTCCCAACTCACACCACCACCCAAGTTGCACCTCCATCACATTTCGAGTATAGCTTTTCCTTTCTTCGGCTTCTTATTGAGACATAAATTTTTTCAGCTTGCTATCTTACAGGGTAACTGTGAATTGGAACAGCTGCATTGCAAAATTAACATTGGCAATAATGAAGCTGTGATTGGAGAGAAATTGAATTAAGAATAAGACAGTGATTGGTAATCCTTTTGTTCTGTTAAGTTAGGCTTTCTTTCATAAGGTTGTTTCCTCTTTGTAATATATTGCACATGTCAAAACTAGGATTTCATGTGAGGCTGTTGTGAATATTGTAAAAAATTGGAGAAAATTGAAAGATGGTGAAAGAGATTAAAGCAATTCAACTTAGAGAGAGGGGTAAAGTGAGAATGGGCAGAGAGGGAGATTGAAGTGACCCTTTAGTTATTAAACAGCTTGTCATAGCCACGTTTGTTTGAGTAATTTAAGAAAACCTAATGCAGAAAATGATAGGACCTAAGACTTGCTTGATTACTTTTAACTAATAATCTGGAAGTACAATTCTTGCTTTGAAGGCTTAAGCCAATGAAGACTCGCCTTCAAAACCAGAAAAGTGCCTCCAAAACTTGAGCTAAAAGATCAAACAAATGGCAAGAGCTAGTTTTAAAGTTATTCCTTAAATTTGTTATTAGACTGAAAGTGCATAGCTCAGTGCATGACTAACTAAATAACAAAATATCCCTACAGAATATTGTGCTATTTGAATTAGATTTCACGTGCATCAAAAGGACAACCCTTAAAGCTGCTTCCCAGTTAATGAACCCTCAATAAGGTGCACATACAGGTTACTTTCAGCAGCAGGAGGTAAGGAAAGAACTCCAAGCCCCATCCCAGAAGCTCGACAGGGCATGATGGGGACTGGATTATCAGGAGCAACTCAACTGATCAAAAGAAAAAGAAGTGCATTAAGGCTCGCTGACAAGCTTTATATCACCTTAAACTGCTAGCACAGAACTGCCTCACTAGGGCAAGGGCTGCTACTTGAATTCCCCTTGCTCACGTATATGTCCTTCAACCAGTTATGCACAACATGTAAGCATACACATATTAGGGACGCCAACAATGCCATAAGGTTGCAAAGAGTGGGGAAGATACAATCAAGCTAAGGTAAAGTTGGTATATTTGTTATGTGAACAGGAAAACAAATTAAAGAATAACATCATACTCACAAGTTTTCCTGCTGCCCTAACCCTCTTTACCGGGGCACCAGTACTCAAATTCTGTAAGAAATAAACCAAGAGCACCAACTAAAACTAGGCTTGATTTTTTCTGTCCAATCCCAAAAATACGACCCACCAGCAACCAGAAGAGTTATGATAAATCAAGACTGGGACAACAGTGAAAATTTCATCAGGTGCCCTCTTCAAAACACAAGCTTTATCACTAATAACCAAAAAATGACTTATTCCGCTACAAAGCACGCGCCAGATTTTCTTAATGCACTAAAATTCTTTCGCTCCAGCAAAAATTATAATTTTTTATCCCCAAAGAGCAAGCAAAATCGAAAGGGTCACCGAGAAACAAAAAAATTTGCCGCCAATCACAGAAATAGATAAATAAACAAATAAAATGTATCCCCATTAAATAGGCAAACACATGCACCAAATGCAGTAAAAGTTCTAGACTCCAGGAAAAAAATGATTTTTTCCCAAAACAGCAAAGAATTTGAAACGGGACATCAAAAAGCACAAAATTTGCCACTATTTACAGCCAAAAATAGGGAAAAAAAAAAACTCATCCCCAAACTCAAAAACAAACACATGCATCAACATGTCCTACCAAATGCAGTAAAAGTTGCACACTCCGGCCAAAAAAATTAACTTTTATTCCCAAGCAGCAAACGATTTGAATTGGGTCATCAAAGAACACAAAATTCGCCACTAATTAGAATCTGGGTCGGCATTCAAACAGCTCCTAACAGCAGGAAATTGTAAAGGGTCTTCAAAAAGGAATTTCTAATAAATGGGCTAACCTGGAAATTACGCTGGAAGCTGTAACGAAGTTCAGGGTCCATTTCAGTGAGCGAATCATCACCGTCATCAGCAACGCCGTTTTTGGACTTGGAAAGCTTCTTGCCGGGGACGTGCATAACAGGAGTTGAACCGGGCTGATTGGTGACTTTTAGCTTGGCGTCTTCGAATTTATCGTCTTCTTCTTCCTCCACCCTCCATGGCGCAGACTTCAGCAGCTCTCTCTTCCCAATATTGGCTGGAAATGGAAAACTCAAAAGCAAAGCAGGAAAAAGCCTTTGCAGAGCACCGCAAGCGATCCACGTATCGACGACGACAACAGATATGGGAGCTGGCTTTGGATAGGGAACTACGTCGTTTCCAATTGTTTTCGATTTGTTTACCTGATACGACCTCGTTCCGTTCACTTTTTGAAATTCGTTTAATCATTTGTTTTTTAGTTTTGTTTTTTATCGCTCTAGTATATGCTTTTTAACAAGTCAAAAATGAAGAAGTTATTTTTTCAAAGTAAATTGGATTAGTATTTACTCCCCCTCCAATAAGTGTCATGCTTTTCATTTTCAAAAGTTCTAAACTATTTGTCTCAAATTCAAAACCATCTCTAGTTTCTGTTCTTAATGTTATCTCTACTTTTATTCATATGTATATTACAATCAAATTCAAAATTTGAATTTTGAAAAAAAACTTAAACAGCACAATCAAAATACTTTTTTTAAAGAAGTGACAAAAAAATATGGGATAGCGGGAGTAGTAAAACAGAATTATACATAATTGGGAGGAAGTTAATGTAATTTCAAGAAAATGAGGAGGTGGTGCACACAATTATTACATAACTTAAGGAAAGGTTAGTGGCTAGGTACGTGACTCTGGAGTTTCAACTTCAGAAGCCACGCCTTTGATGTCACATCTGCACTTGTAAATATAGATGCTCGAGCTGTCTGAGATTTTTAACCAAACTGCAGACCACGCCTTTGAGTGGAAATAGTACGAAGATTATTACTTACAAAATTTATAATAATGATATTATTAGGTATAAGTATTACATAATCTATATTAGTATATGTAATATAATTGATATTATCAATTATACTAATAATTATACATGTCTACTAATAGAAATTATTAATTAGCTATACTAAATTTACTAATATATTTATACTAAATCGTTAATTACACTTAACACAATAACACTTTTTCTCAAATTAATGAGTTAAAAACAAAAAAAAACCCTTGTAGCATACTTAATACACAGAAAAGTTCCCGTGGTTTCAAAACATACGAAACGATACCTCATGTTTTGAACTAAATTGTAAATTAACAGAATTCGTTAAATTTAACGAAAATGACTATCTTGGCCGTTAAACTTACCGAATTCTGTTAAATTTACTGTTAAATACACCAGATTTTGTTAAGTTTTCCGTTAAATTTACCGGATTCCGTTAAGTTTAACGAATTCTGTGTGTTTACAATTTAGTTCAAAACATGAAGTGTTGTTTTGTATGTTTTGAAACTATGAGGAGTTTTTCTGTGTATTAAGTATACCGTAGGGGATTTTTTTGTTTTTAACCCAAAAAATTATATTAATAACTTAGTTATTGTATTTATTTCAAAAGTGAAAACTTGAATACTTTAGTTATGTTTGTTTCATCATGTCAGATTGTATCAAAATAGTTTTTATTTGATTGTTTTTATGGATTTCAATTAAAAATTACAATAGATAATGATTTGATGATACGTTGATATTTTAATACTTAATTATTTACTAAATTTTGATGATAATAAAATTATATGAAAATTTTTATTAACCTTGCAGGAAAAAGCGGGACGGGACGGGGCGAGGGGAGCGGGCACCGGAGACCAGGGGAAGTAGCCGGCAACAGGGCGGGGACGGAGGACCGTTGCCATCACTACTTGGGATGCTTGTAGCTACTTGGGCCGGCTATTCCTTTTAGAGCAAAGGAGCCTTCGCTCGAAGCATTTGCAGTCAGAGCAGGTTTACTTTTTGCACTAGGACAATACTAATACTCAGGCAGCCGTCCAAGTTTCCCGCCTCAGATTGTGCAAGTGTTGCTGATGGCAAAATCAACCAAGATGAACGCGGGTAGACATTTTGTGGTTAGAGATATCAAAGATCTAACTACATCGATGCTTTTGGCATTGTACCTTGCTTTTGTGAAGAGGGAAGAAAATGTGTTGTCAGTCATGATTTGACAAGATTTGAAATTAGGGAAATTAACCTTTGTAATTATGTGAGGTGGTTTGAAAGGAAGGCATAAAGTAGTATTATTGATGCAGTTGCCAACTAATCTAATCGCACTTAAACTTTGTCAATACATGAATGATGACGTTTGGTATCAACCCAAAAAGAAAAAATGCAGAAGTTGATTTACTAACTTCCTTAGATTTAGATCAACACAAGACCATATATCAAATTGTTGTATGTGTTTATCAAATCACACTAACCTCCTCTTGTGTTCTATCTTGATTTTGGCCATAATTACAGAATGTCGTTAGTTTTCATTTTCAAAATTATACTATACCTCACTCAAGGTCAGACGTGCAAGTGAATCATATGTCATGCACATTCAATTAGGACTAGCGACATTTCCGCTAGTTCTCATAGCATACTCAATTTGTAATGGGCTTGACGGTAAAAAAAAAAAAAAAAAAAAAAAAAACTACAAGAAGGCTGTACCACATTTCATATCAATTCGAGACCATGACAGCGTACGAATTCGACACCTATTGCCATATGCGACATGCCCTGATGAAAGACTATTGTTACCTACCGGGGAAATTATTGGGGCCAATTTTTATTCAAACGTACAAGACGTAACTTCATTTCATTTGTTCGAGATTCGTAGGACTCAAACATGATTTTAAAATTGATGTACAGAATGTGATTTGAATCTTACTTTTTTTTTTTTTGCCAAATTATAGCCGCCAACCTTTTAGCTAACCATCTCTACCCTATTTTTGAATTCTACAATGTTGCTAAGCAATGTGTTCTATTTGATTGGCTACAAATAATTAATGCTCCCGTTTGATAAATGGATCTTTTCACACTCTATGTACTGTCACTATTATTTTACTTCATGATTATGTTTTTAAATTCAAATCAGACATTGACTTAGCTAAAATCAGAGATTTGAGATCAATGAATTCTATCGATTAAGTCGGAATCTAATCGGATGATGTCATCATGTTCTAAATATATTTTTGAATTATTCACAAAATGAAACATATATAAATTACCATTGACTCAACATATTTGATGAGTTTCTCACTAATACAAAAAATTGATTCTCAAAAATTCCAGAAATTAGGGCTAGAAACATAATAATTTTTTGAATATCTATGGTCCAATTTATAATTTCTTGAATTAGTTGGTCGAAATAGCATATCAAAAGTTTGTAGGGCATTCAATACCATTAAGTAATGAAACCAAAATCTTGTGATTTTCTTATTTCTCTGCAACTCCAAACTATCAGTAAGTTTCTTTTCACAAAATCACGCACACCCTCTCACACATACACGCACACAAAGTTATGAAATCTTGTTTAATGTCTTCCTCTCCTCTCCTCTCTCTCTCTCTCTTCTTTTTCTTCTTATTGATCTTAAGGAGTTAGCTGTCATGGACCTCATGGTGGCTTTGTGAGATGAGGACATTGTGACAAACTCACACCAAGGCTGGTGTTTGGTTATATAGTAACGAATGCAATTAAGTCAGAAGGCAAAAAATAATAATAAAAAATAAAAAATCAGCACAAAAATGGAGGAAATGCTTCTTCCTATTAGCAAAGCAAAATCAGTGAAGGTTCGTTTGGAACAGTCAAAGGAAAAGGCTGAATGGGGAAAAAACAAATCAAAGAAGCAAACTGGGAAAAAATTGGATTTTTATCTATTTTTACCGATTTTCAATTGAACCTGATCTTTGATCGAAAAATCGAATTGGACCAAGTTTTGAATTAGTGGGTTTTAACTGTTACTCAAACTGAATACCTAAACATAATATTTTAATCATATAATTTGACTTGGACTGTAAATGTTATAAAAGTTAAAAAATAGAGAAGATTATTTTTTAAACTTCAAGAGTACTAAGTCATTTTGTTAGAAACCTAAGAGAGATTTCTAAAATTATCCTGAAATTATCCCTTCATGTTTTAGCAGTCCACTTGGATATTCGTCTCTAGCTGCTGCCTGTAATTTGTCTTAGATTCTAATGCCAGCAATCCCTAAAGCCAGATATCCCCAACTTCCCAAAAAAAACAAAAAATTAGGGATTATTAACATATATAGTAAAAAAGAAAATCAGGGATTGTTAACACTAGTGCTCAATGCATATTCAATTTGTGTGCAATCAAAAAATACATAATATTTATAGTCATATATATTAAATAAAATTTTTATTACTAAAGCAAACTTTAATCTTTTAAATATTTTTCATAAAATAATTTTATGTTGATAGTTATAATATTTATGAGTAATTATGTTAAAAATATATAGTTAAATAGTTAATAGTAAAAATAATGATAGGTAGTCGTAGGTAGTTAAACTAAAAACAAATTTTATAAGGGTAAAAAGAAAGTTGGCAAGTAACGATAAATGTTAATTCGAACGCTAACCCCAAAGGCCCAAACAACTTTCTCAGACTTTACATATAGTATAGATATATAAGCATGTCGATGATTAGGACTTAGGTTGCATCTCTTTGAACAGTGCCCAAAGTCTCTCAAACCTAATCAAACACAAACCCAACTCTCTCTTCCCCAGGCGCCCCCCCCCCATCACAGCTCCTCGGTCTCTCTTCTCCTCGAGACCCATGGATTCTGTCACTCCCGAGATATAAGAAGCTTTTTCTCTCTGTTTTTTGCTCTTCTTCACCCAGTTCGGATTTGAGCGTGCAAAAATTCTAAGCAGGCTTTGTTCAAAGCTATATCTTAGATTCCGAAACCATTCACATAGGTAGTAAACCAAAAGATATTGCAGAATATCGCAAATATTATAAGCTGCCGATCGGTCAAAGCGAAAATCATCACCAAGAAATATTGCATGTAAGGTTTCTTGTAATTTTATTTGCGAGTGATACATAAATATATGTATATATATATTAATTATTGTTGCCATGTGGTTTCTGGTTGTGCAGTTTATTTGAAATTTGGAAAAGAATAAATAAGAGGGATTGGAGGAGGGATAGTGGGAGATGGCCTATTGTGTCAATCATTGTGAAAACGTTTCGTTGAGGCTCATTTCATCATCACAGCCCTACAGTTTCAACTCCACCAAAAATCATTTATCAAATTCCAATCTTTTTAAGTTATTTTTCAATGCCACCAAGCCAGCTACCAAGTGGAGTGTGGTATCACATTTGAACTTTCAATGCCGTCCATTGTTTCTGCATTCTGCGAAATTGAACTGGAGAGTGAAGGTGAATTCAATTCGATGTGAGAAAGGTGCTGTTTGTGATAGCAATGGTTCGATGAATGGAGGGGTTTTCGGTAGCCAAAAAGTTGGGAAGAGGGCAGATATCAAAAAGATTTTAATTTTAGGTGCAGGGCCTATTGTGATTGGGCAAGCTTGTGAGTTCGATTATTCAGGGACTCAGGCTTGTAAAGCACTAAGGGAGGAGGGTTATGAGGTGATCCTCATCAATTCGAATCCTGCCACTATAATGACGGATCCAGAGATGGCTGATAGGACTTATATTGAACCTATGACACCAGAGCTGGTTGAGCAAGTGCTGGAGAAGGAGAGGCCTGATGCTTTATTGCCAACGATGGGAGGGCAGACGGCTCTTAACCTTGCTGTGGCATTGGCTGAAAGTGGGGCGCTGGACAAATATGGCATTGAGTTGATTGGGGCTAAGCTCGAAGCAATCAAGAAGGCCGAGGATCGGGATTTATTCAAGCAAGCTATGAAAAATATTGGGCTAAAGACTCCTCCTTCGGGGATTGGGACTACTATGGAGGAGTGTTTTGAGATAGCAAATTCTATTGGGGAGTTTCCATTGATTATTCGACCAGCTTTTACACTGGGAGGAACTGGAGGTGGTATTGCTTATAACAGGGAGGAGTTTGAGGCAATATGCAAGTCGGGGCTTGCAGCTAGCTTGACTTCTCAGGTTTTGGTGGAGAAGTCCCTTTTGGGATGGAAAGAATATGAGCTTGAAGTTATGAGAGACTTGGCAGATAATGTCGTTATTATCTGTTCAATTGAGAATATTGACCCAATGGGGGTCCATACTGGGGACTCTATCACTGTAGCTCCAGCACAGACTTTGACAGACAAAGAGTACCAGCGGCTTAGGGATTACTCTATTGCTATTATCAGGGAAATCGGGGTTGAATGTGGTGGTTCAAATGTTCAGTTTGCCATCAATCCTGAAGATGGAGAGGTAATGGTGATTGAGATGAATCCTAGAGTTTCAAGGTCTTCAGCTTTAGCTTCCAAAGCTACTGGTTTTCCCATAGCAAAGATGGCTGCTAAACTTTCGGTTGGTTACTCCTTGGATCAGATTCCTAATGACATCACTAAGAAAACACCCGCTAGTTTTGAACCTTCTATAGATTATGTGGTTACCAAGGTAAGTTTTCATTCCATTATCCAAAATTTTGACTCTGCTGTTACACATGCAAGATTCTTTAAAATTTGATTCGGAACTTTCGGTGACTTACTAAGGATTCATATTATTATGAAATTCCACCGGTCATAAGCAGTTTGGTTATATTTTTCTTTGAATATTTTTGTTTCTTCCTCAAATTTATTTGCAATGTCGTGAGATCAAGTGACCATGAACTAATAGTTGATATTCCTATTCTTCCTATTGCCATGCCTTTTGTTTTTACAGGCTTTTTGTGGACTTATTGATGAGCATTGTTTTCTAGACGGGAATATATGGTCTCATTTCATAAATTTCTAAGTTAGTACAGTAACCTCGATATTAACTGTTGGTGATTGAGAAGGCAGTCATCCTTAATCCTTTCAAGTTCATCACATTAGACAGTTTTGATCTTCTAGATGATCCAAATAGATTAAAAAAGGTACTTGAGAGTGGTAACTTAAGTTGTGTTACGCTAAAGACAATGACCTGTTGCTACCAATTTATTGGAATATTCCAAGTGTTGCTCGTTGTGTGATAAATATCACTTTGGCCATGCTTTGATATATTAAAATCCTGTCATTGTCTTCTCTTATTATTTAAATACTAGCAAATCATATTTTAGTCTACCATTAGGTGCTCTTTGTTTTTTTGGTATCCCTTCTTATAGTCTTGGATATTTTAATATTGGCTGCTCCTTTAAAAAAAATGCGTGAACTTCATTAACTAAATGGATGTGAGATCTTTTCTTGTTTCTTTTCACTGGATCAAAATTGCTTTATCTACATATACAATGTTGCATGTTGTGTTTTGGAGAAGATTCAAAGCAAAATTCCTTAGTCAAAACCAAGTGTTTGCAAACTAGCATCTTTCAATGTCATCCTATAATTTTTTCCTTGGCACTACAAATATTTGAACTTTGCGAAATATTACATAGTTATCATCTTCCAACAAAAACAGAGAAAACAAAACCACTGTGCATGAACCATTTTATCTGTCTTTAATCCCCTGCAAAGTAAGAAAATTAGGGATTCTAAATGAGGTGGGATATGTAGCTCTGCTTTACTTCTTTGGTTATCAGGCAGAGAAGTATGTTATGTCACAATTTTCACCAGTCCTAATTGGGAGATAGCTGGGACATATGTTTTGCATGAAAGTTTATGTTGCCCAAATCAGCTTTAAGCGATGTGGATTTGCAAGTTAAGTTTCCACTGATATTAGTCTATTCTTCATATATTTCTATATATGGCTATCTACATCTGTTAATTTTAGCAAAGCTAATAGTCACCTTTCGTTGTGATCTTTAGGGTGCATCTGAAAGCCTCTCTAAATTGCTTTATGCAGGCTATGAAATTCAAGGGCTTTGTGAGCGTTTTTTGAAATATTTGATCTACCATTATCCTCCCTTTAAAGTGTTCTGTGTTGCTACAGTAGATACCTTAAGGAAACAAGCCATCTTTTCCTCCACTTTAGAGTGTTATGTCTTCCTCCACTTCCTCAACCCTACCAATAGAAGGAAAAGAAATAGTATGGCTTAGAAAAAGGAGATGGATAAGGGCCCCCCGGGGGGGGGGGGGTGAGTGGGGGTTATCAGAAGAATATTGCAGCCAGCATTTACTTTGAGTATGACAATTTATTAAAAGTTTACTCTTTTATGGTCAGAATGTCTAGTAGCATATTAATACCTCCTGTACTACAAATTTTATAAGTGTCAACCTGGGACTTAATCCTTGGCATTTTCTCTGAATCAAGATAGCATTCTGTATGTTGCCTTTACTATTTTCACTATCTTCAGGTCGGCATTCTTTTTGTTCTAGCTATAATCAAATTACTGTCTTGGCATTTTTTCATGTCTTGTTATGGATGTGACATTTTTCTTTTTCCTGGAAAATGGTGTTGAACATGCAGATACCCCGTTTTGCATTTGAGAAGTTCCCAGGCTCGGAGCCTATTCTAACAACCCAAATGAAGTCTGTTGGTGAATCAATGGCTGTTGGTCGGACATTCCAAGAATCCTTTCAGAAGGCTGTTCGTTCACTTGAGTGTGGCTACCCTGGGTGGGGTTGCTCACAAATCAAGGAATTGGATTGGGATTGGGATCGCCTGAGGTACAGCCTCAGAGTCCCTAGTCCAGACCGCATCCACGCTATTTATGCAGCAATGAAGAGGGGAATGAAGGTGAATGACATCCATGAGCTGAGTTACATTGACAAGTGGTTCTTGACTCAGCTGAAGGAGCTTGTAGATGTGGAACAATATCTTTTGTCTCAGAAGTTGTCTGATTTAACAAAGGATGACCTCTATGAAGTGAAAAAGAGAGGTTTCAGTGATAAACAGATAGCTTTTGCTACAAAAACCACAGAGAAAGAAGTTCGGGTAAAGCGGTTATCATTGGGTGTTAAACCAGCATATAAGCGAGTTGATACATGTGCTGCCGAATTTGAGGCTAATACTCCTTACATGTACTCATCTTATGACTTTGAGTGTGAATCAGCTCCCACCCAAAGAAAAAAGGTTCTGATTTTAGGCGGTGGACCAAATCGGATTGGTCAAGGGATTGAATTTGATTACTGCTGCTGCCATACATCATTTGCCCTCCAGGTATGCTCTTTCTTCTGTAGCTTAAGGGCCATTTTTGCCTCTTTTGCTTCTCAATTATTTTGTTCTGAACTCCTACGGCTGTGATACCTGGACTTCATGGTCTTCCTGCTCTGCTGACTGTGCTTTATATAAATACCATGCATGTAAAAGACAGTACATATTTTGTTTGGGTCATTAATTACGTGACATTGATACTAGCAATTTATTAGTAATTCTTGTGCAGTGTTTTTGCCAATTTTCAAATTTTAATATGGAAAATCCTAGTCTAAGTGACATACGTCTTATATGACAAACACAAACTGAATGATGGCCCACATCCTCGATTTTGGGGATTCCCATGTTTGTATCTTCACTTAGACCTTTCTTAATTTTCAGATGCTTTTTGTAGTTTGAATCTTTTGATATTAGTGTAATGCTTTTATCCAACATCAGAACATAGACAGATCTATAAATAAGATAATTGTTGTGGATCTGACATTTTAGTCCTGCAATTGAAACATTCTGAAGCTTGAACTTCATCAGCCAATGAGGGCTTGGTCTAGTAGTAAAACCAACTAAAGCTTGAAGCCTTTGGAGGAAGAAACCTGGTTTCAAGTCTCACAGTGGTTACTTAGTCGTCTAAAAGTACGGTAGTGCTGTCCAACTGTAAGTAGGTTATTGTACTTGCATCAGAGCTGTAAATGGGCAAAAAAGAAGCTCATATTTTTCCTGCTTCATCTTAATCACCTTAAGTACTAATTCATTAATGGAGAAGAAAGGATAGAGCTTGTGCATACCAAGGAAAAGACTGAGTGAAAAGATTGCAGAGCAGAACATAATCATAATCTTAGAATTCTGAGAAGAATTTTTATTGGTTTTTGTTAATTTTTTTTAGTATTAACTCTACCTGCAAGTACTAATCTTCAAGTTACCTTGTTGTTCTTATGTTTACACATATTAATAGTATTTTGTTGGTCAATTTCAGGATGCAGGCTATGAGACAATCATGATGAATTCGAATCCTGAAACAGTATCTACAGATTATGATACAAGTGATCGTCTCTATTTTGAACCACTGACAGTTGAAGATGTTCTCAACATAATAGATTTGGAGGGGCCTGATGGGATAATTGTGCAGTTTGGAGGTCAAACACCGTTGAAGCTGGCTCTTCCAATTCAGCAATACTTAGACGAGCAGAAGCCAAAATGCAAAAGTGGTGCTGGATATGTTGGTATTTGGGGTACGTCACCTGATTCCATTGATGCTGCTGAGGACAGGGAGAGATTCAATGCTATCAGTGAGGAATTGCAGATTGAGCAGCCAAAAGGGGGCATTGCCAAGAGTGAACAAGATGCTCTTGCTATTGCAGCAGATATAGGGTACCCAGTGGTTGTCAGACCTTCCTATGTATTGGGTGGCCGAGCGATGGAGATTGTTTACAGTGATGACAAGCTGGTGAGATACCTTGAAACAGCTGTGGAGGTGGATCCAGAGCGTCCTGTTTTAATTGACAAATATTTATCTGATGCTATAGAAATTGATGTTGACGCACTTGCTGACTCACACGGCAATGTTGTAATTGGTGGAATAATGGAGCACATTGAGCAAGCTGGTGTCCATTCAGGTGATTCAGCTTGCATGATTCCCACAAAAACTGTTTCTCCAT